>NC_090936.1:79621733-79931586 GCF_040938575.1 Ambystoma mexicanum
TTACAGTGCCAACTTGAAGGCCTGAGTTTGCCAAGTAGAGTAGAAACGATAACACTGTTGGTGTACCACATGAAAAAGGGTCGATATTCTCTTCTCTACACCAACTGCAAAATGTGTTCCAACGGCAGCGGTATAAAGACTTTGTTGCAGGACGTCATCAGGGAGATCCCAATCCTTGTTCATCACCCTTTCAGAAGCCAAGCATGAAGGTTGAGGGTTCTGATGTCTGGATGGAGAACCGGACCTCCCTTTTGCAAGAGAAGATTCTCTTTGAGTGGAAGACGGATTGGAGGGCAGATGGACATATCTAGAAGGTCCGGGTACCACGTTCTCCTGGCCCAGTCTGGGGCAATTAGGATCATGGTTTTCCGGAATCTTCTCAACCTCCTGATCATTTGAGGAATAACAGGGACTGGTGGAAATGCGTAAAGGAGTGGAAACTCCCAGTCCACCATGAACGCGTCTCCTAGAGCTCCTCTCCGGGGAAATTCCCTTGAACAGAACAGATCGCACTTCCTTTTGGTGCTTGTGGCGAAAAGATCCACCTGAGGGGTTCCCCAAAGCGCGAAGATCTCTTGAAGGACTTCCTGAGCTAGCTCCCACTCGTGGGAGACTGCTCTGCCTGCTCAGAGCGTCCGCTGTCAAGTTCTTCTCTCCGGCTAGGTGAACTGCCGATAGGGAGATTCTTTCCTGAATTGCCCAAAACCAGAGCTGCATTGCCTCTCTGCACAGTGGCAGTGACCCTACGCCGCCTCTTTTGTTGAGGTAGTGCATGGCCACCGTGTTGTCCGTCATTATTAGGCCATTTATCACCTGTACTGATGGCAGGAAAGCTTTCAGCGCTAGTCTGATCGCTCTCAGCTCCAATAGGTTGATGTGTAGTCTGGACTCCAATGGAGACCAACGACCGCTGATGGTCAAGTCGTTGGCATGGGCTCCCCACCCCGTGAGTGAGGCGTCTGTGACTACTGTTATTTCTGGCCATGGTTGCCAAAACAGTTCTCCTTTCAAGATATTCTCTGAATAGGCCCACCACTGAAGGTCGCGGGCTACCTTGTCCGGAATGCGGAGGAGATCTGTCATTCTCCCTGAGAATTGCGACCACTGACTTCTCAGTGCCCACTGAAGAGATCTCATTCTCAGGCGAGCCTCCGGCACAAGGAAGATGCAGAATTCCATGAGGCCTAACAACCTCAAAAAGTCGAAGGCTGGGAGACGTTGGGCATCTTGAAACTTGTTGACCATCTGCAGAATATCTTGAGCCCTCACCTCTGGTAGCGAGGCTTTTCCCAGGGAAGTGTCCAGGACCGCTCCAATGAACTGGAGTCTCTGTGATGGCATCATCTGTGACTTCTTTAAATTGAGGGAGAAGCCCAGTTTGTGAAGGAAGTGGCAGACATAATCTAGCTGGATCTGAGCTTGTTCCGAAGATACAGCCCTGATCAGCCAATCGTCCAGGTAGGGGTAGACGTGGATCCCTTCCCTCCTTAGACTCGCAGCCACTACCGACATTAGCTTGGTGAAGACCCTCGGGCGGAGGTCAGCCCAAATGGCAGAACTCGAAATTGATAGAGTCGCCAATTGCGAACCTCAGGTATTTCCTGTGTTTGGGATGGATTGGCACATGGAAATAAGCATCCTGAAGGTCCAGAGATACCGGCCAGTCCTGGAGCTGGAGGGCCTGAAGGATCTGAGAGAGAGTTACCATCTTGAACTTGTCCTTCCTGAGGAACTTGTTCAATTCTCATAAGTCCAGGATGGGTCTCAGTCCTCCGTTGGTATGAGAAAGTAGGGGGAGTACCAGCCCTTGTTCCTGTCCGCTACAGGTACCGGTTCTATGGCACCTTTCTCTAGCAGGTCTATAATTTCCTGCAAGAGGAGCGGATCTGGAACTTTTAGAGAGCTGTTCCCCGGTGGATGACTCTGAGGGATGTGTAGAAAGGGTAGGCAGTAACCCTGGGCAACTGTCTCCAATGCCCAAGCATCTGACGTAATAGCCTGCCATTCCGTCAGATGTTGAGTTAACCTGCCCCCTACAGGTGTTTTGTGTGGAGAGACCTCAGAGTGGTTTGGGGCGGCTGATGCAGATGCCAAGGGTAAAGAGGCACCTGCTGCGGTCTTAGTACATTTGACCCTTCCACCTCGGGTGGATCTCCTTTGGCCTCTTTGAGCCGGCTGTCCTCTGCCTTTCCCGAATGCGGAATAATAGCGAAAGGACTTTCCTCTCCCAGAGGTTCCTGAGGGGCGAAAAGGAGTTTGGCGGATAGCAGCTCCTAAAGATTTTGCTGCCGCTCTAGATGTCTGCAACTTTTCCAGACTGTCATCAGCCTTCTTTCCGAATATTCAAAAGTCCGGCCTGTACATCTGGAGCACAGCCAGACCTTCGCAACCACGCATGCCTGCGGATTGTTGTACTTGCCGCCATGGCCCTGCTGATACTGTCAGCAGAATCGATGCCAGTTTGAAGTGACTCACACATAGCATCTTTGCCATCTTTAATAATGTTAAGGAAGGCTTCCTTTTCCTCTCCTTCGGGTATGCAGTCAGCCGCTGATGAAGCACACTCCCAGTGTGTGTGACTGAACCTGGCGAGCGTACAGGTGGCGTTGATGGACTTCAACGCCATACTACAAGCAGAGAAGACTTTCTTTGCCATAGAATCATACCTCGTCATCTCTATCCTGTGGGACAATAGGGTAAGCGGTCCTACTGCTAGATGAAGTTGCCGCTTGGACCACCAGGCTCTCTGGAGATGGGTGTTTCGATAAGTATTCAGGGTCAGCAGCAGCTACCCTATACTTGGCTGACAATCTTTTATTGACCGCAGGGATAACTTCAGGAGTTTCCCAATTAGATGTAATTTTCCTTTGTAAAGCTGCATGGAAGGGGACCACAGGATCCTCCTGTGGACCTTTGTCTAATATGTCGGTCAGGTCATCCTGTAGAACAACAGGCGAAGGCGCAGAACAACCCATGAATTCAATAATTCTTGCCATCAGGGTCCAATTGGGTGTTTCGGCATGTTCCCCTGGGTCTGGCTTAACAAATTCCACTTCTGGGGAAGTGTCCAGCCCACTTGCCTCATGTAGCGACTCCTGTAGGTCCTTCAACCTTCTTTCCTCAGAGGTGAAATCCTCTGAAACAGGCAGTGTGGTCCTCTGCAACCCAAAGGTTAGCCGGTCAGAATCTTCCCCCACTTCATAAATTGAAGATAGTCCAGGGTACTCTGACCTCTGAAATGGTGTAAAACCCATCTCTAATGCAGAAGGAGCCAAACTCGTCATTATTGGGCGAGAAAACGTCGATGTCGTCGACGCCGATGTGACAGGCTTTGAAGGTGCCGAGAACGGCGTTGAGAAAACTGAAAGAGGCCTCGAAGAACTCGAGAGGATCGGGATCCTACTCGAGGATGTCGACGACGGTCTCGGCGTCGTACCGGAGGCCCTTGTAATCATCGTTGGCTGTGGAGTAGCCTTGGTCTTCTCTTTCATCGGCGACGATGGCGTTGAGTCGATCGATGCGTCGAAGAACCCTTCGACAACAGCATCGATGGCGCTGATCCATGCGTCGAAGAAATCTTCGATGACAGCGTCAAAGATGGTGCCTTCTTACCCGATGGCTCGTGGCGCTCTCGGTGGTATGTTTCGCTGGGTGCAACGGTTTTTCACCCAGGGTATCACCCTCAGCTGTCTTCGAGGGTGGTCGATGCTGCTTTGTCGAAGACGCTTAACATTTTCTTTCTGAATTCCTCCCACTCAGTCTGAGAGCTGTGTTTTGTGGGACAGGAGACCCTTTCTGGGGAAACAGAAGATGAGGAAGGGGATCTTCGACGTCTCTTCTTTGAGTGTCTTGATCTCGACAAATGGTGGGAGCTACTTCGAGATCTAGAATGGGAATGTTTTCGATGGCGAGGAGACTAATGTCTCGACTCAGCCGAAAAAACTTTGAGGAGGTTTTGACTGACTTACCTCTCTCGAGCTTCCCCTTGTGCTCCTTCAAGGCTTTCGCCGTCATGGACATGCAGTCCTCACACTCCGAACAATAGTGCTCGGCTCCCAAGCACCACAAGCAGATCCTGTGTGGATCCGTTATTGACTTTTTTACCGCAGTCTCGACATTTCTTGAAGCCGGATCGCGGGGTCGTTGGTTCCGATGAAGATGCCATCGAGAACGAGTTGGTATATTCGAGTAGATATAGATTAGGTTATTCTGACTGAACTGAGCAACGATGTTCCGAGGCCCCACGAAGCACGGAAAAACAGAACTGAGCAACGGACGCCGCGCGTGGCTATTTATGGGCATGGTGACATCGGCGCCGATACGGTGGCTGTCGAGGGACATCGACTCGGCGGACGTCGACGCACAGCGCCCTCTACAGAAAAAATTTCCGAGGCCAGCAAGCTGGAAACGTATTATCAAAGATAAAGAATACGTCGAAACATCTTTTGGGAGATGAAAATCAGACACATCCTTGGAAAGCAATGCGTCTTATGTGACTAATCCTAGGATGCCATCCCTGCTTCCAAAGGGTGGTGTGGGGGGGAGGGACCTTCCCATGACGCTCGGGTGATGAGGCCCCTATCCGATAGTCCCCCTGGGGGTAGTACTCAGCAGTTAGATCTCATGGAAGTGGAACCCCTTTTTGAGGCCATCTACTACCATATAGGGAGAACGTGGTATTCTTGCCAATCACCCAATCCTAGACCCCCTCCCTACAATAACCTCACCTCTCCTTCACCACCCTCTCCACCCCTACCATGTACTTTTGAGCCCAGCAAAAGTAATGAGACAATGAAGATCTAAGTTACAAAATCATGCCTCCCTCAATACTGGGATGAGGATGAGGCACGGAGCAGTACCGAATACTTGCCAGAGCTACTTTGCGCATTCTATTGGTTCTCAACAGCACATTATAAGCCACATTAAAACTAAAGAAGGACTTGATGAAGTGTCAAGCAGGAACAGCAGCAAGACCAAGCACGGACCAAGAGTGACAGCGGAAGCTGACCGGGAGGCCGAGAACAGAGAGAAAGTCCCAGGCTGGTCCAGTATGTGAGGACCACATAACCAGAAGGGGGGGGTGTTAAACTCTGGGCACCCCCGAGACCAGAGGAGTGTGCAGACAAGAATCTGTGCTGCATGGAACACCAAAAAGACAGCAGAGCAGTCAACCGGAGAGCGCGCAATGAAGGAAACACACTGCCCGGAAGAAAACTGCAGAGCCATCACAGAGCTAGAGAGGCTCCAGGACGCCACCAGAGCCAAGTGACTGAGCCCAGCTGTCCCAGAGGAAAAGACACCTGCACAGACCACACAGTAAGGTATTCAGTGGCCATAGGGGCAACTGGAAGCCCAAGGAGGTGGTGGCACAAGCTGAAAAACTAGGACAACGTGGTCTGGGACCCTGAAACCATGGGAGAAAGGGTTGATTGGACATGGGCTTATACTAAGGCTTGACAGGAGAGTGAACCGAGCCTACAAAGTGTGAAACTAAAGTCAGAAGTGAGTGTGTGTCCTGCACCCATATAATGAGAACTGTGAAACTAATAGACAGTACACACAGTACTTGGCAGGCGAGTAAACCAAGTCTGTATGTGACCACACAGCATGGAGGAGCAGCCATGCAGTTCTTTTTCATTACAGTACCTGGTGGGAAGAAACCAGGTCTGCCAACCACCACACCTTGGGAGTACATGCAGGATGTTCATCTCAGTAACCAGGTCCATCAACCAGGGTCAAGGACCCACTCCAGTTTGGAAACCCATCCAAACTCATTTTGTGTGTGCAACTGCATCTGCTGAAAAGGAACCAGGTCTGGCAAACATGGCCAAGGACCCAGGGACAGCAAAGAAGCCTGTGAAGGGCCAACCAGTGGATGGAAATTTACCCAACACTTGAACTTTACGCGAAGCCTGATCAACACTGGGGAAGGGAAGATATTTCCCAAATCTTCATGGTCTGAAGATTTCAGAACAGTCTTTTGTCCAGGGGAAGGGTACCACTCCCTTTTGGCTGCAAAGACCGAAAATTCATTTTAGTTTAAACTTAGATGTGAGTGACAGTTAGGATTCTTGCATTGGGACTTTTGCTTCGGACATTCCGACACTAGTTATTACAGTTGAGGCAGGGAAACCCCTCTTAGATTTAGGGCGAGAGAGGGTTTTCTTTTCCTTTTCACACTTTTCACACACCTTTTCAAAAGTTTCTAACAATCACCATGACGGCTCTGTGTCAATCTCTTTCTTCTGCACCCTTACACTTATCTGCAGTCTCATTCACTCCTTTAGGAAAACTAGGTTTGGAGGCTTAACTGAACCTGGAGCACACTGACCAGCCTAGCAGAAATTATGGAGACCAGAAAAATCACTCTCACAGTGAGCAATCTTAAAGGACTTGAATGTAAATGCTCAAACGGATTGGCCATGGGAAATCTAAGTATGTTCAAATCACATGCAGGAATAAAACCACCAATGATGTAACTCTAGACTTTCCAAGAGTGTTCATGAGAACATGGAAAGCCTCCCCCGCCACACCCCAATACCCATACCTTGGAAATCGGGGACTAGGTCAGCTTTTTCTTAAACTATTAGTTTGTGCACAACATGGTTGCAATCTAAGGATATCAAATGTTGATTGGAAAACAGTGCAGTATGGGGAGCTCAAGCTATAAAAAAAAGAAGAGCATATTCTTACATGCCGTAATATAAAACCTTTTTTAATCTTGGTCCACTGATCATAGTGATCACGGAAAAAAAGATTAAGCGCACAGCATTTTCATTTGCTTAGGACAGCCATGCCACTAGGATTATAAAGCGATATTCTGAAAAGGCAAGTGTAGGAGGTTTTAACACTACTGACAACTGTGTCATATCACATGTTTCACTCGAGGCCCCAAGACTATTTAAAATGTGTTGCCTTTCGTTTGTTCTTACACACTGGCAGACATTAGGTAAACAGGAAGACCTGTTTTACAAACATCACTAAATACACATGGCAAAGCACAGCAAGCTAAATGTTATGCTAGGAATAGCAACTCAAACTTTAATGAATGGCTGGTCATTTATACAAATGCATTTCTGGAAGCTCACGTCTTGCGTTAACAGGCAGCAGCCACAGCCCTAGGGGAATGTAAACGGCAGTCTGTTTGAATTGTCATAGAAAAGGATTTAGATAGGAACTTTTCTCCTATAGTTTAGTTCAGCAAGATTTGGGACTAGACGTTCAGTGCTCCTCAGTGATTTAATAGAACATCTGACACCCTCATATACATAATCTGTCATTTATCAAAATAGAACATTGTTTATTAATATTGTGCCATGAAGCCATTTTGGTGCAGCGTATGACAGAATAATGATCTAGCTTTAGGGGTAAAAGTAAATTACAGATCTACATTTTTCACTGCTGAAAAGTATAAGAATATGCATCAACGGCAACACAAACACGTGGGAAAGGAATGATTAATATCCATGAAGCACAGTATACATTTTGATCTACAGTCATGCGTTACCCTTCGTCAATTGGGGTTTAAATAACTTCACATTCAGAAATTTACATTAATATGTATAACTAGATCACCAAGCATACACAATGTGTTGCAAATACCAATGTCAAAATATCATTGAACAGTAAAAGACTCGAAAGGCATCAGATATAACTTGCATTAAAAGATAAACTGCAACAAATGAATCATCCCATGATTTTTAGTAATATTTACATAAGACTGTACATAACTTTCAATTAGGGGTGTAACACGGTATACCGTTACAGATCCCGTGAACAGCTTAACTGAACTATAATAACCGTCACGTTGTTTATACCAGTATACCGTTTTAGGGCCTGCGGCTATTAAGCAAGCTTTCCAATCTGATTTGGAAAGGCTGCAGTAAGCAAGTGCTGCAGTGTCTGGATCTTGCACTGTGGGATGTGGCGTCTGCCAAGGGGGCCTTGTTTGGCAGACAAGCGCATAGGGAAAGTGAGGCCTCATTAGTAAATGCAGCTTTGATGCTATGACCGCTCTTTCTCTGATCAGTAGAGTTTTGTTAAAGATCAGCCAATAGTTTTTTCCCCCAATTTGAAAGATGGGGAACTACACATCCCAGAATTAAAAGGGGTGGGGCGAACTGGATGCCCTTCTGATGCATGTCCCCAAAAACCTTTAGTTCTGTATACTGTATGAACACTGGGTCTATCAGTGCTTTGTGCTAGTATATAAACTGAACCCCGCCCTCCCTCACTGTCCTCCCTGTAGATTTGCACATTGGCACTAGAGTTGTTGCTTTGCTTGATCCTTCACCTGCCTTCTGCATTTGGCACTGGACTCAAGCAGGCAGGACAGATTCTACATTCAATTTGAAGTATACTGAGCAATGGGGGTGGGATTTCTCAGGTCTATCCTCACGTTATCAAAACAAACTTTTATGACTGATCACAGCGAGGTTCCAAAATAATGCAGGTCAAGGCTGATTATCAAAGCGATGACCTGTGACTGAGCAGCAAGCTCATTGCTCAAAATGTGCATTTTAACACTTCCACTAGTCACTCTTTCATTCAAGGGGATCAACGAATTAGCGCCATGCAAGAACAAATCTGCAGCCGCCTGCGATTCCTGGAGGATCAGCTAAAAAGGTGCAGAGACAGGTTTCAACATGCTGACAATTTATGACCTTTAAGAAAATATTTAAGATTAGTTAACTCCACTTGCTATAACGCGATAACCATGATATATACCGTCAATTGGCAAGAAGGTTATCATACCGCCATAAAACCAATACCGTGACACCCCTACTTTCAATAGGATACGCATGAACGTTTGCTAGTAAAGAGGGAGATGCAGAAACTTCATGGTGTTGATATTTCTGTAACTTTATTCCACTTTTGAGTAATTTACCACAGACATGTCACGGTATTTGATTACGATACGCAAGGGCTCCGATTCTTCTGATGGAAATCGCCCATCCCCTTGGAAAGGAAAGTTTGCCTTAACTTCAGCCACATTATCTTTCAAGAAAACTGTATGGGGGCATAACAGAGCCTAGAGAAGAGTCACCCCGTAGCATACATGATGGCAAAGAGGAATATCACCTTCAGGGTTATCCCTTGCAGGAAGCATGCAATTGGTTAGCTAGCCCCAAAAAAATTGCATATCACTGAAGTTAGTGAATTATAAGCTTGGTAAGATAGCTCAGTGGGTTGAGTGCTTGTTGCTGTGATCTGGGTTTGATCGGCAGGTTCAAATCCCAGCATTGTTGACTCTGCCATTCGCCGTTCCGAGGTAGAAAAAGGGAGTACAGATTTCGAATGGGTAATTATGTACAGAAATGTGTTCTATACAAATCACTTTGGATAAAAACGCTACACAAATAGCACGCTATTCATTTATTTATTATGTAAAATTGAGCATTGCTCTGAGGTCCTGTTGGGTACAATTACCTTTGAGTGTAATCCTTCCCGCTTTGAGTCCCCCAGCCTTTCTGCTGGACTATTGGATTTTTGGTCTAATAAATCCTGAGTGAGTGTGACCCTTGTTCCACACCCTTAAGCTTGGGAACCCTTTTTACCTCAAGTATTTAATGGAATTATGCTTTCCGCCATGTTTTCTGGCATCTATATTTTACTATTTAAGCACGCAGCACTTTCTGTGCAGAGTTGCTGGAAGATCCATGAGTGTTCCTTTTGACTTTACCCATGTTAAAACGTGTTACCAGGGAAGGGGAGACAACCCTTTTTCCCTCCCTTATTTTATTTTTGTGAGTTCAGCACCTTCCCCCCACCTTCTGTGGAGTGCCGAGGTGAAATATTGTCTCCCTTTTCTCACTGTTCCAGTAACATTTAGTTACTGTTAAAAATTCATCTGGCAAGCTGGTGGCAGTGTACCATTTTCAATAACTTTTGGTGGACTTGTGTGGCAGCCTGCATTCGCAGCTGCGACAAGGACACCAGGGTTACCATTTGCCTACAATGGTGGCTGTACTTTAAAGCCCTGTTCATGATGACTTGTTTTTATTTGAGCCTTCTTCTACCTGACTGCGTGGTGGAGATCTTGATGGGTCTTTTGTCTTTGGCGGGCATCCCTTGGAAAGGCCACCAAGGCTCGGAGAGCCTTAAAGGACAGGAAATAGGGGAGGTACCCGAAAACTCTGCTGGTCTTTGTCTTGCAGTATGCCTGCCTGGAACCACTTTGAACAGGGAAGCTATTTGTCCCTTTTGTCAGCACCCCCAGCACTCCCAAGATTTGCATGAGAGGCTAGTCTGTTCATTGGTGGGCTTAGGCAGTTTTCTTACATAAAATGCGAGGGTCCTGGAGCTGTACCTCAGAGTCAACCATTGGACTGAAGATCAGAAGAGGAATTCATAGGACGTACCGCAACTTCCAAGCGACCGCCAGAGCCGTCGACAGACCACTAAAGACTCAACCCCGGATTCTGAGCGACAGGCAAGATCTCATGAAGACTACTTCCTTCCCTGGGGCTTGTGGGGCTAGCCAGGCTCAAGACCACCTGCATTTCGCGCCATCCCATGAAGAACTGCAATCTTTCCGGGCTGCAAATTTCCAATACCCTGGGACCTGTGCCATTTTGCAGTGCAACATTTTGAGAAGCGCGGTTTTGGCTGGAACCTTGCAGGCATCGTTCTGGGCCTGCAGTGGCTCTTTTCCGCTCCCCTGAGCTAAATCGTTGACCAAGAACCAAAGAGAAGTCTATCAGATAACCATTGCTGAACTAGCGCCTGTGAAGGGCTTGAACGCACCAGTGCAATGAAGATCCACTCCTGGGTGTCCCACTGCTCGAGTGCATCCATCTGTTCCCTCCAAAGTTCCTTCTTCAGCCATCCAGGCTCAGAAATCCAAAATGAGGACCAACCTGCTGCATCAGGTTCTTCATTGAAAAGGTACTGTCTCAAGCCTAGGTACTTACCTTGGTCTCACTCTGATGCTCTTGTGTTCTTGGAACGCAGTTCAGCTGTTATCTGCACGCCCCTCCAAGGCACCCCACATCCCATTAACCATCCATTGGGCTCTAAATCTGATAACTTCTTGGCACGCAAAACCTGAAGAAACCTTCATAGACACTGCTCAGTCTACTACTTAACTGCTTCTTGCCGCCTCAGCCCTGGGTAACTAGATCCCTAGTTCTCCCATTGACTCAGACTCACTTAGTATAGGGATGAATTTCTAAAGAGTTCATAAGCAGAGTTTATTGAAGTTACAAGAGTTTACCTACTCTTTGCTATTAAGTGTCAATCGTTTTTCTAACTTTGGATTACTTTAGATTTGATTTAAAGTGTTCTACCATCCCAAGCATTGGAACTTTCATAGATTCACATTGTCAGACTGGGAATCCTCAGTAATACTGCCCACAGCCACTAGCAACACCTCCCTTACCTCCTCTCCTACTGGCCATCTTCAGATTTCTTACTACACGTTAGTGTAGGGAGTCCTCAAAAATCATCTCCAACGACGGCATTTTCGACGTCGGGCTTTAGCGGCGACAGCTACCGTTGACGTCTAACCGTTGGTATCCTTCGATGGAGCTTTGTCTGCATAGTTGGGCCTACCTCACGGCGGCATCCACGAGGAAAAGCCAGTTCAATGCCTGTGGCCGCTTTGGACTGAAGAATGTCTACATAGAGAGAGGATCACCACGATGACTGCCTCTACTGCCTTCAAATTTTCCAGTCGTTCAACAAGATACTGAGGGATCGTGACTGCCATATCATTGCTTGGCTCGAGGATGCCGGCAGGGCCTCTGACTCTGCTTCAGTACAGAGTCATGCTTGGGTAGGCTGGAGCAGCTCGACCCAGCAAACTAACTCAATCAAGAGGTCTAGATTGCACCAAGTCCAGGCCTCCAAGAAGAGTCACAAGGATTACTCAACAGATGAGCCTGGATCTTCACACAAGGCCCGATCTTCGACAAAGGTCAGTGCCCAAAGGGTATCAACAGGGGATGAGAGCCAAAGCTCTTTCCATCACCCCAAGGATGTAACGTCCCCCAAGTCCACGTCCAAACCCAGGGACCACTCTTCAACTTCAGGGTCGAAGACTAGCTCATCGTCCTCTAAACCTGCGACGAAAACGTAGTCGATGACCAAGCCTCACTCCAGGTCGTCTACCCAGAGGCCTTCGACACTGTCCATGACTGGCTTGCAGCAACAGTCAAATAAACCATCCACGACTACCTTGTCATCAGCTAAGCCTTCATCTGCTATGACTTCCACGTCAACCACAAGGATCTTGTTGACGGTATCTTTGTCCACAGCTGCCACACACTCAGATGAGACAAATGACCACCAGGCCATTGTAACCATGGCAATTGTCACAGGCATTTCAGACACCAGTAGTGTCTGAATTGACTGCCTGTCTGAGAGCATCTTTTCCTAACCTTGGGGTAGCCTTGCTGCCGGGTGGCATCGTTGTGTCAGAGTCAAGTCTCTCCCAATCGGAGGCGGAAGAGGCCATCATATCACTGCTGTCCTCTCCAGAGCAGAGTTCATCGCCTCCCAGAAGGCGGGGGAGACAAGCCAAATTAGGCTACCACCTTTACACCCCCCCCTCCGCATTCAAGCCATCACTCCTCCTATACAAAGAGAGATGTCTTTACACATGTTATTTACTCTCACCACTCTATTGGGAACGCTGCTGCAACAACTGCCTGCACCGGGACCAGTTAAAACACTGGTAAGACAACATTGCACTGATAACTCTGGCCCTTCCAGGGAGATGGACAAACTTCGCCCTGGGATGGATAAACACGAAGGGGGTAAGCACCAGTCATCGCCACAGAGGCTCTCTTATACTGGGACTGATGCAGACCCAGATAATGGGGCCTCCACACACACAACCCAGACAAATGAATACAAAGATTTCATCGCAGCTGATTGGGAGCCAGGTGACGTTCCACTCACACTCACACTCACCCCTGGATGAGGTAGTAGCCTTCTACGCTCTCATGTCTAGGGCGGCCACAATGTTCGGCCTTGCGCAGGAGGAACAGCGAAAGGAAAGTGTTCTGTTCCAGCGCAGGAAATCCATCATGCCCATCACGCTGTTGGAAGAAGTCTGGGACAAAGGCCTAATCACCTCAAAACATCCTGCAACTGCCTCAGCTAAAACAGACCGGTTCGACAAGAAGCAGAGCACTGCCTCATGCCTCTGTACTCAACCCACACCAGACTTGGTTGTCTGAGCTGCAGCCAGGAAAAGATTGGCTAATCCATCCTCATCCTGCTCTGTCCCCCCCAGACAAGTAAGGAAAACGCCTTGACACCTTTGGTAAGAAAGTTATCACCACCGCAGCCATAACTATCATGGCGGCAAATGCAATGGCCATACTTGCATGCTACGATCTCAAGATGTGGTACAAATTGGGTTCCTTGCTGGAGTTCCTACCAGACAAGAAGCAAGAAGCCTTAGACGTCTTCCATGAAGTCGAGTTGGCTTCCGACCATACCATTACGGCCACTGTAGACATCACAGACACTTATATTGCCCGCTAGGGAACGGACTGGTATTGCCCCGGCACGGTTGGATCATGGCGACAGATTTTTGATCAGACGTCCAGTGTAGGGTCATAGATGAGCCCTTCTGTGGATCTGCCCTTTTTGGAAAAAAGGTGGATGTGGCTCTGCAGTCCACAAACACAGACAGAAACCGCTCGCTCCTTGGGCACGCATCAGCAAAGGATCCAGTCCATTTGTTCAGGAAAAGGTTGCTATGGCAGGACTTTGCAGGATAACCGCACCACGTACCAGTCTTTATCCCCTTACAAGACCCCATATTCATCAGGGGGCCAGTACAGGAAAAGATCCCAGTCTTACAGGGGTTCACAGCGAAGTTGTGGCTCAGCCCAGTCAAGGGGCCAGTCCGGCAAGCAAGCATGACCAGCCCAGGGGTCAGACCCTCCAAATTCAGAACCCCAGTGGGAGGACGCCTGTCAAAGTTAAACAAATGGACACTAATCACAACCAATGAATTGGTGCTATCCCAAAGCAGCCACAGGCATCTCCAAAAGAGAACATATCTCGGCCACGAGGAAATCGGTCCACTAGCTTCCCGTGAAGGAACGCATCCTCTTTAAAACTCTTGCACGCACTCACAAATGTCTCCATGATACCGCACCACGATACCTCGCTCAGATTCTCAGCGCCCCCCTCAAAAAGACTCACCAGAGCCAGCTACACAAACCGGCTCGCCATTCCCGAAAGCTTCAAAGCTCAGGCAGGCGCTTCAAGATTCCCGGTGTTAGCAACCACCAACTGGAACTTGCTCCCTCCCACAATCAAATATGGAATCCCACACTGCCTTCAGAAAAGCAATCAAAACAAGACTATTTGTATAACTCTTACCCTTGATCTCACGCTGAGCACCTGATACTTGTAAACCATGCATTTCCATGTACCCGTTGTAACTAAGACACTTTCTTGAAACAGCGCCACGATGCCTCTGGGCTGCTAGGCGCTTTACAAATACAAAAATAAATAAAAATAAATCCCTTCTCCAGCAGTGCCACTCACTGGAATTCATGGACTATTCACCAGACATTCCTCCTGAGCACAAACCAGAAAGACTAAGACACCTCTTGCTTAAAGAAGTGCAAGCTCTGCAGCTCAAGGGGACAGTGGAGAAGGTTCTGAGAAGTGAGCGGGGCACAGGAGTTTACTCCCGCTACTTCCTCATGCGGAAAAAAGCACTGCAGAACACGCCAGGAGGTTGGAGACCCATCTTATAACTAAGGGTGCTCAAGTCGCAAACATTCCGCATGGTCACGCTACAGCAGGTGTTGCAGCTACAACAAGGAGTTTTCTTGGCGTCCCTCGACTAAGGACGCCTACCTCCACATCCCTATTCACTTCTCACACCTATGCCTTGTGGTGTCAGGAGTGCATTATCAGTTCAAAGCTCTTCCATTCGGTCTGCGGTCTTCCCTGCGAGTATTTACCAAATGGCTTGCACCAGTGTTGGCTAACCTGCAGCGGAGGGGTGTCCACGTCGAGCTGTACCTGACGACTGGCTGGTAAGAGCAGCCTCCTTTCCGCTGGCAGAATCCAATGCTGCCATCACCAACCGGTGTCTACAGCAAGTGAAGTTTTCCATCAACTTTCTAAAGTCGTGCCTGGGTCCATCGCAGCAGGCGCTCTATCTTTGAGCAACACTGGACACCCAGACCTGCACCGCCAGACCCTCAGACAAAAGGGTGGCAGCTTTTTTACACAAGGTGAGCTACCTCAATAGCGACCGAGTGACGCTGGTAAACTACAAATCCCTGCTGGGGATGTTGTCTTCATGCATCCCGTTAGTCTCCGATTGCCGATTACACATGAGACTGGTTTAGGAATTCCTCGATGCCTACTGAGCCCAGTCCTCGGGGTCTTGGGACAACTGCATTACTTCAACACCAAGTTTCAGACAAAGCCTTCGCTTGTGTTCAGTAAGGGAACACCTGGTGCAGGGCTACCCCTTCAGACTGTCGGACCATCAAGCAACAGTCACGACAGATGCTTCACTGGGCGCCCACTGTCAAGGCCAACACACCATAGGGCTTTGGTCAGAGGAGGAAGAGAGCCAGCATATCCATCTGCTGGAGCTACGAGCAATCTAATGGGCCCTGAAGTCTTTTCTGCCCCTCTTGAAGAGGGAAGGTAGTGCGCATTTACACCGACAGCACATTGATGTTTTATATCCGCAAGCAAGGAGGGACAAGGTCCCCACAGCTTCCCAAGGAGGACTAAACCCTATGGCACTGGGTCCTACTGCAGTGCATGTTTCTCATTCCCCTCCTCTACCAGAGATTCAGAACACTTTGGTGCACTCTCTTAGCAGGAAGTTACGCTCCTGCCACAAGTGGGAACTACACAACTACCAGCTACACCGGTTTCAGACTTGGGGCGCTCCGGAGATAGACCTCTTTGCCACCCACGAGACCAAATGCTGCAAGGATGGTTTGTTTTGAGATTTATAAAGCGCGTCAGACCCAGGGGTATCAGGGCGCAAGAGGCATAAATAGGATTGTTCAGCTTAGGTTACATTGCTGTGAAATAACACGTCATACATTTTATATGATACATTTTGTACATCACTTGTATGTGGGAAAAGTATACAAGGTGTCGGCATAAGATAGGTAGGTTACACTCTATAGCAAAGTGTAACCTACCTGTTTTATGCCGACACCTTGTATATTTGCCCACATGCAAGTGATGTAAAAAATGTATCATAAAATGTATGACGTGTTATTTCACAGCAATGTAACCTAAGTTACTACTATTAGCAGTAACAATTATATACAGTATGTACAGCCTATTTTGCTCATTTTGTCACGGGGAAACTGATCAGTCCTTCACACCGTTAGTTCTGGGAAACGGTTTCCCTTCCGTCTTACTTTTTCCCCAGTGTTGGTGACTTTTTAACATGGCAAGAGCATCTTTCAACATAGCGCAATGAGGTTACTGTATTATCATCCTAGCCTTTTAACTGTGATTTTGGTTAATTTTAAATGTAACCAAAGACAAGCTGGTAAATTTTTGCTATATTAGGCACAATCGTTTTTACCACGTTTGGCTACTAACAGTGACCAGTGTCCTAAGATGGCCGTAACCTGAAATTTTCAGCTGGTTTTGGCCATTTTGATGTTTTTTCTCCATTCTCAGGTCAGGAAATCCCCAAAAGGTCATGCATTTGCTAAGGAAGAACTGAAATTAAGGGAAACAAGGGGGCCCAAATGTAAACAAAATGTAATACATTGTGGGGTTTTTTCGGTAAAAACATTTAGTTAAAAATGTTAGTTATTTTTTAATTCTGTATAATCACATGCAACCATGTAGATGACCACATTCTTATGCCCTCAGGAGCCAGGCTGCGATAATTCTTCGTCTGAGGTGTTGGGTGTGTTAATGGTTTATTTTTCTGTGTTACTAGGTCTTGGATTTGTAGAAGCTGGATTGGCGGACATAGAGACATGTGCTTTAGGTGTGGCATTGCGGTCTTGCCCACATTGGTGCAATGAGCATCACGGTTAAGCTTTCTTTGTGCATTTTGTGATACATCGCCCTCTGATCCCCTTCCCACCTCTCTCATTCCTAAAATCTATCCCAACCTCATTCCCTACCTAGCTACTTTCTTTAACACCTGCCTCTCCTCCGCCACCTTTCCTTCTGCATTCAAATACGCTACTATTATTCCCATCCTGAACAAACCCTCTGCTAACCCTCTTCTCACTTCTAACTTTCGCCCAATCTCACTTCTCCCCTTCCTATCTAAGCTCCTTGAGCGTCTAGCCTACTCTCAACTCTCAGCTTTTATAACAACTCACTCTACTTCCTCCCTCTCAATCTGGATTCTGCCCTAAACACTCCACAGAGACTGCTCTCACTTCCTTGCTCAATTCCCTCCTTACTGCTCGCTACACTTTTCCTCATCCTCCTCGACATGTCTGCTGCCTTTGATACTGTCGATTACTCCTTACTTCTTAGTACTCTTCCCTCCTTTGGCTTCAAAGGCTCTGTCCTCTCCTGGCTTTCTTCTTACCTCTCCAATCGTTCCTACACTGTCTCCTGGGGTGGCTGCACCTCTTCCAGCAACCCCCTGGACTATGGTGTCCCCAAAGGCTTGGTACTAGGCCCTTTTCTATTCTCCTTTATACCTCCCTTCTTGCTCCAGTCATCTCTTCCTTCGGCATTTCCCACCACTTCTACGCTGATGACACCCAACTCTTTCTCTCCTTCCCGTTCACTCCTGACCTTCACGCCCTATCTTCCTGCCTTACAGCTATTAAAAACTGGATGTCATCCCATTTTCTCTCCCTTAACAGACAACGGAAGTCCTCTTTCCTTCTAACACTCTTTCCCCTACCCCTCCTCCTCCTATCCACTTTCCCCTTCCCATCTCCCCATCTCGACCTATGCTCGCAATCTTGGTATCCACTTCGACTCCTCCCTTTCCTTCTCCCACCACATTTCTCTCACCTCTTGTCCGGTCGTCACCATCTCTACAACATCCGCAAGATGCAATCCTCACCTTCCACTCATCTAAACTCTTAATCTCCTCCCTCATCTTCTCCCGTCCCTCCTACTGTTCTTCTCTCCTCTTTGGACTCCCTGCCTCTCATCTGACACCCCTCAAATCCATCTACCACTCATCCATCCGTACTCTTCCCCTCCCAACTTAAATTTCAATTCCTCTGTTTGGTCTTCAAATCTCTCCATGACCTTGCTTCCCCCCCCCTCTCGCTTTTCTCTCCTTCTACACTCCCTCTCGTTCTGTCAGCTCCGCTGACCTCTTTACTTACTGTACCCCCATCTCCTTGTGCCGCTTCTCGCTTCTGTTCCTTTCAGCTCCTGGCCCCCCCCTACACTGGAACTCCCCTACACCGCTCCACCCCCACATACACCTCCTTCTTCACTTCCTTGAAAGCCTTTCTTCACTCCCCCACTTGACCTACCTTCTCCCGTCCCCCATACCTTCCCTTCCTCTCACATCCAGTTGACCTTATATCACATAATTTAATCTTGTTCCCCTTCCCTACCCCCTCTCCCTTCCTTCTCACCTTTCCCTCACTGCCAATATCCGAGGAAACTGTTCAACATATTGCTACGCTAGTTTGTCTCAGGATTGTTAACTTGCTTTTTCCCTTATTGTATCTTGTTATTTTATTGTAAAGCACTTCGGATTAAAGCGCTATATAAAAACGTAAACAAACATATATACACTTGTCTTCACGGCATAGGTCACCGTGTCGACACGGTCAACCAGATGTCCCTCGAGGCATCTTGGTTAAAGTCATTGTCGAGTATGTATACCACACGCAGCACCCGTTGGCTTCAGTTTTTTACTCCAGCCATATGCTGGATTAATGACATTATGAAGTCCCTTTAATTTATCAGACTTTGAAATAGCGTAAAGTTTAATGCCCGGATATTCTAACGCGAGGTAGGTTGGGAGGGGGTCGATGAGGAACACGTGGGAAGAACATCCAATCAAAAGAATGTTACCACAGGTAAATAACTTGTTCTTCAAAACAATTGTGTCCTCTAACTTATTCCTCATCTTATGGTAGACTCCCAAAGCATTATTACATTTTTAGAGGAGGGTGTAAGAATTTTGAATGTGATTACTCGTCAAGAATGGAACATAGAACTGCCTTCCCAAATCTTTCCTCATTGTTAGAAGTATCTAATGTTTTATAAACGTGTGTATGGTAGATCAGGTAGCTGCCTCACAGATATCCGGGAACTCCCCTCTGAAGGGCATAGGAAGTTGCCATGCCCCTAGTAGAATGAGCCCTCAAGACTACAGGGGGATCTTTTCCAGCTAGTTTGTAACACTCTGAAATAAGCCAGTATTATCCATCTGGATAAGGTTTGTTTGGTAAATGACAGACCTAGTTTATGTCCTGTATACCAATGAAGAGTTGGTCATGCTGGCGTAATGTTGCCTTTCTTGAAACATGAAAGCTTAGAGGTCACCTTGGGTCGAGTCTAGGAAATCTTTCCTCTTCCTTGCCAGGGTGAGGTGGTGGATAAATTAAAGGTAATCCGATAAAATGTTTAGGTAGGAATGAGAGTTTGGCTTTAAGGACAACCTTATCCTTGGAAAAGGTGGTAAACAATTTAACAGAATAAGGTCTGCAACTCACTCACCCTGCGGGATGATGTTATCGCAACTAACAAAATACTTTCAAAAGTTAGCAACCTTAATGGGCAGGAACGGAGTGCCTGAGAAGGAGCACACGTCAAAAACAAACCAAATTAAGGTCCCAAGTTGGGACTTGTAAAGGTGTAGGAGGCAACACAGTTGGGAGTCCCTTAAACAGTTATCAAAAGGTATTCTGAAGGATGCCTCCTCGAGGTGCACTTCAATTTTGAAAGCGCAGCCAGATAACCCTTAATTATTCTAATTTGGAGCCCTCGATTTGCTAAATTTAACAAAAAAAAGACAACACTGTAGGTGTATCGCATTGAAAATGGTCCTCATCTTTTTCCATACACAGGCTGCTGAACTTGTTCCAACAGCAGTGGTATAGGGATTTTGTTGCTGGCCTTCTGGCCGAAAGCAACATCTCCATTACGTCACCCGGGAGATCACAATCCTTATATCTCAACCGCTCAGAAACCATGCATGAAGGTTATGTGTCTTCACCTCTGGATGGAGAACCTGACCCTCCTCTCGCGAGAAAAGGTCCTCTATTTGTGGAAGACGCAATGGAGGGCAGATGGTACCCGGACCTTCTGGACGTCCAAGTCCTCCTGGCCCAATACTGGGAAATTAAGATAATGGATTTCTTGAACTTTCTCAACCTGATCACGTGAGGAATGACGGGGACTGGAGGAAACTCGTACAGTAGAGAGCTCCCGGTCCACCACGAACGCGCCTCCTAAAGCACCTCTTGGGGGAAATTCCCTGGAGCAAAACAGTTTGCACTTCCAGTTGACACTGGTCACAAACGGATCCACTTGAGGGGTTCCCCAAAGGGTGAAGATCTCTTAAAGGACTTCATGAGCTAGTTCCCTCTTGTGGGAGACTGTTCTGCCTGCTCAGAGCATCTATCGCAGTGTTCTCATCTCTGCCTGGGTGAACTGACAGGGAGATTCCTTCTCAAGTTGCCCAGAACCAGAGCTGCATTGCCTCTCAGTACAGTGGTATTGACCCTACACCAACTCTCTTGTTGAGGTAGTACATGGCCACTGTCTTGTCCATTATCAGGGCATTCTTTCCCCGTAGAGAGGGCAGAAAGGCCTTCAGCAATAGTCCGATTGCCCTCAGCTCCAAAAGGTTGTATTCCGATGGAGACCAACGACCGCGGATTGTCAGATCGATGGCATGTCCTCCCCACCCAGTGAGTGACGCGTCCATAACTACTGTTCTCTCCGGCCATGGTTGCCAAAAAGGTTCTCCCTTCAGAATGTTGTCCTCGCAGGCCCACCACATAAGATCCTGTGCGACTCTGCTCAGGACATGAAGGTCTAACATCCTGAGAATTGGGATCATTGAGTGCCGAGAGCCCACTGGAGAGATCTCATTCTCAGGCGCTCCTCTGGCACCAGAAAAATGCAGGCAGCATGAGGCCAAGCAACCTCAAAGTCGATGGCCAGGAGACGCTGGGCACTCTGGAATTTGGTGATCATCTGCAGAATGTCTAGAGCCCTCGCCTCTGGTGTCAAGGCTTTTCCTAGGGATGCATCTAGGATTGCTCCAATAAATGAACAAGTTACTTCTTACCTTGTAACGTTCTTTCGATGGGATGTTTCTCCGACGTATTCCTTATCTTAGATATCCCTTTCCAGCTTTGCTAGCCTCGGAAAATTTTCTCTCTAGAGGGCGCTGCGCGTCGACGTCCGCCGAGTCGATGTCCCTAGACAGCCGCTGTATCGACGTCGACGTCATCCTGCCTATAAAGGCCGCGCGCAGCGTCCGTTGCTCAGTTCCGTTTTGTAGCCCACAATAATTCTTTCTGGACTAGACTAATCACCCTGAAGGAGAGTAAGCTGCAACAACAAGGGAAGTAGTACTGCGGGGATGGATGGGAGGGTCGATAAGGAATACGTCGGAGGAACATCCCATCGAAAGAACGTTACAAGGTAAGAAGTAAATTGTTCTTCGAAGGGATTGTGCCCTCCGACGTATTCCTTATCTTAGATAGGCTCTCATAGCAGTATTCTGTTATTTGAGGTGGGAGTACTGACTTCATGCTTCCTCTTATTGATGAATAGAGTGCAATACTGCCCTTCCAAACCTAGTCTCTTGACTGGAGGAGGAATCCAAGTTGTAAAACCGTGTAAAGGTATGGACGGACGACCATGTGGCAGCCGCACATATGTCTCTAACAGGCACTCCTCTTTTGAGGGCCGATGAAGCTGCAATACCTCTGGTCGAATGAGCCCTAAGATTTTGAGGGGGCTCTTTTCCTCCCAATTTATTACATTCCAAAATGGCTAAAATGATCCATCTGGAAATGGTCTGCTTAGTTATCGGTAACCCCAGCTTGTGACCTGCGTAGCCTACAAACAGCTGGTCTACTTGTCTTATCCTAGCCAGTCTACTAATGTAAAAACTTAAAGCCCTTTTTGGGTCCAGCCTGTGTAACCTCTCTTCCTCTTTCCCCGGATGAGGAGGATAGAAAGATGGAAGGGCAATCTTCGGAGTAATATGAATTTCAGAAACCACCTTTGGGAGGAAATTAGACTTCACTTGCAGAACTTTGTCTTTGTGAAAGATTGTATGAGGGGGTTTACAAGAAAGAGCTTGTAACTCGCTCACCCTTCTAGCAGATGTAAGTGCTATTAAGATTTTACCCTTAAGACTGTTTTATTAACGAACAAGAGTGGAGTGGTTCGAAAGGTGTGCCCATCAGGAAAGTTAGGACTAAGTTTAAATCCCATAGGGGAACCTGGAATGGTCTTGGGGGATAAACATTAGTTAACCCCTTTAGAAACTATTACCAAGGGTAATTTGAAATAGGATGGTTCTTCCGCAGTGCGCTTAAAGATGGATAGCGCTGCGAGATAGCCCTTGATGGTGCCAACTTGAAGGCCTAAATTTGCTAAATAAAGTAGGAAGGACAAAACCATTGGTGTACCACATGAAAAGGGATCGATATTCTTTTCTCTACACCAGCTGCAAAATCTGTTCCAACGGCAGCGGTATAAAGATTTTGTTGCTGGCCTTCTTGCCGAAAGCAACACCTCCATAACATCATCAGGGAGGTCCCAATCCTTGTACCTCAGCCTTTCAGAAGCCAAGCGTGAAGGTTGAGGGTTTTGATGTCTGGATGGAGAACCTGACCTCCCTTCTGTGAGAGTAGGTTCTCTCTGAGAGGAAGTCGAATTGGAGGGCAGATGGACAAGTCTAGAAGGTCCGGGTACCACGTTCTCCTGGCCCAATCCGGGGCAATTAGGATCATGGTTTTCCGGAATCTTCTCAACCTCCTGATCATTTGAGGAATGACGTGGAACGGTGGAAACGCGTACAGAAGCGGAAACTCCCAGTCCACTATGAACGCGTCTCCCAGAGCGCCTCTCGAGGGAAATTCCCTTGAACAGAACAGATCGCACTTCCTGTTGACACTGGTGACGAACAGATCCACCTGAGGGGTTCCCCAGAGGGTGAAGATCTCTTGAAGGACTTCCTGAGCTAGTTCGCACTCGTGTGAGACTGTGCTCTGCCTGCTCAGAGCTTCCGCTGTCAAGTTCTTCTCTCCGGCTAGGTGAACTGCCGATAGAGAGATTCCTTCTTGGATTGCCCAAAACCAGAGCTGCATCGCCTCTCTGCACAGAGGTAGTGATCCTACGCCTCTTTTGTTGAGGTAATGCATGGCCACTGTGTTGTCCGTCATTATCAAGACATTCTTTCCTTGTACAGATGGCAGAAAAGCCTTCAGCGCAAGTCTGATGGCCCTCAGCTGTAACAGGTTGATATGTAGTCTGGACTCCGATGGAGACCAACGACCGCTGATGGTCAAGTCGTTGGCGTGGGCTCCCCACCCCGTGAGTGAGGCATCCGTGACTACTGTTATCTCCAGGAAGGGTTGCCAAAACTGCTCCTTTCAGAATGTCCTCCTGACAGGCCCACCACTGAAGGTCTCGAGCCACCCTGTCGGGAACCTGAAGAAGATCCGTCATTCTCCCTGAGAATTGTGACCACTGAGTTCTCAGGTCCACTGGAGGGATCTCCTTCTCAGGCGAGTCTCAGGCACTAGGAAAATGCAGGATGCCATGAGGCCTAGCAACCTCAAAAAGTCAAAGGCTGGGAGACGTTGGGCATTTTGAAACTTGGTAACCATCTGTAGAATATCTTGAGCCCTCACCTCTGGTGGCGAGGCTTTTCCCAGGGAAGTGTCCAGGATCGCTCCGATGAACTGGAGTCTCTGCGATGGTATCATTTGTGACTTCTTTAAATTGAGGGAGAAGCCCAGTCTGTGAAGGGAGTGGCAAACATGATCTAGCTGGATCTGAGCTTGTTCCGAAGATACAGCTCTGATCAACCAATCGTCCAGGTAGGGGTAGACGTGAATCCCTTCCCTCCTTAGACTTGCAGCCACTACCGACATTAACTCGGTGAAGACCCTCGGGGCGGAGATCAGCCCAAATGGCAGCACTCGAAATTGATAATGAGAGTTGCCAATTGCAAACCTCAGGTATTTCCTGTGTTTGAGATGGATTGGCACATGGAAATAAGCGTCCTGAATGGTCCAGAGATACCAACCAGTCCTGGAACTTAAGGGCCTGAAGGATCTGAGAAAGAGTTACCATCTTGAATTTGTCTTTCCTGAGGAATTTGTTCAATTCCCGCAAATCCAAGATGGGTCTCAGTCCTCCGTCTTTCTTTGGAATGAGAAAGTAAGGGGAGTACCAGCCCTTGTTCCTCTCCGCTACAGGTACCGGTTCTATGCACCTTTCTCTAGCAGGTCTAAAATTTCCTGCAAGAGGAGCAGATCTGGAGCTTTCCGAGAGCTGATCCCCGGTGGATGACTGAGGTATGCGTTGGAGAGGCAGGCAGTAACCTTGTGCAACTGTCTCCAATGCCCAAGCATCTGACGTGATAGCCTGCCATTCCGCCAGATGTTGAGTTAACCTGCCTCCTACAGGTGTCTTGTGAGGGAAGTCCTCAGAGTGGTTTTGGGGCGACTGATGCAGATGCCGATGGTAAAGAGGCACCTGCTGTTGCTGCGGCTTTTGAATATCTACCCCGTTCACCTCGGGTAGTAGTTCTTTGTCCCCTTTGAGCCGGTCGTCCTCTACCTCTTCCGAATGCGGGGTAGAAGCGAAAGGACTTTCCTCTCGCAGAGGTTCCTCTGGGACGAAAAGGTGTCTGACGGATTGCAGCGCCTAGGGATTTTGCTGCTGCCTTTGATGTTTGCAGTTTTTCTAAACTGTCATCCGCCTTTTTCCCAAACAAAGAAGAGCCATCAAATGGCATGTTCAAGAGTCTGGCTTGCACATCTGGGGCAAAACCAGACTTTCTCAACCAAGCAAATCTCCTGGTTGTTGTACTTGCCGCCATTGCTCTGCTGATACCGTCAGCCGAATCAATGCCCGTCTGGAGGGATTCGCACATAGCGTCTTTACCGTCCTGTATGATATTTAGGAATGCCTCCCTTTCTTCTCCCTCCGGGATGCAGTCAGCCGCTGTAGAAGCACACTCCCAAAGTGTATGGTTAAATCTAGCAAGGGTGCAAGTAGCATTAATAGATTTTAACGCCATGCTACATGCCGAAAAGACTTTCTTAGCCATAGCATCATTTTATATCGTCCCTGTCCTGTGGGACGGTAGGGTAAGCAGTCTTGATGTCAGTAGAAGATGCTGTCTGTACCACCAGACTTTCTGGGGATGGGTGTTTGGACAAAAACTCCGGGTCCGCAGAAGATACCCTGTATTTAGTAGACAGTTTTTTATTTACTGCCGAGGCGAAATCTGGGGATTCCCAGTTCGTCATGATTTTCCTTTGAAGAGCTTTATGAAAAGGTACTACAGGATCCTCCGGTGGACCTTTATCAAGAATATCCGTGAGGTCATCCTGTTGGAAAGCCTGTGAAGGTGTTGACCACCCCATAAATTCTGTGATCCTGGCCTTTAAGGCTCTATAAAGAGGTTTCAGCATGCTCCCCCGGGCTCCACCTCAGGGGAAGTGTCTAAACCACTTGCCTCATGCAAGGAATCATGGAGTTCCTTTAATCTGCGTTCCTCTGAGGATAACTCCTCTTGAACTGGGGTTGCAGATCCCTGCAACTCAAATGTCTCTTCTTGGTCAGATAGTTCTCCCTCTTCCATAATTGAGGACATTGTTCTCAATTGGTCTGAACTCACAAAGGGTGTGAAACCCATCTCCAAGGCAGAGGATGCCAAACTTCTTGTAATCGGCCTCGAAAACGTCGATGTCGTCGACGCCGAAGGCTTCGAACGTGGCGTCGAAAACAAAGGCGGAGGCCTCGAGGTCCTCGATAGAATTGGAATTCTGCTTGAGGATGTCGACAATCTCGACGACATCGCCATCGAAGACCTGGGAATAGCCACTGGGTGCACCACAAACGTGACTTTCCTTGGCGTCAGTGTTGAGGATGGCGTCGAGTCGACAGACCCGTGTGTCGAAGGTCCCTTTGACAACGGCGTCGAAGACACCGACCTCGGCGTCGACGGAACCTTCGAAGAAGGATTCAAGGTCTTAGCTTTACTCGAGGGTTTGTCACACGCTCGAGAAGCTTCCTTCACCGGGTACTGCGACTCGTGGCGTTTTGGACCTTCGGGTCTTTCGACCAGAGCATCGCTCTCGGCAGTCTTCGAGGGGGTCGAGGCCGCTTTCTCGAAGACGCGCATCATATTTTTTCGGAATTCCTCCCATTCAGCCCGGGAACTACGTTTCGTGGGGCAAGGGATTCTCTTAGGTGAAACAGAGGAAGAGGACGACGAAGAAGGGGATCTTCGACGTCTCCTCTTCGAGTGCTTCGATCTCGAGGAGTGATGGGACCCGCTTCGAGACCTGGAGCGTGAATGGTGACGAGGAGACGAATGTCTCCACTTCGTCGAGGAAGAAGCAGCTTTAGAAGTCTTACCTTTTTCCAGCTTCCCCCTACGCTCCTTCAGGGCCTTAGCCGTCATGGACATACAGTCCTCGCACTCCGAACAATGGTGTTCAGCTCCCAAACACCACAGATACTCTGTAAGGGTCAGTCAGCGACATCTTTTTTCCACAGTCTCTGCATTTTTTAAAGCCGGACCGAGGGGTCGTCAGTTCCGACGAGGAAGCCATCGAGTAAGGATCGAATATCTCGAGGAAATTGGATTAATTCTCTACGAAACTGAGCAACGATATTCCGAGGCACTGAGTAAGCGCGGAAAAACGGAACTGAGCAACGGACGCTGCGCGCGGCCTTTATAGGCAGGATGATGTCGACGTCGATACGTCGACTGTCGAGGGACATCGACTCGGTGGACGTCGACGCGCAGCGCCCTCTAGAGAAAAAAAATTCTGAGGCCAGCAAAGCTGGAAAGAGATATCTAAGATAAGGAATACGTTGGAGGACACAATCCCTTCGAAAGAAGCTTCTGAGATGGTATCATGTGAAACTTCTTGAAGTTGAGGGAGAAGCCCAGTCTGAAGGGAGTGACACGTGGAGCTGTGATGTTCCAGGGCTTGTTCGGGGAAGGTGCCTTGATCAGCCAATTGTCTAGGAAGGGGTAGACCCGATTCCCCCCCTCTCCTGAAACTCGCCGACACCACTGCCATTAACTTGGTGAAAACCCTCGGGCGGAGGTCAGCCCAAATGGTAGAACTCTAAACTGATAATGAGAACCGCCAACAGCGAACCTCCGGTATCTTCTGTGCTTGTGATGGATTGGCACATGAAAGTAAGCACCTTGAAGGTCCAATGATACCATCCAGTCCTGGAGCTGGAGCGCCTGAAGGATCCGAGAAAGAGTAACCACCTTGAACTTGTCCTTCCTGAGGAACTTGTTCAAGTATCTCAAGTCCAAGATGGGCCTCAATCCTCCGTCCTTTTTTGGAATTAGAAAGTACACAGACTACCATCTCTGCTACAGTTACTGGTTCTATAGCACCTTTCTCTAGCAGGGTTAATATTTCCTGCATAAGGAGCAGAGCTGGAACTTTGAAAGAGCTATACCCCGGTGGATGACAGGATTTTTTATTAGAAAGGGAATGCATTAGCCCTGGGCAACTGTTTCCAATGCCCATGCATCTGAAGTAATGCCTTGCCACTCTTTCAGATGCATCGAGAGTCTGCCTCCCACTGGGGTCTTGTGAACTAAGACCTCTGAGAGGTTTAGAGGTGGCTGGAGCAGTGGCTGATTGTAAAGCAGCCGCTGCCTGGGCGGTTGTAGTACCTCTTCACTGTCCACCACAGGGAAATCTTTTCTGACCTCTTTGATAGGACAGTCCTCTTCCCCCTTCCAACTGAGTAGTAAAAGTGAAAGAACCTACCCCTCCAAGGTGTGCCGAAGGGGTGGTTGTGTGTCTAATAGCAGCACCAAAGGACTTTGCTGCCGCTTTAGAGGTCTAATTTCTCCAGGCTCTTGTCAGCCTTGCTACCAAATAAATGTGTCAAAGGACACATTTGTTCCAACAGCAGCGGTATAGGGATTTTGTTGCTGGCCTTCATGTTAAGAAATCTGGATTGCACATCTGGAGCAAAACCAGACACTAACCAGGCAAATCTGCGTGCAACTACTAATTCTGCATCATCGCTGTACCCCGGCCCCAAAGGGGAGAACCACAATAGACTTAACAGGATCTTACCAATTGCCACTTGGAACTCTTCTGGTGGTTTAAATCTGCAACCTGCAAGGAATAGTGAAGATCAGACTTTTGAACTCTTACGAACAATTGGACTTAGAGTCAATACTGGAATTCACCAATTCCTCCACGCCAGTGAAGTAACTGGTCGTCTACGAGCCCCTGCGCTCGACGCAGGATGGAGAGCTCATCTTTCCAAATCTTCAGGTGAGATTAAGAGGGAACTTCATGAGTGTTCTGTGGGCAGTCTAAGGGAGTGGGAAGGCGGGTTAACGCTCAGATTATGGGAGGTTAATTCCCTTTCTCCATTGCAGAAAGATATTCGTACGAGTCCAACAAACGAAGCTAAGTGGGTCTGTCCAGTCTGTCATTTCGGCTCTACGTGTTACTCCGGTGGAAGCAACAGTGGGCCAGTCCAGATCGACGCCCCCGTGGGAATCAAGTGAGCGTAACACTGAATTTGTCAATTTTGTATTCACTATGCGAATCATTTCTGGCTTCTTCTAATTTGAAATCCCACTCCTCTGCAATGCTACATGAAAAAACAAAAATAGGGTCCTTTATCTAGGATGTCAGTTAGATCATCCTGATCGTATATTGGTGTTGGTCTTTTCCACCCCATATACTCTACAACCGTGGTTATTAACTGTCTATAAGACCCTTCAGCATGGTCAGTAGGGTCCGGCCTGCCAAACTCTAATTCTGGTGATGTGTCTAGTCCACTTGCATTCTGCAGGGACTCCTGTAAATATTCTAGACTTGATTCCTCTGAGATCAAAGACTCAGATTCCAGGTGTTCCGTATTGAAGACCAAAAGGTTGTGAATCATCCGAAGAATGTTCTGCCTCCTCATAAATCGAAGAAAGTGACTCAACAAAAGTCCTTTCTTGGTAATGGTGTATACACCATTTGTGATCCTAGATGGGGTCTATGGTGGCGCCGAAATCTTAGACGAAAACGGCTTCGAAGTCGGCGCTGAGGGCTTAGAAGCTTTCGGCGTCGAGGACCTGTCATGGTCCGATGAAGTCTTTCGGGACCAATGGCATCGATGACTTCTTCCTCGAGCAAGATTTGGCTCGGTTCGAGGGATCCTTTGACCGCTCTCGAAGTGATCTTTCTTTGCCTTCTGAGCCCGAAGGTGCACAGTTTTTGCCCTTATCCCTTTTCATGTCGAGTTTTTTGACCTGGGCATGGTTTTCCTGAGTTTGGTGTCGTCACACTCACCTGTGTCTCTGCAGGAGCGATGGACGAGCCTCCCTTGACCCAGAGTCTACACTTCCCCTGTTTCACCAGGAGGAATACCTTGATCTTTAGTAGGGTGTGCACTCCATCCTGCATTTTGCACGATTGACTCGTGTGATTGATGCCAATGTCTATAGGCTGAATTCAGATGCCAAACGCCGTTTTATGCCTTCACGGCAAAGCCGAGAGTTCAATGCGCCAGTTTCTTCACTGGCTAGAAAGTCCTTCCCACAAGTAAACGTCGCAGAGAATGTTGAATGTCCAAAATTGTCCGTATTGTCTGGCGGTATTTTTGTGGGCGAGTAGCGCTGCACATAGAAGCTAGCTGCTGGTAGGTTTGCGCAGCGCCTTCAATTCGGTAATGTCTCTCCCTTTCCCTTGAAGGAGAAATTATGTGGTATTCGCGCCTGGAGTCCGGGTTCAGCGCTACTGGAGACTTGGTGGTAAGGCAAGTTTACACAGAGGCTTTTGGTAAGTATGCACCGTGTAGAGAGCGCGCAGTGAAATAAGTGTCCGTGTTATTGGAGCGAGTGCAATGAATAATGTCTCATCCTTCTTACAGGGATTTGTGCACTCGTGCAACTATCCTGGATTCCTGCGTCGCGGGAGGATTCGGTGAGTATGCGCAGCGTTACTGATGTGCGCGTGTTAATGTTGTTCTTCTTTGTTCTTACAGGTGCCGGTGTAGAAGTCCCCTCTTGACTGGAGATAGATGCAGCGTGGAGTAAGAACCAGGTAAGCTGAAGCTGAATGATCCAGAGCAGGTAAGCAGAAGCTGGATGATACGGAGCAGGTAAGCAGATGTTGGCTGATCCAGAGCACCACAAGTGTGTTGCTGATACAGTTCATAGCAAGCAACAGGAAGCAGTGGAAGAATCTTGGGTGTGGCTTATATAGCCAGCCACACCCAAACACTAGAGAGCTCATGAGTTATCATGCACTTCCTGGTTAGCACTTCCTGTTGCCAAACAGGAAGTTACTACAAACACTATGAAGGAATGAAAGGAGGGATTTGTCATGGGTTCTGTGTGCGTCTATGCCAGGCCTGCCAAGCCTCCACCTAGCTTGCCCCAACTACCTGCCTGATACCCATGACAGATGGGGTCAAGACCACAGTCTCAAAAACGTGCATCATTTTTAATCTGTGCTTCTCCCACTCAGCTGGAGAAGCCGATTGTCGGACATTTAACCTATTCTGAGGAGGAACCCGACGAAGACAGTGACCTTTGGTTCATTTTCCTCGACCGTCGTGAAGATGAGTGGTGAGAACCAATATGTGATCTCTGCTTCTGCCTTTTTATGAGGAGACATTTTTCTCGACTCCTCTTAAGACACTTTTTTTAAATGATGGTTGAAGGGTATTGACCGTTCACAAATGTTCCTCTTTGCTCTTCCAGGGCTTACGCCGTCATCGATAGGCAGGCCTTACTGTATAAGGTAGCATGAAAGGAACCAAGGTACCACAGACGGGGGTGCCTTGGGTGTATGTAAGGGACATCTTTGCCCCACAATCTTGGCACTTCTTCAACCCTGATCTCATGAATCGAAAATGCCAAAGATGTCGATGATGCCATTTCTCAATATACTCGAAGATTCTCAATAGGAAATCGAAGCTTACTGTATCCAAAGTGATAACTTTACGCAGAAAAACAGAACTGAAGCCAACAGTCACTGCACGCACTTCATACCATCGATGACGTTGAGATCGAGACGATGGCCTCCGAGGGACATTGAGTCGACCGACATCGACTCGCAGCGCCCTCTGCTGGAAAAATGTCCAAAGCAGCTCAAGAGGGATATGATATCATAAAATGAGGAATATGTGGGAGGACAATCCATTTGAATGAAGCGTTTTTTCACTTTAGGTACACATCTTTAAAGTTATTCATGTCTAGGCTTTTTTGAAAAAGTGTTTTTGCAAACCATCTAAATTTCTATTAATTATTTCGCACAAAAACATTGGTCTATTTCAAACATCTTCTGCCTGCTCATCAAAGTGATCAATACCAAGCAGTTTGAACAGTAGTGTGTAAGCACAAGTTACAATAGGAGTGACCACTTGCTCAATTTCAATGAGATTATCTGAGTAATTATTATTTGTAGGTTTTGCAGTAGTTAAATGTCTGAACTTTTTTCTTGATGAGCCACACATGCTTGGATGCTTGCTACTCATTATGAGGGATTAAATCTTTGATTGTCTGGATCTATGTACTGGGCTTCAAATTATTTCATACTTCTCAATCTGAGCTTTTGCCAACTAACCACAACCTTAAGACATGACAATTTACTCAGAATTCATTTATTAATTGTAAAGCACCAACACAATCAAGCAGGCAGGATGAAAAACTTTCAGAAATAATGGAAATTGTACTTCGCTTTAAAACCAAACGGTCTCCTGACTTATGTAATTTCCATACGGACTTCTAAGAAATGTTGACTGTAGCTCAGTAAATTAAAAATAATCTGAACACTTACCATGTTTTTCATTTCCTGTTATTTTCAAGTCCTGCAAAAATGAAAGATGTTTATACAATACTGCAGCAATCCTGAATGACAAAAAAGGGAACGTCCACTAGAAAACATACCCAACATATGCATGTCCTTGATATATGAAATTAAATAAAAGCATATTTACTAGTCTATGTAATTATAGCTCAGAGATCATATTAGCAGACAAGGGGACGTGTCTAAGCATGGGGATGCCTTATTTATGTTTCCTTAGGATCTTTCACAATCCAGCATTGAAACAAGAGCATAAAGACTTTTGGAAAACCACCCGATTTTCACCATCACATATAACATCAATTTACATGGAAAAGAGAATGCCCACACCAAAATCATAACAGTCGTTGTTTCACAAAGTGCAAGACCCTATGAATTTATGAGAAATGTTAGCGCACCTCTGAAGCACGCCCAACTGAAACTTTTTAGACAGAATTTCAAGTGAAGCCAATTTGCTTAATGTATAAGGGTAAACAAATTCTTTCCTTAATGGTGCCCCGGGATACACATGCGTTAGTGACACTTTTTCGTGTTCATTTATTAAAATGACATTACCAGAAAAAACATGTAAATAACCTACACACTTTTTAGCACAACAAATAGGATAGGCAAGGGATGGGGTACATTTAAGGTTACAAAAGAAAAATGAATGGATATATAAGTGATCTTTATTTAAAATAATAAAACTTTTAGTAAAATCCTATTTGCTTATCAAGGGCCTCGAGAGGAAGGACTTTTAACCACATGTAATGCTTAAACAGGACTAAATAACTGAAAATGTAACAAATTTCACTAGACTGCATCAATATCCGAGAAGACCACCAGATTTAGCAGACACTTATAAAATGCACTCCATTACTCATTCCAAAAACATTTAGGACTACTAAACAATTCCCATGATCTACTATGGTCACTTATTATTGAAAGCCCCACTGTGCTGACCAGCCCTCCTCCCTCCCAACTCTGCATCCCTCCTTGCCTTCACCCCCAAACTTCCTCCTTTTACCCCTGTGTAGTGTGCATCATAACCGTCTTATAAAGAGTGGTTTGTTGAAAATCAAGCTCTCCATGACCTTTGGAAGAAAATAACTCATTTTAGTTTTAAGGCCCTATAGGTGGATACCAAGCAGCCTCAAGTACTGTGGAGATTGATTTCTAAAATCAATTCCGGGCCGGTTTTTGGGAGGAGAACCTAATATGGTGAACAAGAAAGATACTGAAGTCTAGCCCAACCAGATCAAGGTAGGTAGAGCAGTAGGCTTCGACTTAGGAGGGGGTAGGACAGTGGTCTGGGGTTTCAATGAGTCCACACAAAGCCACACAATAATTCTAGTTGCAGATAGAACAAAAATGTACAGTGACCTAGACCTTTAAAATACACACTGAGCAGATTCCAAGATGGCTGCTGGACTGTGAGGGTGTGTACCCTATCCCTCTGTGCAGGCGACCGCATAAGGCATAAGCAGCAGCTAAACTTGGCATTGTTCTAAGTGGCTTGGAGTGGATTAGCCCCCCCCCCCCTCCCCATCGGTGCCGGAATATCGAGGAACCAAAGTTCACACCTGGGAAAGCAGTTAACAGCGGTACCGGGATGTGGCGAGAATATCGGCCTGGACTGAGGATCAGGCTTGGAGAGGAAGAGAAGCGGCGGCGAGGACAGGCCAGCAGAGATATGCAACTGTGGGTTGTGAAAAAGAAAAGTAATAGCCTGCCGGGGACGGCAGCGAGAAGGCGATAGCTGCGGTAGAGGCATGGACGTCACCAAGAGAAACTACAGCGGCGTAGAGATTGGAGGTGGGGAGAGAACCCTGACTGCAAGATGAGATGCACAACGGGAGCCGGGAAAGCTTAAGCATGCCAGCAAAGGAGTGAAGGTACCCTGCGGCAACCCAACAAAGGTAGAGTGTCGGAGGACGGTGAGGATCACTCCTCCCCACAGCTTCACAACGCACTGGGGAGAGCCCGATCAGGAGGCAGACGACAAGACGGACCGTGGTCTGCTGGGGGGAAAATATAGCATGGGAAGCAGAGTGAGCAGCCCATTCACACGGAACGAAGGAGAGGAGCAACATGTATGGAGCATTCTTCCCCCAACCAGACAGCAGGCATGGTATCCAGTGAGGAAATTGGAACGAAGACCGGTCAAGGTCAGAAGAAGGTGAACCCCCAACATAAAGGCACACGGTGAGAGGGCTGCAGATAAAGCGCAGACAGCGAGGGAGTTAGGGAAGACACTGCAGAAAGGAGTGGGGAAGAGGCATCAAAAGAAAGACAAGGGCGATTAAAAATAAAGAGCCTGCCATAAGGGGGAGAAAACCATACCGAGGAAGGGCAAGCCTGAAGCTTGAAGAGCAACACCTGGAGGCTGTCTTGTAACAGGTGAATTTGTGGAGAGAGGGGGGGGAACCAAGCATATAGGTGCTTCAGGAAGCACTGCGGACAGCATATTAGCGAGAGGGAGGCTAAGTAGCATTCCCCCACAGAATCTGAAGAACTAGTCCGATACTTCCTGAATACGTGGACAAGAAAAGAAAAGACTGAAACCATAAGTCCTAGACCCTCCCCAGAACCCCTCAAGAGGGGTGAGGTGAATGCTAACGAGATAGGTGGAAGCAGAACCAAAAAGAGGATTATGGGCAGTGGATAAAGGACATACAATAGCAGAGCAATTGGCTAAACATGAGTGGGTGACAATTGAGCAGCAGCCCCCCCCCCCCCTTCCTGAACACAGTATGTGGCGGAACACGTGCAAGTTGACGAGAGTCCCAAGATGTAGGGACAAAGCCTGGGACAACCTGAGCGAGAGCGAAAGAAACAAGATTGCAAGTGGGGCAATTGGAACCGTGCTGGAGACAGTAGCAGGTAGACCTATCCGAACGAGCAAAAGAAACGGGGGGGAAAAGGAGAATACCGAAACCCTCGAAGATGGCTCTAAATAAAGAGGTGCTGCAGGACTGTTTGAAAGGAATGGAAAGTAGGATGATGGAGTCCTTCCAGGACCAATTTGAGAAAATGAAGGAAGAACTCAAATCATCACTTCAAGAGGTCAGAAGAGAAATCAACAAAATGGGCAATAGAGTATATGTGGTGGAGGACGGCCTATCTGAAATGACTGAGGAGATGAAACGGAACAGCATTCTGCTGGAACAGGTAGCCAGAGCAACACAACTTAGAAGTTCAGTCGGAGGAACTTGTCTTGCAGGTTTAATATAAGGGTCAAGGGACTGGTCGAGTCAGTCATGGACAATAACCTAAAAGACGCTATGCAGCACTGTTTCAGCAGCCTATTGACCGGAGCACAACCGGAATATAGACAGATAGGGTGTACAAAATCAGCCCCAAGAGGAGACCCCCAGGAGAAAGACCCCAAAACGTTTTAATAGCCCTGAACTCATACACCATGAAGGAGGAAATACTTTGATCGGCAAGAATACAACAGGATTTGACAAATAACGGAACTCAAATCCAGTTACATCAGGACCTGGCACTATCAACATTACACAAGAGAAGACTGATGCAGCGGTTACAAAGGTTTTAATTACAAAACACAGTCTACAAATGGACATTCCGGTTCGGACTGCTTTTCACATCGGAAGGCAAACAGCAACAGATTACCACGTGTGAGGAAGGATTATCACTGTTGCAGATGAAAGGGAACGTGAACCAAGAGGAGTAGGGACCAAAGCAAAACATCTCAAACAAAGACGCCAGACCATGGGAATGGTTGACGGACAAGTGACCGAGGCATGGAAGGGAAATGAAACGGACAGGTACCTACAAGAAATAAGGATTGTGTGGGTTTTCGATGTAGGAGGTAAAGCCAGGAGTACAGCCCAATAAAATATAGACCGGAGGAGGGCTTAATTGAAATAACAATGCTAGGTAACGTATGAGCCTGGCGGAGGAGGGAAGGCGAGACACCTTGGAACCCACATCAGGGTATTGAAATATCCTGGTTGAGGAAATTCCTGGGATTGTACAAGGCCCAATGCCCTGAGGGGACACCAGGGAGGGTGGGGGGTTGGTGTGGGTGAACCCTGGCCACTTTGGGGTAAAAGGAAATGGGTGAATCAGGGAAAGGGAAGGGGTGGAGGGGGGAGGTAAGTTGGGGCTAGGGGAGGGAGTTGGGATAGGGTTATGTATGGTTTAGAGTCCTTAAGGTGGATGTAGGGTTAAGGGCTCCGACGGGGGCAGAAAGGGAAAGAGGCAGAGGCCTTAAGTTAACGGTTTATAGTGCCAAAGATACAACAGATGGCTGAGGCGATTAGCATAACCTTGAACGTACAGGGCTTAAATTCACCAGCTAATCGCCTTTCGATATTGGGGAGACTTGTGAAATTCAGGCATCAATAGTGTTCCTACAGGAGACATCTCCACCCTAAAGATGAACAAAGGATGTTGCATAAGGAGTTTCCCAAGCAATTTTATGCATCAAGTGGGAAAAAAACAAAGGGGCTTGCAAACTTGCTCAGCACCAGTCTTGAGTTTAAAAAGCATCACGTATACAAAGATACTGACGGTAGGTACCTGGTGCTCAAGGGGACAATAAGGGACCAGCTCTAAATGCTGATTGCAATGTATGCTCCAACGAGAAACAGGATGTCTACATAAGAGAGATTCTGCTGCAATTCGGAGGATGGTGCGCGGGACAAGTGGTGAATGGTGGAGATTTTAACTGTGTGATGGACCCTACATTAGGTAAAACGCTCCCGGCCTCTGCAGCGGATGGGAAAAATAGGCAGGCACTGGGGAAATAGTTTAGGGATCTAGAGATAATTGAAACATGGAGATTCTTTCACGAGCAAGACAGGGAATATACACACTACTCGGCGGTACACAAGGAATACTCAAGGATTGACATGGTCTTGGTCTCAGCAAAACTCAACCCGCAAGTGATAAAAGTAGAAATTGGGGTTAAATACCTTTCTGATCACACCCCGTGATAATACAAATTGAAGTGGCCAAAGACCAGGGGAATAGACAAACACTGGAGACTGAGGGAGAGGATATACCTCTTAGAGAACATATGAGAACACTACAAATCACTATTTCAAAGACAATGATAACGGGAAACAGACTAGAGAATAGTGTGGGACGCAGGGAAAGCCGTGGTCCGGGGAGAATTTATATCGCAATCCGCAGCATATATCAGAGAGAAAGGTCTCATTGCAGAGAAACTGGAGTGGGAGGTAAAGGAAGCTGAGAAGCAGCATAAAGCACCAAAGACAAATCGCTGAGAGCCCTACAGAAAGTTAGATCCCAGTTGGAAGTGCATGGTGCTGATCGCGTGGCACGGACACTTTTAAAAACTAAACATATGCAAGGCGGGAAAGCCAACAGATTCTTAGCTGCTAAACTAAAGTAACAAAAGATCCTTTAACTACATAGTCCAACTTAAAAACGAACATGGGAGACTATATGTTGGAAGAGGGAAAAATGGAAATGATGGAAAGATTCCATGAAGGGCTGCTGAAACAAGAAGGCCTAGATCCTTTGTTACAAACAACCTATATGTCAACACTGCCGTTACCCCCCAAATTAACAAGGAAAAGAGGGGCACATTGGATGGCCTGATAAAAGCATAAGAGGTAAGGGACGCAATAACAGCCTTACCAACCAATAAAACTCCAGGTCCGGATGGGCTAGGAAAGGAGTACTACAAAACCTTTAGATCGCAGATGCGGGCACCATTAACGAGACTAACTTCATCAGGGAGAGTGGCAGGATCACAGAGGGCATTGGGGGGGGGGGGTAAAACCAACACGATAAAGATACTTAAACCACCCGCAGACTGTGCGAACTATCGCCCCACTGCGCTGTTAAATAGAGATGCCAAAATGTGTGCTAAGGTCTTAGCAGCGAGATTAATGAAGGTACTACCAGGGATCATACACGAGGACCAGACGGGCTTTATAGAGGGGCGGCATACGCAGGACAATATAAGACGAGCCATAGATATAATTGATCGGGGGACAAGAACGGGACAACTATTCTCTGTAGCAGCATTAGATGCACGGCAGGCTTTCGATAGCTTAGACTGGGGATACTTGCAGCTGGTCCTGGAGAGATTTGGATGTGGTCCCAGCTTTAGTAGGATGCCTCGAGCAAAATTTCAAATCCCAACACATATTCTGGTTAATGGTCAGAGCTCGGCACAGATTACAATACGGAGTGGCACGCGTCAGGGATGCCCCTCATCTCCACCAATATTTGCAATGGCTATGGAGCCCTTAGCGGTGGGGGTCAGACAAGATCAGAGGATACTTGGGGTGACTTATGGAGAGTTAATACATAAAATCGCAAGACACTACCTAGAGTAATGGAAAGGTTACAAGAATTCTCCACAATCTCTGGTTTCACTATAAACTAAAAATAAATCTAAATCTAAGGCGCCAAATATAACGGAGGAGCAAGGTGAAATTTCAAAACTGGGCATAACATACCCTCTAATTTGGGAAGAGAAGAGTATAGAATACTTGGGGATGAAACTGACTAGGGAATTTAGAGGGCTGTATGGAGCAAATATAATACCGCTTTGGAAACAATTACAAGATGACATGCATAGATGACATGCCCAGGAACTCATGGTTCGCACAAATTGCAGCAGTTAAAATGACCTTGATTCCCCTTTTGTTTTATATGGTAGGCTCCCTCCCTGTAGACATATCACCCGAAGGATTAAGGAACTACAGGCTGCAATGATCACCTTTGTATGTCACAAAGAAAAGGAGGATACAAAGGAAAATTCTGATGCGGCCAACCTTCATTGGCCGACTGGGGGTCCCAGATGTAGAGAGATGTCTTAGCGACACATAGCACCGATGCTGAAGTGGGCAGGTCAAGACAAATCAAAAGGTTGGTGCGGGATAGAACAAGTGGTCACATCCATTCCACTAAAAGCGCTACATGCTCTCAGCACAGGGGGCCCGCAGAGCAGATGGACAATTACTGGAAGCTACTAAGGCATCTCTGCGGGGTGGGATAAACCACTCAGAAAGAAGAAAATACAGTGCGGATTAGGTCCATTCTCCCCAATGGCCTACAATGCGGATTTTACCCCAGGCTAACAAAAGACATTTTGGGAGGCTTGGACAGGTACAGATTCCATCAACCTAAGGGAAGCGTTTCAGGGGTGGGCTACCCCCTTCTATTTGAAGAATGCAAACAGAAATTTGGAATAGGGGAGAAGGAAAGGTACAAATATATTCAAATCCGGCATTGAATCTCCAGAAAGAAGGTGGGCACAAGGGCTCCGGTGGGGCTAGAACTGGCCAATCAGGAAGGTGTGACAACTAGAGGGGTAGCGAGACTGTACATGCTGTTGGATAGCTCGCAAGTGGGGTAATAAGCTCTCGCATAAGGATTGTTGGGAGAAGGATGTTGGTGAGCCAATCACAGAAGAGGAATGGGGACAGAGTTGGAGGAGGGCGCATAAAATATCTAAAAGCACAGCTATCAAGGAGAGACAGACTAAAATTCGGTTATAGATGGTACCCGTCTCCCTCGTCCCCTTGTAACCCCCCCCTCCCCTCTCATCATCTACACAGAATAAATGTGAATTATCCACCCTGGTCCACCCTGGTGCTGGAGACAATGTGGAGGGAAAGGGGATCTATAACATGTGGTGGACATGCCCGAAAGCAGTAATGTACTGGTAAGAGATCCTAGAGCACATAAAGGCGATCACAGGGTGCAATTGCCCAACTCAAAGGTGGTACTGCTAAGGGTGGAAGTGGAAGGGATCTAGGCGGCAACCGGGTACAATGCCACTCACATCACACACCTGTCTGTGGCAGTGCGAATGACCGTAGCGCAAGGGTGAAAAACGAGGAGGGGTCCTATAATAGCATGGCGGTGGGGTAGGATCTGAAGAGTGATGGACAAAGTATGCGCCCTGAAAGAGGGATGTATCAGAGGTTTTTGACAGTATGGAGGTCCTTCCATGTAAAAGACGGGGAAAAATTGCTTCCACAAACCGCTGTTACTTAAAAATGTTCATGTATGTTGAGCAAAGGAAAAGAATTGTGACGGACCGCCCCCTGCTGAGACAGAATATGAGACTTTAAATCCAGAGGAAGAAAACTAAGCCATACAAGTCGAGTTAGGGAGGGGACAGGGGGGGGGTGGAAGCGGGAAAGTTGGAAAGGTAATGTTGAAAGTTTGTTTTTGTGACATGAAAAATCTCATGAACACTAGAATGGTGGGATACAGTAGAATGGCATAAAGCATTTATTTTATTTTAAAACACTCTTTATTGGCATTTTATAACAACAACCGAAGTATCCCCCCTCCTTGTCCCCACTCCCCCCAACCCCCTCCCCTAAACATATTGACATATCGACTAACTTAAATTAAACAGTGTTAGTAACTTCCTAAACCTACCCACCCCCCTCTGCTCTCCTCCCCCCCCCTCCCAGTGTCCGGATTAGCCCTTTGGGCCTCCACTCCTTCCATCGGTCACAGCATACAGTCCTACAACGTCCATGGTTTCCCGGAGGATCAGGCGGGTCCAATGCCAGTTCACTAGTGCCTACCTCCTCCATTCCACCTTACCCCCTCATCCTCCCACCCCTATCCGTTTCTTCACGGCGGTCGTAAATCGTTGTCCTTGGACAGGTCATTTAGCAATTGGGTCCAGTGGATCGTTACCTCTTCCCCTTCCGTTTGAGTCCACCTTCTGCAGAACCGTCAATTACGCCAAACCCCATCTCCGCACATCCTTCTGCCAGAGGTTGATCGCCGGGCCCTGGGAGCATTTCCATGCCATCGCCATTCGGCGTTGAGCCAGTATAAGCAGAAACCGGCCCATTCTGTTCAGTATTTTATGCCTCTTCCCCCCTGGGAGCTTACCCCATAGACACGTTTCCGGACAAAGTTCCAGTCTGGTTCCCAACAAACCATTCACTCCTTTTAGAACCTTGTCTCAATATTCAGCTATTATCCTGCAGTCCCATGTCATATGCCAGAACCCTGCCTGCGGTGTCCCACATCTTGGACATGCATCCGATAGATCCCTGTTCACTGCCCGGGGTCACATATGTCTTAGGTAAAATATTGAATTGAACCAATTGAAAATGGGCGTTCCTTGATTTCTGCCGGACCAGCCCCAAGATCTTTGCAGATTCTGCTCTCGGTATTGGACGACCCATGTCCGCTTCCCACTTCCCCTTTACCCTCAATTCTCCCCCTGCCCTCCCCTCCCGAAGGGCCTTATAGATCTGGGAAATGCGGGCCCTACCCCCCAGCCTGGTTTAACAGTACCCCGAGTACCAAACACGACGGGCTCCTCCGGAATTTCCGCTCACAGCTCCACCAGCCAACAAACCACTGCCCCATACGCTAGGAAAACCCCCTGCGATAGGTCAAATTTCCGCACCAATCCTTACAAGTTTCCCGCCTTCAAAAAGATCCCCACTGTTTCACATCCTTTCTCCCCATCACCTGAATCACCTGATGGAGCTTCTGATCAGCACCCCATGGTAGACTGCCCTCATACCGCCCTCCGTACTTCTGCCACCAACAAACTTCCTCCACGTCTCCCTCACCGCATCAAACACTACAGTTCTCCCTTTATCCCCTAATGGATACCAAAGCAGCTCCACCGGCCTACAATTCGGCTGCAAACTTCCCATGAATCCCTTAAGGGCCTCCCCCCAGTTGCTCCGATACCAACACCGCCTGCAATTGCGCCGCCACAAAATATTTCTCATAATCTGGGAGGCCCAGTCCCCCATCCTCCCTAGGTCTCCGCAGTATCTCTCAAGACATCCTCCTCCTCCCCGTATCCCACAATAACTCCCTAATCTTGACATCTAACATTTTAAAGAATACTCTCTTTGCCACATATGGTATGTTAGTAAAGAAATAGAGCAACCGTGGCAGGATCACTATTTTACATAGAGCCAACCTGCCCATGAGAGAAAGGGGTAATACCTTCCAGAATTGGACGGAGTCTCCTATTCTGGACAATGCCCTCCCCGTATTGTGTACGAACGTGTCTTCCAAGTCATGGAATACCCGTATCCCCAAATATCGAAATAACTCTGCCTCCTATTTTATCCCCCAGCTCCGGTAGCTCCCCTAGTGGGCAATCCAGTAACCCACCTAACGGGAACAGCACCAATTTTTCCAGATTGATCCGGAACCGCGACATGTACCAAAAGTTCTGCAGTATCTCCAACAGCTCCGGAAAGTACACCTTGAGCTCTACCACATACAACAAGTCGACCGTGTAAAGGGACACTATGTGCTTTTGACCCCCACTTCAACTCCGGTATCCATCATTTCTTGCCGCAGGAACGCCGCCAACGGTTTCAGGGCCAGGGCAAACAAAATTGGTGAAGCTGCACACCCTTGCCGCATCCTCCTTCCCAACTCCCATGTCTCAGACACCCAATTGTTTGTCCTAACCATCGCCAGCAGTTTTTCATATACGAGGGCCAACCATCTACAGATTCTCACCAAACCCGAATTCCCGCAACACCCGAAACAACCATTTCCACTCCAGGGAATCGAACGCTTTCATGGAATCAAACGAAGCGATCGCCATGTCGCGACTCTACGATTTCAATAGGTCCATAACATGATGCAGACGAGAGATGTTGCCCGATGTATTCCTTCCTCCAATAAACCCACATTGGTCCGGATGGACCAGGCTCAGCGGCGCTACTCCCGACAGCCTAGCAGCTAGCATCATCCCTAAGATTTTCCCATCTACATACAGTAAGGAGATGGGCCATTACGCCGCGCAATCCCTTGGGTCCTTCCCCCTCTTTTAAGATCACTGTGATCAAAGCTTCTCATAAATTCTGGGAGACGGCCTCTCTGAAAAGCCTCCTCATACACTTTCTGAAGCTGTGGTACCAGGAGATCAGCAAACATTGAGTAAAACTGCACCGGGAGCCCATCACTATCCGGCTCTGTGCCTCTCATTGCGCGGATCGCCCAGCGAATGTCCCCCTCCTCAATCGGGGCCTCCAATTCCTCCTTCCTGTCCGCCACCAATTTCGGTAACTGCAGCGATTCCATGAGATCCTCTACATCCACATCTACGTATCCTCCCTCACTCATATATAACTCCTTGTAGAATGCTACAAAGGTATTATTAATCCCCTTCTGGGTCCCAACTATCTCCCCAGTGTTTGACCTTAGCTGGGTTATAACTCGACTCAGATTCTCCCTGCCAATCAGCCAAACCAGCAGCATGCCCACCTTGTCCCCTTCCCCATGCAGTCTAACATCCCGCCTGCTGTTATCGAAGTGCGACAACTCTGCCAGGGTTCCCTGATAGAGTTCCAACTTCCGTGCCAAGGCCTCCCCCGCCGCCTCCCTATCCAGTTCTGCCACCTGTTCCTCCGTTCGTTGTAACGTGTCTAAGAGTCTTACGTATCCCTATTGTCATGGATAGGCATTTCCCTCTCACAGTTGCCTTAAAGGCTTCCCACAACACTCCCCTAAATTCCACGAGCCCTCATTCAACTCGAAGTACGATCTAATCCCTTCTCCGAGTTCACCCACAAATGCCCCATCCTGCAGCGCCTCCCTCTGCAAACGCCACACCCTCCGCGGGGGTCTCAGTGGACCCAAATAGCATAGCCACTAAGGCGGAGTGGTCTGACAGAGTGCGCCCTAAATACATTGTTTCTTCAAAATGCTGATGATGTTCCCTTCCCGTTATAATTTAATCCAACATGAATATGAGCCGTGCACACCGAATAGTAGGAATAAGCCCTTTCCTCCCCATGCTTCTCCCTCCACACCTCCACCAGGTGGAGGGTCTGCATTATCCCATGAAGAGACCCCGCCATACACTTAAGCACGCCCTAGTCCCCAACCCATCCAACCGCTCATCCAGATGCAAATTAAAATCTCCTCCCCATATTATCATGTCCCCCCCCACCTATACGCCCCCATCATACAAAGCACCGAGGGGAAATACTCCTCGTCATCTATATTCGCTGCATACGAATGAACCAAACAGATTGTCTTACCCTCCTATGAACACCGTACAAGCACTTTTCTGCCAATCTCATCCTTTGATACCGCCTCCACCTTCAATGATGTCCCCCTCGACACACAAATGAGCACCCCACTAGCCTAACAGTGTTAATGCGACTTAAAAAAAAAGTAGTGTTTCAGTTTGTCTGGATATAAAATGGTGCCATTACCTTTGGTGTAAATCTAGGGCGAGCGGCTAATACAACCGGACATTTGTATTTGTAGAAAAGATTAATCCATCAAAAGTATTTATTCACCAACTTCTATTATTTTAACAATTGGAAATGCAATCTTTAACTTAAATGTAGGCTGGTCCTTTCATGCATTGGTTTAAGTGGAGGGTCGCCTAATCTCTGCAGGACAATACTGAGCTCTTGAGGAGCCGTTTTTCTAGTGCGAGATAAAATTTGTTGCACTTCCAGAGACATCTTTATGACTGGGTTTGTATGCAGTTAATCGGACTAATATATCCTACTAGAGATAGAAGATCAGCCGCCATCACAGTCAGATACATGGAATAGGAAATCGTGGTTTACTGAACATTACAATGGAGATGGACTTTTGCAAAACACTTAATATGGTCAACATTGGGTTGCATTCCATCTGGACTTCCTACTTAACTAAAGGCTTCTTTACAAAACGTGCTGCAATGGACAAGTCAGTTGATTATTTTGCACCTTAACTGTGGCTAGTCCGATGCGCAAGCCTTGGCACTTTTTCTTTGGTTGCATATATGTCCATGTATTGTATTACATTGTATTCATTATTTATATAGCGCTCTTTCCCAATTTGTATGACCTCAATGCGCTGTATAACCTCAATGCGCTTTGTGATCGGAACACCCTCAGTGACTGCAGTCAATGTGTAAGAGGTTCTAAGTTTAGATTAAGAGATGCCTGTGTGCATTTTCGCTGGCTTAGGACTTCGGTGGCTGGCTAGGCTCCAGTAAGCAGCCCAAATGGCAGGCACGTGGGTGGGCAGTGTTGGTGGGTTACAATCAAGTGCTATTGCTGAAGATTCGACGTGTGCCCAGATATACCGAATTTTATTTTCGTTGGTAGTCCATGTATACTAGTGGCAGAGTTGTTGAGGTACATCGGGAGTTTGTGTGGACGTATGTGGTGCACCACATTTCTGTAAGATGTCTGAAATAGGTTTCAGGTTATGCGTGTTTTAGTTGCCAACAGTCGGTCTGACTTTGCTTTGAGAGTATGCAGCGTGTTCTCTCATCATTCACACCTCTTAAAGCTAATGCCATGCACTCTGCGCTTCCTTGGACAACAGAGAAGTGTGTGCACCTGCCTCTAACATTGTCATTTGTGCCAATCTTCTGGACACAGGTTTTTTAGAATCAATGGTTGCAAGGTCTTCAATGCCAGTCCTCCAATAATTACCCCGAAAGCAACGAAATCAATTGTCTGCTGTAGGCCAGATGCCCTCAACCGTCATTGTGTCTAAACTCCTTCAGCTAGCAGGTCAGATATGATATGGCATTAATAACGCACCAATACACAAGATGGTATAGCCACCTAAATCTCTAGGATCTGGAATGGCTTCTCCTTAACTGGTTGTGTTCCATCATTTCAGGGAATTCACGAGAACGGTTTACAACCAAGGGATCCCCACCATTCCTCGAACCTGTGACCATGACCAATTGAGCCGAACTCTGGTAGTCCCAATTCTATCACATCTGGGACTAACTGAATGCATGATGCGATCATCCCAAACAGTTTAATGACCGTCCTAACAAGTGTACTTTTTGAGTGCGCATTCACACCCTAAGGATATCTTGACAATATAGACATACAAGACCTTTAGTGTTAACCAACCTAAATGGTGCTCCCTTTCAGAACCTTAGCGTAAAGGGCAATTGTTGCATTTTTTTATATATAAAAAAACTTACTCTGTCCGGCATCCCTACATATTATCTACACCAAAAATATTTCTGTACATATGGTCGTTTGTCTGGCCATAGGCGATATTTTGTGGGGGATAATTTGTGGGAGCAGGGGTTTCGGGGGTGTCCCATGCAGGGTCCATGGATCAATATCGCCGCAAAAATATGGCGATATTTTATATTGCGATATTTTTGCAGGAATATTAACACATGGAACCCTCTGTCGTGTAAAGGATAAGCAATCAGTCAACTTAAGTGCCATTGGTATCTCAGATAAGTCATTTACAGGGTTGCAATTAAACATGGCTTCTTTGTAGACTGAAGCAGTCTGTGCAGTAAATGTACTGTGATCCCAGGGTCACTTTTGTGCAAAACTCCTCTCAGCCATTGGTCTAATGGATGAATGTACTGCATTTCTGCAAAGACACAATTTGTTAAGTCATAGAGGGGGGTGGAAGAGGGGCGGCAGTTCAACCGTTGGGCAAACAGACATTTGGAGCTATGGGGATCATTGTGAGATGTTCCTGGTGCATCTTGTGGATTATCTTGTTGAGTAGTGTGTGAGGGGAGGGAGGCGGTTGAGCGTACCCAAATCTCTTACCAACTGATTCACAGTTCATTCCCCTTGCCGGAACCTGAAGGCGTATTTGTGGAATTTTGCGGTATGTCTTTGAAGACAGTGTGTAGAATGTCAGAGTGTAACTCCCATTAGTGTTCTGTGGGAAGCTGTATATTCCTGCTAAACCTTGCTGTTTTTGCTTTGTGCTAAAAAGTAAATTCTTGCTGCCTATTGCAAAATTCTCGGTATTTTGCTTGTATACTGTTGCTTCTCTGTAACTTGCCAGGCCAGTGACCGCACCACTCTTGTGTCCCACACCTACCTGCCTTAGCACCCCAGTATCTCCATCCTTTCCTAGCTTCCACCTGTAAGATTTAGCTTTTTTTTTCATGCAGCACCACTGCATGCGTTTGGTGCATTGCTATAATGCAGTACAGCAAGGCATGTGTTGCCAGTGTGACATGGACATGTAAATGAAAAAAGGCTATTCAGTCAAAAACGATTTCTACATCTAAAATGCAAATAATTTTTTTTCACAGTTAAAAGCATATATTTTTTTCTCACCTGAAATTCCTCTGTTGCAGGAGACATTTGATGATTAATGAACTAACCTCATTAACAATAGTAACATGATTCTAACTTATTAATAATATAATGTGTTCTCCAGTGCAAAATGAGATGGAAAATGACAGGCTCTGAAAGTCATTTTAAACGTGCATCCAGATTTTTTTCTCTTTGCTTCCATCTGTGCTCTGTCCACATTATTTGCAGGAAGCAAAGACTCGAATAAGCAGGAAATCAGTTTTGTTACAGTTGCAACTGTATAAGCCAAGCCAATGTTCAAGAGAAGGAGGGTAGGACATGATTGAATTTCATTGGTTGAACTCGTTTGGTAGGCTGTAACAGAGCTTTTCTAATGAACCTCGGGGAAGAAGAGAGTTAGAAGACATTTTTACACAGCTCGGAGAAAGACCTGGCTGGTGGCTGGGGAGTTTCCTGATTGAAAAAGCAGATCCCAGTGCACTGCTGCAGAGACTGGGAATTCCAGTCAATAAGCCCCGGTTTGAGTGACGGCAGATGCTCGTCATTGCTGGGGTGATTTAAGAGGGCGCATTAAGCCACTTCCAGAAGGCGACCATCCGAAGAATTTCACATGCTGGACAGGCTTGGTAATTATAATACAGAGTGTGGGGGCAGTGTGTATGTGTGAGAAACTATTCAGTCAGAGTAGAAGAGGGAATTCCAGTGTTTTATCAACATGTTTAATGTTGCAAATTGAATATGTTCTCGCCGCTCTTCTCATTCTGTTAGATAATGTTACTGTGCAATTTCCATTTATTTCTGTAAAAAAAGTAAGATCGTGTTGAAATGCAATTTTTATAATACACAAAAATATCTGAAAGCAGACGGGTAGTGTGTTTTATTTTTCTCTTTTCTTTGTGCATCTACCATTACAGTACTGATAATATGGGGAGATGTTTAGACAGTGCAATGTCATTTTTAAGGTAGCTAAAAATAAGACTTGGTGGTAGCTGTGTGCACGATTCCATTCAGTATATAAGTGTGTGTTTTCTGAACAGAACAGAACAGCAACATAATGAAATAGCCTGCTGCTGGAGGTATATGAGTCAGCAGAAAGAGAGGCCCTGGACATAGTTCACTGATGTAGATAAATTGGTGATGAATACCACATGTTAGCTCGCTGTCGTAGATAAGTCAGTGAGGACAGCCCATGGTGGCACTCCAAATGAAAATGTGGTGTTCCTGAAATGTAAGCCTGAGGCCTCTCTAGTGATCACACGAACAAACTAAACAAAAATAAGGGGTTCTGGATATTGGGGCCACATATAAAACAAAGGAATTATGCTCACCAGAAATACCACCAATAACGCCTACCAACATAAAGTATACCACTAAATGTATCTGTATGCTGAAATAATGTATCTATACTGTAGTACTATATACCAAATCTAATCTGAATGCAAAGAGTGATTATTACTGAATTATTTTCATTTTGGCGGTAAGAAAATACCGTTAGGCACCAAATCTATACAAAATACCCAACACACCCCATTGCGCTTTGTTTCTCCTATCTTTTCCAACTGCTTCTCCATCGACTATCCTTCCCTTCTCACTAAGTCTGGTAGGAAGAAGTTCAAAAAGGATATCTTGGCCTCTAACCCTGGTCTTCCTATCGCCGACAACTACTCCAATGCTTCCTCCAGACAGACCCTCACCAACATCCTCTGTCGTTCTTTGCCAGATCTATAGACTCCTCATAAGGTCTCTGTGCACTGCCCCATCTCCTCTCCCATTAATGGTGGCACTCGTTGGGAAGTTCTCATGGCTTCCTTCAACTCCTCTAAAGTCATCATTAATGTCTACCTAAATGGCACCATCATGGTCCAAGACCCTCAGGCAAATCTCTTTGATCTCCTCCTCCTCCATATTGCCACTCTCAACTCGCTCTGCTGTCAAACACTCCTCTGACATCTGCCACATCCTTGAAGAACTAGACCTTGATGTCCTTGGTCTTACTGAGACATGGTTCACGGCCAACTCTGTCACAAGCTTTGGCACTTTGGGGGGGGGGGGGGGGAAGAGTAGCCCTGATCTTTCCTGAGTGGATTCCTGCCTCTATCATTCCCACTCAGACCTACTCATTTGAATGCCTTGTCTGTAGGCTCTCTCTCCCCTACCCATTCTCTTACTGTGGCTACCATCTCCCGGCCTCCTGGTCAAATCACCTCATTTCTCTGGGAGTGGGCGGGCCTCTCCTTCTCCCTCCTGCCCTCTACAACTCAACTCCTCCTCCTCCTATGTGATCTCATGATCTCAATATACATTTAGACTCTCCTTGCTCCTCCTCTGTACTCTTCCGTGACCTCTGCGACTCCCTGTCCATCCTCCCCTCTGGCCCAACTCACTCTACAGGGCACACTCGATGTCTTGATCTCCTCTGACCTCCCCCTCTACATCCCTCTGACCACTCCTCTCTCCTGGAGCGATCACTCCCTCTCCTCATCTCTCCCTCCCTTCCCCCCCAAACCAAGCCGACCCCAACAATGCCACATACATTCTCAGACATCTGGCCCATGAAGTGTGTGTCAGTTGAGGCTTTTGCAGCCACTTTGTCCCCCCCCCCTCCACCTTTGGCTGTCTCGCATCCTGACACAGCCCTGTCTCTGCTCTACTCTTCAATTTCTGATGCCACTGTCATGAGGATCTGTTTGAAGTCCAAAGCCAAGTGCAATTCCTGGTATGACTCTGACCTAGCTACACTTAAACGTAAGTGTATGGCGGCTGAGAGGAAATGGAGGACTTCCTGTTCATCCATGACAAACTGGCCAGTCGCCTGCTACAAAGGCAATACCGACTGTCTTCACCAAGAAGAGAGTCCACATTCAAGCTTGTGTCTCTGCATCATCCAACAACTCGGCTGAACTCTAAAATCTGCAAGGAGCTGGCCAACCCTGCTGCAGTCTCTACCCCTCCTGTTGCCTCCAAGGCTCTTTGCAATGCCCTTGCCTCTCACTTCCTTTCAAAAACCCAGGACATCCTGTCCACCTTCTCCACCCACACCCTTCCTCTCCCCGCTCCATCTGTGCTTGCTGACCCGCCATTAGCCACCCCCCCACCATCCTTCTCGTCCTTTCCTCTTTTCTCCCGACAAGGTTGCTAGACAAGTCCGATCTATGAAAGCCTCATCAAAACAGGTTCATCCCTGTTCCTCTAAAACCATCAAGGACCACATTGACACCCTCGCTGCAGCCCTTGCTGATTTTTCCAACCACTCCTTTGCCTCAGGATCCTTCCACTCCCCTCTCAAGCACTCCCTTGTGCATCCTCTTCTCAAGAAACCCACAGCTGATCCTTCTTGTCCAGCTAACTATCGCCCAATTTCCATTACTCCCTTTCTGGGCAAACTCCTGGAAAAGTTGGCCATCTCTCAGTTTAACCTTCATTCCAATTCTGTTGGCCGTCTCCATGACCACCAATCTGGCTTCAGAGCTGCCAGAAGAACGGAAACCGCTCTCCTGAACATCCGTGAAGATCTGCTCTCCAACCTTGACTCCAACATTCCCTCTGTTCTCATCCTCCTCGATCTCTCTTCTGCCTTCGACACGGTCAACCATACCATCCTGCTCCACTGTCTCTGTGAAAACCTGGGTATCACTGATCAGGCTTGGCCTGGCTGAACTCTTTCCTCTCAGATCGACCCTCCCAGGTCCAACATGGGTCTTTCCTTTCATCTATCTTCCTCTCTGCCTGTGGTGTTCCCCAGAGGTCTAACCTCTCACCCTGGCAACTCTCGCCCACTGCATTGCCACTTTCTGCTAAAATTTCCAGTGCTACGCTGACAACTAATATTCAGGCTGCCGTCTGCCACCTCCTCTCCCCCCCTCATCTCCGATTGCCTAACTGCCATTCAAGATTGGTGTGCCAACAGTGATCTTTGTCTGAATGCCAGCAAGACCGAGATCCTCATCATCCGCACATCTTCACCATCCTTTCTCCTCACTCTCTGGCCAGCCTCCCTTGGCCCTCCTCCTACCCCCACCTGCGAGGCTAAGAACCTCAGGGTCATCTTTGACTCCACACTTTCATTCTCCGCCCACATCTGAGATTTCTAAAAAGTCAAATTTCCTACTGCACCTCCTCAGAGGTACTCTGCCTTTCCTCGCATTCCCACAGAAGCTCATGGTAGCCTAAGCTCTGGTTCTCTCTAGGTTGGACTATTGTTACAGCCCCTTTCTAAATGTAGCTGCCTCTACTCTCCGTCCTCTGCAACTAATCCAGAACAGGACTGCAAGACTTGTCCTTGGCCTCAAGCCCTGAGATCGTAGCTCTCCAGCTCTGAAATCTCTCCACTGGCTCCCAGTGGATGCAAGGATTAAATTTAAAACCCTCTGCATTGTCCACAATGCTTTCTGGGGCCTGGATCCAAAATACCTTCAGTCATCCCTCCGCAAATACCTCCCCTTTCAAGCTCTTCGCTCCTCTAACTCCAACAAGAAACTAGCTGGGGGTAGATCTGTCTTCGGTTCTGGAAGCACCTCAAGACCTTCCTCTTTTCTTCTGCCTTTGCTCCCCCTCTCCCCTGCTGATCTGTTCTCTCTTGGCACCGTGCACCTGGCTACCCTCTGTCCTCTGGGCCCAGGTACCTTCTCACCATGCCACCCTCTCACACTGCCTCCGGGCGACCCCTTGCATTGGGGTCTGTATCTGTACCCATAAAGCCCCCCCTTTTTCTTCCTGCACTTATCAGACCTACCCGGTCTGCTGCTTTAAACCTAGCACTTGCAAATTGCTGGCTGCACTACCACTGATGGTTGCCTTTATTTATTGATTGTTATTTATCTGTTTCTCCTCTGCTTCACACTTTCCACTTCTCCCCCCTTCCATGCACTTTTGCCCACCCCACCTCCCATGCACTTGCACGTTCTCAACGTCACTGGGCCTAGTAAGATCTCCGTTTTGTTCTCCCCTGTTCCCCTCCCTTGCCTTCTCGCGCTCTGAAATACTTGTGTACGAGAGAGATAGAAATAAAATATCAATATCACGTCTGCTAGACTGTTGTGTTCCCCTAGAACATGTGATGGGAGGAAGATGCCTTTGTTTAGTGACCAATTTCAAATCCTCTGAGCTAGTCCAGACAGACCTGGTGAAAGTTCTGCCCTGTTTGTTGATGTAAAACATGGCTGTTGTGCTGTCTGAGCACTAGAACCGCCCCCCCCTGCGACCTCGCAAACCCCCCCCCAAACAGCTGGTGTTGAAAGGCTTGTAGGGTTTTGAACACTGCCAGTAACTCAAGAAGGTTGATAAGCTTCTTATGTCCACATGGCATGCGCAGTTTGGTGGCGATTATGTACTCCCACCCTGAAAGGGATGCATCTGTTAGAGTGGCCTTCACTCCAGGGTTGAGAAAAGGTTTGCCTTTTAACATATTCACCTATGTCCACCATTGCAGTGCCTTTACTATAGCCGGCAAAACCACTGTAGATCGTCCCAGTTACCGTTTGCTTGAAAACATTGCTTTGCCAGCCACTCTTGATTTGGATGCATGCGCAACCTTGCATGCACCACCAGAAAGATGCAGAAAGCCATCATTCCGAAAAGGTGCATAATCCTTTGGACAGTTATCTGACAACTGGCTGTTTAACTAGGAATTTGCAACAGCAGGTTTTGTACTTTTTCAATGGCGCGTAATACTTAGGCACTGCTTGTACAAATTACTGCACCTGGCAGGGAACAATACTTGATTTTTTTCTCGTTGATTGAAAAACCTAGCTGACACAATAGGTTGATAGTGTATTGCCGACAGTGTTGCGGTTTCTCCGGTTATCATCCAGTAGTCTAGAGAAGGTAGCACTAAATGGATTGTCTGTGTAAGTGGGCTTCCACGGTTATAGGTCAAAATTTGCAATGCATAGGATCGAATGCCAAAAGGGTCGAATCAAAAGGACCTAAAACCCCCCCCCCCGAACTCCCTTTTTTTTGGTAAAACCACTTTATTTCAAAAATTGAAACCCCCAAAAAAATATTTAAAAAGAAAAACAATTCAACCCTTTGGTTTTAGGTCAAATTGAGTTGACCCTTTGGCATTCAATCCTTTTGCATTAGGTATTTTAACTTGACACCGGCTTCCACCACTGCTAGAAGCTTCCTGAACACCCAAGGGGCTGAGGTTATGCTGAATGGAAGCACCTTAAACTGGTAGTCTGTGGGCCCTATCTTGAATCTTAGGCTCTTCAGCTGAGCTGGCAACATTGAAAGTATAAATTTTTCATGTCAATGTTGCCATGTAATCCCCTTTCTACTGGCAAATGTCCAGCACTTGGGAGTTTGCAGCTGTCGCAATGAGGTCAATCTGGGGAGGACCCCACCTGCTGAAGAGACGAGACACCAACGCTCAAAGTTCCCACCCATGGCAGGATCCCCAGCTCCCTGCTGATCGAGCCTGCAAGTGCCCGCCAGGAGAAAAGGGATGAAGAACATGTCCTGAAGAATGGGCAAGCGCCACAGGGACTGGGCTTCCAGGCAGCCACAGCAGGAGAGCGCCTCCTGCCCTGCTTCCGGATGTGGAACATTATTGTGGCGTCTGCGAAGCTCTGCACCACCTTCCCCTCTAACTATGGCTGGAGCGACATGAGGGCCCTGAAGACCGCCCGAGCTCCGGGACCTTTGTGAGCAAGTCCATCTCCTCCAGGAACTAGAGGCCTCTGGCATGAGACGGTCCTGTGTGGGCTCCCCAACCCTCTAGGGAGGTGACCGTGGCCTGGTACGGCGATCCTAAAGAGAGCTTCTTGAGTGAGATGCAGACACAACGCCCACCACTGCAGAGCCTGCAGGAATGCCAGATTAAGGGCAACCTTGTCCAAGTGCGGGAGACCTGCTGCCACCTGGTGTCTAGTAATTCCTGGAGAGGCTGCATCTGGAGCCTGCAAAAGGAGACCAGATAGATGCAGGAAGACATGAAGCCCAACAGGATTTGATGGACACTGCTGAACCTTCCCTAGGCCTTCACCCTCTCCTCGGAGGGGGTTGCCAGACATGCAACCATGTTGCGATAGGCGCCCAGGAACAGAGCATTTTATGATGGCAACACACAGGACTTTGGATAATTGATGGGAGAATCCGAAACTAGTCAGAAGGCGCAAGGTCTCCACTGTGTGCTGGGTCACCAGCACGTGACAGCGGGACCAAGACCGAATGAGCCAGTCATCCAGTTAAGGGTAGACTTTTATGCCCTTGTGGCGTAATTGACCCGGTTCCGGGGAAAAGCATTTTGTGAATACCCTCGGAGCTGGCTTCAGGCCAAAGGGAAGGGCCTGGAATTGGTTGTGCCGTCCCTAGACTATAACACGCAGGAACATCCAATATATGCGATGAATGGGGAAGCGGAAGTATGCATCCTCCAGGTCCAAAGTTTATAGACAATCCCCTGCCTCCAGCTGGTCGAGCACATGCTGCAACGTAACCATTCTGAACTTTTGGGACTTTAAGGAGTCTTAAGTATAGGATCGGTTGCCACCCTCCGGACGTCTGGCATACGCCCCAGAGGGGTTGAGGGACCAGCTCCATTGCCTCTTTTCCCAATATGGCCTGAGCCTCTTAGTCAGTTGGGCCATGTGAAGTTCTTGACGTGCGACAGGAGGAATGCACAAGCACCCATCTTCAAATTGTAAAGCGTGCCTTTGCTGAAGATTATCCAGCACCCATTTGTACATAGTGATCTTTCGAGTGCTCGACAAAGTTCGAAAGCCAGCCTCTCACTGGGGCATGGAAGTGGGGGCGTAGATCCAAAGCCAGTTCAGGCTTGCTTGGGCGTCTGCGTCCTAGCCTGAGGATAGCTTTCACTGCCATAGGCTTGGGAGCAGTCCTTGCAGGTTTCCTGGGTGAAGTACCCCTTGGAAGACCTGGACACACTCCGTCGGAAAACGAAAGGACAACCTCTCCTGCAGGGTTCCCAGAGAACATGCCGTCTGTTGGTCTCGATAGCTTGGAGAGTCATCCGCTGCCTTCCCAAACAAGTTGTCTCCATCGAAAGGCATGTCCACAACCTTGGACTGCATGTCTGCCCAAATGTTTGTGGCCTTCAGCCACACCTGGTGCTGTACGGCCCCACCATTACCCATCTGGCAGAACCCTGAGTCCGGTATGTCAAGCACCACTAATGGCGTGATCCAAAGCCACCTCTTCTTCCTGGAATACTGCTGGGGCCTCTGCCTTGCCATCCAGAAAGAAAGCAAGGATATGCTCGAGCTTGAAGCAAAGCTCCCTGTCGGAAAGAGACAGGATGGCGAGGGCAGCTATGATGGTAGAAGCTGCAGTCTAGATGTATTTGCCAACCGCATCTACCCTTTGCCCTCCTGGTCTGGAGGCACCATGGAAGACAAGGTATTGGACCATTGTTTCCTGGGGGCAGCAGACACCACCAATACGGAGAAGGCTGCGACCGAAAACACCTGGGAGAAGAGTCTGGACTCGGTTTTCTTCTCCAGCCAGTCAACCTTCAATGGTGCGGTACCTGGTGTTTTAATAATGGACAAACTTTCCTCCCAAATGTCCAAAAAAAAGGACATGACAGACTTCCTTAAGGACTCCATGGTTGAAAAAGGAACCCTACCTTCCTTCTCTTCTGGCACCAGGCTGAAGAGTGGATGCCTTCAAGATGGCGTGGAAAGAGAATTTTGTGCGTTGAAGCCCTGGCGGGCTCGTCAACATCTGAAGGTTCCCCAGGGACATAATACTCATACTCAACTGTGGGAGTGCCGGTATCTGTGCGCACAGGCTCTTCCTCCACTGGGGTCAAAGCAACAGGTGCCCTTCGGGGTGGTGTCTGCCCACACCTAGTTAGCCTGGGAGGACTCCTGGCTTGTGGCCTGGGAGGGCTCCAGACTCTGCCAGACCAGGCACAGGGGCAGTAGGTAATCATCGCTGGATTTCCACCAAAGTGTGCAGGGTGGTCAGGTTGCCCAATGACATCCCTTGGTGCCGGTGTGGGCGCAAACGGTGCAGCAGAGGCTGGTTGGTATAGCTCATGATGCAGCAATCCCTCCTGGGACATTGGTTTGCGGCCCCCTTCATGGTCCGAGTAGAAGTCATCAGGCACGTCATCCTCAGAACTGGAATATATGTGAGGAGACTTCCTCAGTGATGCCACAGGAGGCAGAGGGGCCACCCCTCTTTGGTCATGGCAAGAAGTCAATACGGTGGCAGCAATTCCTTCACTCTACAGGAGTCCTTCGGGAAGGAGGCGGTGATGGGGAAATGTAGAATGGGTGCCTCAGACGACGTCGTTAAGGTTGAAACAGTTGCTGCTGAACTTTGTAGACGAAGGAAGAGCTGATTTTGTCGACTGAATCATTGGCAAAGTGATCGATGGCGTAGTGGTTCTGGCCGTTGACAAGGTGGTGGTCGTAGAATACAGTCATCGACGGGGCTCGTGTCGCCGACAGTGCCGCTGACTGGGCCTCAGCAGGTTTGTCCATCAAGGACTTGTCCTTCAAAGACTTGTGCCACGATGAGGTTAGGGAATGCACCGCAGACGGAGGGAACCCACCAGCCGGTAGGTTAACCATCAAATGAGCCGGCGACCGAGACCAACCCTTCCAGAACTTGATCCTGCAGCTGCGGCAACCTTCGAGGGAGCAGATGGAGTGTGGCGTTTCACCTTCTTTTGCATCTCCCCATTAGGAGCATCCTCAAAGGACCTCAACCTCTTCAGAGGTAGCACGCTCATGGGACCTGCCGGTCCTGGATGAGGCATGACTGCACCCTGAGGCGGTGTCAGAGGCCTTCTCCTGATCGATCTAAGCCACTAGTCTTTAGTGGTGATCCTTCCTGGTCTTTGACGTGAATCCAAGGCTGACCACGCATCCATCCAGGTCATGATCCTGGCGAAGACATAGGCCCCTTAGGTGCCAATCCTCGACAAAAATGTACTTCAGGCCATAGGATTTGCCAGCCCTGAAGACTCTTCTTTGTCACATTGGACATGGGTGAGGTGAGATGCAGGCCCAAGCCTGGGCCAGTCTGTCACAGAGAGAAGATTCCATCAATGAAAAGACCATCATTGCCACAGGTCCCGCTGCCAATAGTCACCATGTGACGGTAGATGAAGAGATGGAAGAAAAACCATTGGAATATCCAAAAACAGCATATGAAATCTACAAAATTCTAGGAGCGAAGCACGAGGACTCCCATACTGGAAACGTGCAGTAAAAATCTGAAGATGGCCACCAAGGGTGGAGTTTAGGAGGATGAGTGTCATTGGCTGGGGCAGTATGACACCAAAGGACATTGATTGGATATAGAAGAGACCAGCAGTTTCCAGTCTAAAGCAAAACCGCTTTCTTTTTACCGAGGATTCCCAGACCGACGATGAGGAATAGTCATGAGCATGTGAATCCATGCAAGACCCCATGCTGGAGAAATACCCCTGTTTACCTTTTCCAAAGAGACTAGTTTGTTTGCTCCATTTTCTATCATTGACTGAATGTCTGCATCAGAAATTAGCTAATGTACCCTGAACATTGTTCTTGATCTGGGCGGATAATCATACGGTATATCTGAAAATTCGATGCTGTATCCGTCAGCTACAGGTCACAGCACCCACTGGTCTCTAGTGATTCTCTCCCATGAGTGAGTAATGTGCAATGCGCCCCAGCCCTACTGGGAAGACCTGAGAGGGAAGCTATATGTGCTCGCCATGGTTTGGAAGGAGTTGCTGAGCCTCTAGTGGCTTTGCCTCGACTATGCCCTCTACAGAAAGTTCTTTGAGCGGAGGACTGAAAGGATGAGGTGACTGTCCTGTATACCAAGAGAAGGAAGATGCACCTGGTGTGAATATTGACTAATGCCATTGAGAACCCCTGCGTACGAAAAGTGTGCCAGGAAATAAGTGCCCCATTGCATGAAGGGTGTATTAGAGATTTGACCAAGGGTCTTTAATGTTTCATGCTCTTTTTTTGTCTACTGCTTTGTTCTCAATAGGCCTATTAAAGTTGTGTGTGTCTCAGGCTTAAAACCGGAGTTCCGGAGCCACGACGGCCGTTAAATGAGCGTCCCCTCTGCAACAATTCTGCCAGCAGTGTCTGTTGCGTCTAGTGAATTTTTTAATAATGGAATTTGTCGCCCATTTACCTTAAAACACATTCTTTAAAAATGCATCTTGAGAGGTTCTGGCACTTCGTCCAATTGTTCCTATACTAGGTCCCATCAGGCCCTATTGTAGCTTGCCATTAGAGTGGTATTATTGGCAATTCTGGCTTGAAAAGCAGACAAAGTAGCCACTTCTTTGTCTGGAAAAGCTTCCGCAGCAGCTAAAGGAGTACCCGCTCTGTGGTAACCACTAAAGAATTGAGCTTTAAATGGCCATAATGTGTAAGGGGTCAGAGGGAGCTGGCTTAAACTGCTTTTCTACACATGGGTTTCCTGACCTAGTGAGAGATGTTGCTGAAACAGATGATGGGATACACTTTTCTACGGATTGCAAAAGTGGAATATATTGACCCACTGACTCATTAATATCTACAAAATGTGTGTCTTGCTCAGATTTCTGGGTCTCAATTTTAAATTGATCATCTGTCCTCCTTTAGGTCATTAAAAAGGAGCGGATCATCAATAGACAAATAAGCAATGAGCCTCTCTTGGATGTCTGGCGTTTGGACGGTGTAATCATCTTCCTAGTCTGTCCCCGGATCAACTTCAATGTACATATCCTGATCCTCATCAATATGAATCACTGTTTGGGGTGTTGCATGTTCCAATCTAGGTGCTTTTGGTGGTGGTTCACCCCCCCCCCCCCACCCCTCCTTGTGAAATATACTTCTAAAAAACTAAAGAGCAAACTTTGTCCATTGTGGACTTAAAACGCTCTTTTGTCCTTGTACCAGTGGATGGTGTTACCTATAATGGGAATACAATTTCTTCTGGGTCAACAAAGGACTTTGTATGTAAAGTCTTCAAATAAAGGGGAAGCAGCCCTGGTGTACTGTGATGTTTTTCCGAAACAGTGTCTGTCTGCTTAGACAACTGTTTCAACGTGAGTGTGTGAATGTGAAACAGACGTCTGTATAGACTTCTGTAAGGCAGTCCAGAGGACCAGGGGTTCACATCACAAATCACCACTTAGAGTACCCTGGGCCCATCAAACCCTCCCCTGGCAATGAAAGTGGACTCTTTCATAGGTCACATTAGAACAGTCTTATTTTCCAAACAGACAGGGATCATACAGGAAACACAAACATCTCCGACAATCACAGCTCCTGAGCCTGTGTCACAAGCTTTTATTCAGTAATGACATCACAATCTCCAACCATCCCCAAATATCTAAGAGCCAGCTCTATTGGGTAGCTCAGGTAGTAACCCTTATGGGTATCCCCTATATGATTTGTCGAACTGGTCCTTCCATGTCAAGTGGGTTCGCCCGAGACTTTCCTAAAAACTATTACATCATTGCACGGTCGCATTACAACCCACCACAGGATTCGCGCTCCCCGATTGGCCGAGCGGGTCTCCCCAGGCCTGGGACCCTGTTATGTTCACAGCGCTCAGTGTACCTTTTTATGGTAATGAGAAAGACTCCCCATTGTTGCCACTGGTATAGCCACCTAGCCTGGGAGAGTGCCTGCAGGTTGCAATGTCTGTTGAACAGATGTAACAATTCTGGGAGCCGCTTCTCTTCCCACCACGGGTAAATAAATGCCCATTGTTCGGCTTGGCTGAGTCTTCTGGGCGAGGACCACAAAACAGTTTTTCGGTCTGCAATTAGTGACGATTTATTCTGTTATTTTGCACGTAGCTCCCTGCCCCGGGCAGCATGTTCGCCTGTGGTGAAGCTTGACCCCCTGACCCTTACCTCAGCCTCAGTTGAGGCTGTGGCAAGTGGACACAGATTCAGTAGTCATGTTTGTAATACGCACCCCAGGAAGTGACCTAGCGCTTGGGGACAGCTTGCCTGAAGGTTAGTGCCCATCAGCATTATTTAACCAATACAGCCAGGAAATGTGTGAAGTTCTTTAGACTCAAAGACACCATTCCAACGCATTACTCAGAATTACGAACTTGACACTAGGGGTCATAGATTCATATACTTTTAATATCATACCCATCTTCTACAAGCTCTAAAATGCATTGCACAAGCTATAACAGAATCAAATATAAAATAGTATATCATCACACCTGTGAAAGAACTGCTATATGAGCAAAGAGCATGGTTACATTAATGGATAACAGAACAAGTGATCATTTTAGTTTAGCAGCATGAGTGACATGGGAATTATGCTATGTTATGGTGTAACATACTATATGTCTTAGTCTCAAAATGCACTCAGCAAGGCCCCAAATGTAACTCCTGCTTTAGAGCAGAATGTGCTGCACCTGAACCAACGCCTTTCATGGTGCAGTGGCTTCCTGTTCAGTTGGGCCTGGTTATCTCCCTCTCTCGCCTCTGCTCTCAGATCTCCGGCAGACCTCGCCATTACCCCCCACAGGTTGTTTGAGTCTGCTGCTTGATGGGCAAAGCTCCCTAGCCTTAATACAGCTTGCGTTTTTGATGTAACAAAGGGATCTGGTCTGTGCGTCATATCCGCCATTTGGGAGGTTAAAGCTTAGAGTGTTCCTTTGATCTGTTTGATCATGCAATCCTCTATGTGGAAACTTATAAGAGACAGGTGTGGTCTGTGTTCAATTGCTGTCTCCATTATATTGACTGAGTTTTCGCTTAGTGAAGGGATAAAGCATGTCAAATGCTTCTACACAACCTTAAATGTGTGAATTCTATTCGCATCTATTGGCGTTTCCTGTCCTTTGACTGCTCATCAGCAGTAAATGGTGTTAAGGCATCTCTTGCCCCTGCTGCGTGCCGTTTAAGACCGACAGTTACCACTTGAGATTTGGTTCTCTGCTGCAACACGATTTCCTGGTCTCTTGCAAAAGAACAAGTTACTTTCTTACCTGGTAACGTTCTTTCGATGGGATGGTCCGACGACGTATTCCATATCTATGACAGGTAATGTCCACAGCTGTGCTGCTTTGGAAAATCTTTGGTGTCTGCGCCCTGCGTCGATGACGTCGATGCACCGTCCCCGAGGACCTCCTCCGACAGCCAACGTCACCCGATGTGATAAGTAGGATGCACGACGCCCATAGCCTCAGTTCTAGTTTTTTCCCAGAACGTGTGCCACCAGTTTTCTGCCAGCCAGACACACAGCGCCTTGCGGAACGCAAGCTGCAATCGCAAAAGAAATTCTGCAGCGGGGAAGGCAGGGAGGGAGCGATATGGAATACGTCGTCGGACCATCCCATCGAAAGAACGTTACCAGGTAAGAAAGTAACTTGTTCTTCGAGGGGATTGGGTCCTCCGACGTATTCCATATCTATGACAGACTCCCAAAGCAGTACCAAGCAAGGAAGTGGGAAAGAATTTAGAATACAAATTTAGCGTGCCCAATCAAATTGCGGAATAGAGGACTGCCTTGCCAAAGGGCAGATCTTGCCCTCTGATGGAATCGAGGGAGTAGTGACGTACAAAAGTATGTACTGAAGCCCAGGTGGCTGCATCACAGATGTGACGAATAGGAGCTCCCCTCTGCATAGCAGTAGACGGAGCCACTCCCCTGGTAGAATGGGCCCGCAAGCCAGCCGGAGGATCCTTACCCGCCAAGCGGTAACACTCGGAGATAGCTAAAATAATCCAACGAGACAAAGTGTGTTTCGTCACAGCTTGTCCCAAATGCTTTCCAGCGTAAACAATGAAAAGTTGATCGTCCACTCTGACCCGGGACATGAGTGAAATATAAAAGCTCAACGCTCTCCTAGGATCCAGCCTATGGAGTCTCTCCTCTTCCTTACCAGGATGTGGAGGAGGATAGAACGCCGGAAGAACAACCTTCTGTCTCAAATGAAAGTCCGAAACCACCTTCGGAAGAAAAGAAGGACAAACTCCAAGGACAACCCTTTCCTTATGAAACACAGTGAAGGGTGGCTTAAGTGAAAGTGCCTGTAACTCACTCTGCGAGCGGAAGTAACCGCAACCAAAAACACAGTTTTCAGAGTTAACAGCCTCAAAGGGCAAGAATGTAAAGGCTCAAACGGAGCACCCATAAGAAACTTAAGAACAAGGTTCAAATCCCAACATGGCACCAGAAAAGGTGACGGAGGGAACACATTAGTGAGCCCTTTCAAAAACTGCGAAATTAAAGGAATTTTAAAATAGGAACACTTCAGACGAGCGCTTAAATATGGACAGCGCCGCCAGGTAACCTATAATGGTCCCCACTTGCAAGCCCCTGTGGGCCAAAGAAAGCAAAAAAAGACAGAACCTTGGGAATGTCACATTCAAAAGGATCCACATTCTCATTTCTGCACCAGTCGCAGAACTTTCTCCAACGGCACAGAGACTTAGTTGCCGGCCGCCTGGCCGAGAGCAACACCTCCATCACGTCTTCAGGGAGGTCCCAATCCTTATACCTCAACCTTTCAGAAGCCAAGCGTGAAGATTGAGGGATCTGACCTCTGGCTGGAGAACCTGACCCACCTGCCGTGAGGGCAGATCGTCTCGGTAGCGAAGACGACGTGGAGGGCAGATGGACAAGTCTAGAAGGTTCGGGTACCACGTCCTCCGGGCCCACGCCGGAGCAATGAGGATCATCCAGGAACCGAACCTCCGCAGCACTTGTGGGATGCCGGGGACTGGAGGAAACACGTACAGCAGTGGGAATGACCACTCCACCACAAACGCGTCTCCTAAGGCTCCTTTTGGAGGAAATTCCTGTGAGCAAAACCTTTCACACTTCCGGTTGACACTGGAGGCGAAGAGATCCACTTGAGGGGTCCCCCAAAGGGCGAAGATCTCCAGGAGAATCTCCTGAGCCAGCTCCCACTCGTGAGAGATCGAGCTCTGCCTGCTCACAGCGTCCGCCGTCTCGTCGTCGTCTCCGGCCAGATGAACAGCCGAGATCGAAACTTCCTGCTGGATGGCCCAGAACTCGAGCTGCATCGCCTCCCTGCACAGCGGAAGTGACCCTGCCCCCCCCCCTTTTTGTTGAGGTAGTGCATGGCCACCGTGTTGTCCGTTAGAATCAGGACACTCTTTCCGCGCACAGTCGGCAGAAAAGCCTTCAGGGCTAGCCTGACGGCCCTCAGCTCCAACAGATTGATATGGAGTCTGGACTCCGATGGAGACCAACGACCGCTGACTGTCAACTCGTTGGCATGAGCTCCCCATCCCGTGAGGGAGGAGTCCGTCACGATCGTCACCTCTGGCCAGGGCAGCCAAAATGGGGCCCCCTTCATCAGATTGCCCTCGACGGCCCACGACAGAAGGTCCCGGGCTACCGAGGGCAGCACCTGAACAGGGTCCGACAGCCTGCCGGAGGACAGACCACTGGAGCTTGAGTGCCCACTGCAAAGATCGCATCCGCAGACGAGCCTCTGGCACCAGAAGAATGAGGGATGCCATGAGGCCGAGCAGTCTCAAGAACTCGAACGCTGGGAGATCCTGGGCAAAATGAAACTTGTGCACCATCTGCTGAATGTGAAGAGCCCTCACCCGAGAAGGAAAACGCTGCCCCAGGGACGTGTCGAGCACTGCTCCGATGTACTGGAACCGCTGCGTTGGTGTCAAATGGGACTTCTTTAAATTGAGGGAGAAGCCCAGCCTGTGAAGGGAGTGGCAGGTGACGGACAGATGATCCAGGACTTGCTCGGGAGAGCTTCCCCTGATCAACCAATCGTCCAGGTAGGGGTAGACGTGAATCCCCCTTTCCTGAGATGCGCTGCCACCACCACGAGCTAGGTGAAAACCCTCGGGGCGGAGGTCAATCTGAACGGCAGGACCCGAAACTGAAAGTGCGAGTCGCCAACCGCGAACCTCAGGTACTTCTTGTGCTTGGGATGGACCGGCACATGGAAGTAAGCATCCTTGAGGTCGAGAGACACCAACCAGTCCTGAAGTTGAAGGGCCTGGAGGACTTGAGAAAGAGTCACCATCTTGAACTTGTCCTTCCTGAGGAGTTTGTTCAAACCGCACAAGTCCATGATGGGTCTCGATCCCCCGTCTTTCTTCGAAATCAAAAAATAAGGGGAATACCATCCCTTGTTCCTCTCCGCTACAGGCACCAGTTCTATGGCGCCTTTCTCCAGCAGAGCTTGAATTTCCTGTGCAAGGAGTGGATCTGGACCATTCAAAGAGGCTCCCAGGTGGATTGTCGTGAGACCTCTGCCGAAAAGGAAGACAGTAGCCGTGGGTTATGATCTCCAGAACCCACACATCCGAAGTAATGGCTTGCCACTCTACAAGATGCTGCGCCAGCCTTCCCCCCCCAACCGGCGAACCATGGGACCTGGCCTCATGACAGTGGTAGCGGCTGCGGCGTTGCCCGAGGGCAAAGAGGCAACTGCCCGAGCGGCCTTGGCACCTCGAGTACCTTTATTTCCACCTCTGGCACTCTTACGATGGCCTCTTTGACTGCTAGCTCCCCTCGCTTTACTGAAGGACGAGTAATAGCGAAAGGAACCTCCCCTCCATTGCTGTCCCCTAGGACGAAAAGGCGGAGGTTGGCGAACTGCAGCGCCCAACGACTTCGCTGAAGCTTTGGAGGTCTGCAACCTCTCAAGGCTCTAGTCAGCCTTGCTGCCAAAAAGGTGTTCACCGTCAAAAGGCATGTTGAGGACCCGGGACTGCACATCAGGAGCGAACCCAGACTTCCGCAACCACGCAAACCTGCGCATTACGGTGCTCGCCGCCATGAACCAGCTGACACATTCCACCAGGTCCAACCCCGACTGAACGGCCTCACACATGGCATCCTTGCCATCCTGAACCATAGCAAGGAAATCATCCCGTTCGTTCCCTTCGGGAATATGTTCAGCCGCTAATGCAACACAGTTCCACAGAGTGTGTGTGAAACGAGACAAGGCACATATGGAGTTGGCCGCCTGAAGCGCCATACCCCCCGAAGAAAACACTTTCTTTGCCCAGCCATCAAAACGTTTGTCGTCCCTATCCGGAGGGATGGTAGGATACGACGCCTGCTTTGCCGGGGCCGTAGCCGCCTGCACCACCAAACTCTCCGGAGTGAGGTACCTAGACAAGTAGCAGGGGTTACTACTGGCTGGATGGTATTTTCGCGACAAAGACTTGCCCACTGCCAGGAGACTCTCCGGAGCAGTCCAAGCCGCCGCCACCCTTCTCTGCAGAGCCATATGAAAAGGCAAAACCGGGTCAGTGGGAGGACCGAGATCAAGGATGTCCGTGAGAACATCCTGAACGAACTCCCCTGGGGGAGCAGACCAACCTAAGTACTCGGTGACCCGAGACATAAGGCGCCAATATGAAGAATCGGCATGAGTGCCAGGCTCTGGCCTACAAAACTCCACCTCCGGAGAGGTGTCCAGTCCACTGGCATCATGCAGCGACTGCCGCAGGTCATCAAACTGGCTATGGCCCGAGATAGGTTCATCAGGAACCGTAACCGGAACCAAGCCGCCATCAGAGCCTTCATCACCCTCTGAAATGTACTCCAGGTGGGCAGAGGAAGACCTCTGGGGACCAAAGCAGTGCCTGACCTTAGCCAGAGCCTTTCTAGGGGCAAACCCCATGCCACGGGCCCCTCCGACACCACCGCCTCGAAAGGAGTTGAGGGCGCTGAACGAGTCGGCGTCGACAGAAAAGGCGTCAATGTCAGCTGCAGCGCCGCCAGCATCGGCGGCGTCGACACAGGCCTCGAAGCTGGAACTCCGAGCTTGTCTCTCGACGACCTAGGCGGAGCCTCGAGAGAAATAGTCGACGACCTCGGCGCCACAGGCGTCGACGTCTTCTTCGAAGATGGCACAGGATCACGCGGTCTCGAGCACATCGAGGACCGGGACCTGGAACAGGCATGGCGAGAACGGCTACCCTTATCCGAGCGGGACCTCTCCCGCGAGCCGTGCCGACCACCCGAGCCCAAAGGCGTACGAGCGGTGTCTCTCGACCGGTGCTGACCAACCCCACTCTGAGGCGCGGACGGACCGGTGCCCTGCGATTCAAGAATCGTAAGCATCTGCTTCCCGAAGGAAGCCCATTCCTCCGGTATCACTTGCATGGAGGGATAAGCGACCCGCCGACGGGCGGAGTCCTCGGAAGAGGACAGGGAAGGCGACCTATGCCGGCGCTTCCGGGAACGCCTCGAAGAGGCGGAGGAGTGGCGAGACCGACTCCTGGAAGGAGACCCACTGGACTTCCGACGATGACGCGGAGAGTCGCCCCTCGAGTCATCCGTAGAAAGCCCCGCAGACCTCGACTTACGGGGCTTAGACACACAGGCTACCGACAGCTTCTTCTTGCGTTCCCGCAAGGCCTTTGCCGTGAGCGACTGGCAGTCGACACAGTCATCCGTATCGTGGGCCTCCCCGAGGCACCAGAGGCAGGCGTCGTGCGAGTCCGTGACCGACAACTTGGACCCACAGTCCCCGCATTTCTTGAAGCCCGGACGCGGGGTTGAAGACGAAGAAGACATCGCCACGAACAGGTCTACACAACAAACCAAACAGGTTCAGCGAACCGAGAATTGAAAACAGCAAACTCCAACGAGTCGAGGCGTACCGAGATTCACGAAGCGAACACGTTCACGGAAAAAACGGAACTGAGGCTAGGGGCATCGTGCATCCTACTTATCACATCGGGTGACGGCGCATCGACGTCATCGACGCAGGAGCCAAAGATTTTCCAAAGCAGCACAGCTGTGGACATTACCCGTCAGATATGGAATACGTCGGAGGACCCAATCCCCTCGAAATATATTTTCTGAAGCAAGTGTCTGCATCTGGTCAAAAGTATGTACATTATTGGAAAGCATGTGCGTTTATTCCAATGAAAATTTGCAGCAACTTGCTATTGAATGTTTCATCTGCAAAGTCGCCTGATGTGTGAAAGTTTTTACCAGGCTTGTTATCCATAACACGGGAGCCAGGAATTTTCCTCCTGCCCTTGTCCTTGGCTGTGAGCACTGGCTTTGTGCTTCGTGTAGCAGAGTCTGCATCTCTTCTTCCCTTATTCTAAGGCCTGTGGCTTCATGTGAATTCACTAGTTATTCTATGGTTTCCATATGTATATATTGTATTCTCCTTACAGGTTAGTAGCATTCGGCTCTTCCAAGCTCCTTATAAGTCCCTGTAGCTCCATATGGTAAGTTGCACTAATGCGGTTGCAAGCTTGCTCTGTGTGACTTTTGCTTTCTTGCATGTCTGCGTTTAGCTAGCGAAAAGGAAAGGCTTCTGACAGTATGTGTCCGTCCTCCATCTACAGAACTGTTAATGCATGTTCTTCATGCGTGTCTGCTTAACTTCATGCAGCAACGCAAGTTTACTTTGTGACTAACGTTACTATGTTGTGGTGTCACTAATGATGTCAGCACAGCTGGATATTCATCAACCTGGTCCAGTGATAGGGTACCTGTATCTGCGAAGACAGCTGGATAGGTTTTGAACGGTTGCCCAAGTGAATATCTTCACACACGTGGAATGCACCGGTCCACATGGAGGTTGGCCAAACAGTGACTGGCATCTCTCGTCTTCACTTCTTTCGGCGCATGCGTCTCCACAGACAAAGGCATCAAGGATTTTGGAGTGGACTCATTCTGACTGGTGGCTTCTTGGGAACAGGGTCATGTGTCGATAGCTTTGCCTTGGACACTGGGGACTGTTTGCGGGCCATCTCGGTTAATGCAACTGTAGATTTGTGTTCTACAGATCAGACCTTTTGAGTCTTCGCCAATGCCTTGCTGGGGGCATGGGTGCATTCAACATGTTTCATTAAGAGGCCTCGTTTGTGTGGATGTGTGCTCCTGTTGCCAGGGGTTGTCTCCATAGCAATGCTGGATGCATGCTCTGCGGAGCTAGGGATGAGCGGGCAGGATTCAGACTCCTGTAATGCATCTACGGCAACACTAAAGGCGCAGATGCTGCCTTGTTCGTTTGCGACTCCTCCGTGCCGGTTGGGGAAGTCTGAGGAGGCTTTAGCCTGCATGGCGTAGGCTGCCCAATGCTTTGTCCTCCGATCTTTCATTTTTTTCAGGCAGAAAGGTTTACAAGCAGCACACCCTTTTTCTGATTTGTCTTGTGGAATACCATGCTTGCACACAGCATGTGTGTCCTTCCACAGAAAGGAATGTTTGCACTTAGGGCAAAATTTCAAGGGTGTATTTTCCATGATCATGAATAAAGGCAGCCTGACAATGTGTAAAAGGGCAGAAGAAGAGACAGCGAAACAAATCTTGAAAGTTTGGAAGACCAGGAAGAAGCCGTGGGTTGAGGGTTGGATTAAGGATATACTGATATTATCTGATTTTGAACTGGTCATGTTTCAGAGGAATGGTAAGGAAGAAGTTTATAGAATTTTATGGAAGCCTTTTAATGATTTATATGGTAACGGAGCATCAGAGTGAGTAGCTCATTAATTTAAGTGGTCAGATAATAGCTAAAATGGGGTAAAGGGTTTGTTGTTAGTCTGTGTATAAGTGTTTTGTGGTTTTTGTCTAAATGTTTGAGAATGTGGACAATCTTTCTTGTAATTTAATTGATATTATTAAAATTAGTAATTGTTGCCCCAACAAATATGTGCCCAATTAGTTTCTGTATAATAACCGGGACATTGTTGCTACATAGTAGTTGTAAGTGTTAAGATATACAGATTTTGAATTGGATTGTTTGCATTGTAATACAGTGCATATGCTCATTTGAAAATGACAAAGATGCAAAAAAAAAAAAGACTAAATGTACAAGAACACATTCATCCCACTCTTCCGACTGAAGGCCGAAACCTGATGTAGGCCGTGAGAGCCAACCACGAGTTCGATCCACAACCCGTCGACTGAGTCGATCACTGAAGAGTGTTGGTGATGCATGTCGAGTTGTGGTAGCAATTACATAAAATAGAGAATAGTAATGTCATGCTAGTTATGAGCTAACCACTCTGAAATGTGATCAACTTGGGAGGCAGAAAAAACAATCTGAGGACCTCGATGAGTGAAAGACCATTGGTAAAGTCCACGTCACATTAAGGATAGTATTAAACACGCCCCGTCAATGTCCCTTTTCAAACATAGAAAACAAGTCATGCAATGCTCTGCACCAACCACTAGATGTCGGCTATGCAAAGCCTGTGATTTTAAGCAGATCCACAAGTCTCAAATATGTGTATACACTCCTCTTAACTCATCCTCAAAAGCTTTCAGAAGCAGGGTAAGGATGGAATGGCAATGAGGAATCTTTGGGAGGAGATCCATAGATATACATAAGATCCAGCGTGATGTCCGCTTGATAACCACAGGACCCAATCACGCTTGAGAGAGAGCCACAAATAACTAGTCTCTGCACAAGAATGTTGTCCTGACCACCAGTACACTGTGCCCTCTTCCAGAGACATCAAACACTCCATCAGCACGAGGTGTGGTGCAACCCTGGATCAGCAACTCTCTCCCTACACTATTACTCAAACGCCCTCCATTTGCACACATAAATGGACGTAGTGCAGAGCTTACGTGCAGTCAGCACAGCATCAGCTGAAATCTCATCTGGAAGATTCTAGTTGTCATGCCTCAGCCTCTCAAGAGCCATGCATGGAGACAGAGAATCGGGATTCAGGTAATGGGGACAACAGGTCCTGCCTCCAAGGAAGACTGCAAGGTAGACAGAACTGAAAATCCAGGTACCACATTCCCTCACCCAAACCGGAGCTATTAAAATCAGGTGAGCCCAAAACTGCCTCAACTTCTTGAGAACTAACCAGATGAATGGGTGGGAATAGTCAAGATTCTAGATCCACTCCACTAAGGCATCCCCAGGGGGCAATTCCCTTGAGAAGAGCCTGCACTTCGAGCTAGCTCTCACTGTAAACAGACCCACTGGAGGTCCCGCCCAGAGGTTGAAGATAACCACAAGGATCTCCCTTTCGTTGGGAGGCTGAATCCTGTCAGCCCAGGGCATCCACCAACCAGTTCCGTCTCCCCACCAAGTGAGCCGCTGAAACAGATCTCGTTCTCCAATGTCCAGAGCCACATAGCCTCCTTGCATAGGGGCAATGATTGTGCACCCCTTTTGTAATGCATGGCTACAGTGTTATCCTTTAAGATCAGGAAGTTAATCGCTCAAATGGACGTCACAAAAGCAGTCTGAACTAGTCTGATGGCTCATAGCGCCAAACAGTTGATCGGCTAGTGTCACTCTACCAAGGCCAAAAGTTGTCACCCGCAGATCTCACTGTGAGCAATCCAGCCTTTCAGGGAGGCATCCATGACTACCTGTGCCACCAGCCAAGGAATCCAGAATGGCTTCCCTACGATCAAGTTCGCCCCCCCACAACAGGAAGTTGACCATTGCCTTCGAAAATCAGAACACCTCAAACATGTCGCTGTTCGTACCCATTTTAAATCAGCCTCATTTTCATTACCAGCCAAGCCCAAAAAAGCTCATCGGTCCATGCATGCCAAAACCAAAGTGTGAAAAATAGAAGATCATTTTTCTTTTTCAAAGCAGTCTAACATGTGAAGGGAGAGGACAATGATCCTTATTCAGCAAAATAATGAAGCTCCACGAGAGAATTCTGGTAACAATCAGGGGAAAGGTCATTAGCAGTGAAGCCAAATTCACATCCCACTTATAAAGAACACTTGAGCTAGAAACCATTAGTAAGTGTTTAAAGAACTGGGAGAAAACTCAGGACTATTATTCCCTACACAACAGGGTAAAACATAAAAGGAAGCAAAACATGGTTCCAGAATCAGACCAGGACATTGTTCCGCTAAGGGAGTGGCAGAAAAACCAGACCCAAAAAGGAAATTTTACATGCCAATGCAGCTTTTACAATGGGCCCTGTTGTGACTGGGGGATGCTAGACAACGGCACCGATAAGTGACAGGGGACCTTGGAATAAGAAGGCTTCAGAAGTTCACACTGCATATTGTGGGGGTTGCTACTGTTTGAGGGGGTTTACACCAATGTTCTTGTTGTTTTCCTGCCCTAAGAGCGAGTGTTGGGAAAAAGGTCTGTAAAAATCCAATCTGTTGACGAAGTGGAAGGTAAGAACAGTGAAATGTGCAATTCAGGGACCCACTTACCACATAAACTCTGCTTTCCACAAGTTCACGGCAGACATAAAATAAATAAAAATATATCCAAAAAAAGAGAGACAAACAGTTATCACTACTTGCTTGTGTGGCTTGAAGTAATGCATACTTACTTGAGATTGTGAATGTTCTGGCATGCTCTGATCTGCACTTGTAGACCATTCAGCAGTCTGCGTAGGCGCACCAGGTAGAAGTGAAGATCGGTCTAATGAGCAAGGGTGACATGAAAAGTCAAACTTTCAAGTGGAAGGATGAGCTCATGTCATTAAATGCAACACTTATCGTCAGGAGCAATTTATAATACACAGTACTTAATTCGATAACCAATAATTGTAAGAAATTCATGCAAGGCACTTGTGTACTGGAAGTCCTTGGTGCCGTCTCATTTCCCCCCCCGGACCCAACCCACTAGCTTCAGGCTCCTGGGATGTTAGGTCTTCAGGGCAAAGTACTGAAAAATTCTTATTTAGCAAACAATTTCAAAAAGGGAGACAGCCTGTGCTGCCCTCTATGTCCACATCAGTCTTTTCCTCAAAGTCCACAACACGGGGAAGAGGGACTAGAGTCTGGTCTATCAGGGAGCAGGAGGCACTAGGAACTACCAGCATGAAAGTACATTTTACTGCTTAGCACAAATAAAATCAATAAAATCATCTATAGAGGACATTTCTTCAGAATAATTAAAAACAGTTACATTCCAAGATTATAAAGTTACGATTGTTAGGAAAGTTTACACAACCTTTCCCCCTCCATTTGTATGGACCTGCAAAAAAGTTGCTATTTTTTTATCTGACCTGCGCTTTTTACAGTGCACTGGAGCCTTCAGCTTCACTACACTGGCTTTTGCTGATCTGTCATGGGGAAACCAACATGTTCTTCAGGCTGTCAGTACTGGCAAACATTATTTATCTCAGTTTTTTTGTTACATTGTTATCACTTTTGGTAACTTTTTATCATTGTACAATGCATCTTACAACAGGGTACCCTTTGTTTTGGCCTAGACCAACACTCAGTATTTTTGGTTACTCTAGGTGTGCTTAAGCGACATGTTAGTGGCAGCAGTTACCTTTTTTCTATTTTTAGTGTACTTTACTTAAGCCTTACCGCATTTGGCTACCTATGATGGCTAGTGTCCAAAACATAACCGTGCCTTGAGGTTTTTCATTTGTACCATCGCCATCTTTTCACTAAGCCTTCTTCCTGACATATGAGGCCAGGACAATCTTTATATGGACTTCCAGTGCCTGGGAAAGCAGAGTCTTTTCATGGGCTACTGCATGGCCATGTGTTTTCTGCCAGAAGGTAAGCCGAGATGGTCTGCTCCGGAGGGAGGGGGTTGGAGCGGGGGGCCGTGGTGGGGGCCTTGCTTTGAGTTCTGCATTCTCCAACCTGAAGACCTTGTACCAGCATTTGTCGCCAACCAGAGAATTGAACCGGCAAACACCGGGGCATCAAGGACCGTAAGCTATAGGCGGGAAAAGCGACCTTGGACCCTCTTTTGAAGACCTGCAAAGTCCTAAGAAGAATCAAAGTATCGGGGTGAGTTTTAACAGTACTTACCTGAACCACCCAACAACAGTTTGGCTTTGCCAATGCTTGCTTGTGCAAGCATTCCAAAAGTGGGGACCCTTATTCACTCAAACTTCTTGTCTTCTACCCCTTTGAACCCTTCATTGGACCCTAGAAACCCTACAGTAATGTTTTCCTGTATCACAGAACTAAGTGGAACTTTGGTGAACTTTTGAGCACAAAGCCCCATACATTGGAGGGATGACTAAAGTTATTGTTGTATCACTGGACATGTAGTGCTGCATACTAATACTCATCTTCCTTTGCAGGGGTTATGTATTTTGACCTACTCCAGTGATTGTATATATGTATCTTTTATCTAGTCTTGTGATAATATTACATGCTAAATGTCATTTTTCATAGTGTTATATGGCCATAAATAAGCATTTTTGTAACTGTCCAAGTATGCTCCTTGACTTTTCATTGTGTGTACTCATTGAGGACCCCTTACAGGCTCACCACCTCGTGAGACTTAGCTTTGACCACTCGCCTTGCTTCCTTGAACTTGTTTGGCTACAGCTCCCAGAGATGTCCCTGTAACTAAACTAGGATGGCCTTCTATACATCTGTCCACTGGGCCAGAGTATAGAAAATCAGTCCTAACAATGATCAAGCCTTGTATTAGTAAACAGTATCAACAGTTGAAGAGTGTACTACACAAATTAGAATTGAAAAAACAGTTAACACCCCCATTTGCTTTTTCCATGTTTCCAAAGCTTCAATATGTAGCTTGATATTGCAAATTCCAACATTGCTTTGTCTGTAGCACTCAGAAGGGGCTCCGTGGCACTGAGTGAGCGGATGTTGGGTTTATTTAAAATTAGTTTGGTTTTAAACAAACCTTTGTCACAGCAGCATTTGACAAACAAATGATACGACTTGAGAGCGGGTGCTTACTAGATTACATTTTGTAGTGAGGCACCACTTTTTTGTAGGGGACCAGTCATCGCTCCCCAGCCACAGTTAAATTATTAATTACTCGCAGTATTACCTTTAGATCATGAGCTTTTTGACATTCAATCATTTCAGAACCTTGCATCACAATATCGGGTGACATGTGAATCAGAGTAATGTGCATGTACCCTGCAGCCTCCTAACACCACCTAGTTGTTGCCCATCAGGTGGATCTTGCCATTAAGTCACATTTTTACTCAAAGGAGAAGAGGCGTTGGGGAATCTGCTTTTGACAAGTTTGCTTCAAGACAAAACATAGTTTTGGGGTTCCCATGTACAGATTAAATATCAAGTAACATTTTCCTTGAATGCAAGTAGCTATAGACCATAGGGTCCCCAAAGCTCAGTACCAAATCTAGCAGTGGCTTATTTCTGTATGAATGTAGAGGAGCAGCCACACAAAGAACCAACATGTCCTACAGAACTTTAAAACCCAACCTTCTTTTCAAGTGTGAACAGCATATTTTCGACACCTACTAGGTCAAACAAAGAGATGCATAATTGCTAAATAGTGAAAGAGGAAAAAGTATCACATGATGGCAATCTGCTGTGTTGGCACTTTGTGTCAACATCCAGCATCGGGCACACAATCTTAGTGAGAGTGATGTTGATTTCTTGGCCCTATTCCACAGATTACTCAGAAGGCCCCCAATTTAGTACTGCTGGACTAAATCCTTTACAGGATTGTACTTCTGTAACCTCCACGAATAAGAGTAGGCGGGTCAGGTTATTTACCAACCAGGTGGTCATCAAATGTGATAACTGTTAACGTATCTTCTTTAAAAAAAATGATGAATAAGGCTATGGCTAATGAACCACCTGGTCTAAACGCCTCACTCCATCAGAAAACCCAGTGCCATTACTAGGGGTGATAAGCTCCGATTGTTGAGAGGAACCCTCGCTCCCAACACCTCCCCCGACCCTCCTCCGGTAGGTAAAAATGGTATTTCAGTATCGGCAATGATATATTCTAATAGTATCTAGCCAAATAACACACTGTTCACCAATCAACAAGACTTGTTTTAAACCGCTGCTTCAGTAGAAGAACTGATGTGGGTTACCTCAATGCGCTTTTATATCGCGTTAAATCACTACCGTCTGACAAGGCTCTTTTTGTATTCTTATGTGGACAGTTCCTGAGTTAAGGTCCCACCTCAGAAATGTGGCAAACACCTATTACTCAAGTCCAAAACCCAGCAGGGCAGCCCTTCATCCTCCCTAGATCAATAAAAGTAGTACTATCAAATAGGAAAGGATAACTGCTACTATTACATCACTTCTAAGCATTGGGATCTGGTATGAAGTGCTAGATAAGAACCCAATGACAATCAGTGTCTACATCAAGGTAAATTCATTTATCTTTGGGTAAGTGATGGTAAAACACCACTTGAGAAGAGTAATAGGTCTTATATACAAGAATAGAGGCACTCTAGTTACGTTCCAGCTTTAGTAGTCCAAGTGAAAGATCAATCACACAAAGCCACATTATGGTGCCTGCAGAAACATCTGCATTTTTGAGAAATCTCATTTGAATAAAAAAAAAATGTAAAACACCATGCAGAACCAGAAAGTGTCAAGTTCCATGCCTCTGGTAACAGCGTTTCGAATAGATACAAACTTCCTGCTAAATGTGTATGCTTTGCGATTGCTCCTGAAGCACAGTGGATTTGTAAATCTTACCAAGACCACCACAAGACGACGGTGCAGTCTTCGTGCGACAGCCACGCTTAAATGGAACTTGTGTCAGCGTTCATAACTTCTTGCAGTCTATGCTTTTAGAGGCAAGGGAGGAGCTGCTTATATATCGCACCGTAATGACGACCCTCAAGGAAGCATTAGCACATGCTCTGGGGTTGCTTTTGGGACTCTCGCTCATAGGCGATATGCAGAATATTGAGATGGATTGTCCTCATAAGCGAGATCAGACTGGCTGGTAAATAGATCTTTCTCTCGTGTAAGGCACATAGCTAACAGGATTAGGCTCCTCCTGAGTGAATTACAGTTGATAGAACATACCAGATTAGCTTTTACTCAATCTCAAGAAGATTTCTCATTATGTTGGCCAATTGTACATCACTGATTTCACGATAAGGAGAGTAATTCAGACATGTCGTTCTTGCTTTTCGTGCCCGAGGAGGCACTGCCCCTCAGCCTCAATGATGGTGGCTCCAGGAGGCAGAAATAGATGGATAGGAGTTGCTGCAGATACTCCTTTACCCAGGAGGTATAGGATGGGCTGTCCTTTTGGGTGATAGCAATGCAAATTAATATTCTCCCAGTGAAGGCACACAGAGCTCAACCGTGATTTGGATCCACCTGAGAGCAAGTTACATTATCTTTTTTGCTCATTATTAGATTAGCTATTCCATTGTAGATACATCTCAGTGTTGCGGTAGGAAAACTATATAGTTACAGGTTGAATGCTACTTCATATAAGAAAAATAACAAACATCTTCATCTGTAACTTTCATTGTTGTCCATGCAAGTTCAACACATTTTTTAAGTATTTTGTCTGGACAGATGTGAACACGTGCCAAAACGTTTTTTGTGTAAAAACAATGTTGAATACAATATCAGTCAACCACATTTATAATAAACACTTTCTCTGCAAGCAATCTCCAACCACCAATAGGCCAGCTAACTGCAACCCCCACACTCTAAACTGGCAGGCTGGATGCAAACCATGCTGCCCATGTGCAAGATTTACGTCATACCAAACGCCACATCCACTGCTCTGCAGAGATGGGGTTCTGAAGACGCTGAGCAAACTGTTAAGACCTATAACTGACTACATTTAAAACAAAGATCGGGGGCGTGGCCTGGAGCGGGAACTATGAAGCCGCTCCTGTAATGGCCTCCGTACGAGACCCGCGGCGATGATAAATAAATCACTCTAAAAGGATCGGTCTGCGGCATGCCTAGGCTCACAGGCAAGGCGAACCCCTGAGGCGTCGACGGCTGCCCTGTAAGACGACTGCCATCCCCGAAGCCCGAATCCAGCCCGTTCCCCGGAGGCCCCCTGCCCCCGCTCCCAAGATGGCGGCCGGGAAGTGATCTCTCCGTCGTCCCCAAGACGGAACGAAGTGAGCCGCGATCCAAATGCCCGGCGGCTAGCTCCGGGCTGACATGGGCTCCTGGCCTGCCCGCCGCAATCACTAAGAGGCCCCCCTCCTCCCCGTCGCTGATACCAGCTATCTGGAGCCCCAGCAGCGGCGTAGCAGCCTCCCCTCCCCCGATCACAGCGGTCCAGAGGCCCAGACAACTCCGCGAGGACGCGGCTCCCTACAGATGAGGCAGTGAGGCCGTGTACGAGCACCCGCTCACCCAGTGACTGCGGGAGTGGACCCGCTGAGAGCTGCCAGTCAATCGACCCCCCGAGCCATCCTACCTGAGGCCAGGGAGCGCTGGAGAACCACTGGCCTCCAAGTCAGCTGAGGGAAAGACGGTCGCTCCTCGTTCGGAGGGAGGGCCCGACCGACACACAGGGGCCGCATCTCTGGAGCTCCAGCCCTACCCTTGGTTGCAGCCGAGCGGCCTCCTCCAGGATACCGCGGGTGCTGCCCTGCCACCCGACTCCAGGATCCCTACTTGGGAGCTGAGCTGTTCCGGGTGCCCCTTCAACTCCCCCCCTCTATCAGACGACACGGCTCCTTCCAGAGGCGCCCCGGCCCACTCTCCTTTGCCGGGCCCCCCACAAGCCGGGCCCACGGACATCCCGCAGGATCTTACCCGGGAGCAGCTGCTAACACACGGCCCCCCCAGCTCCTGAGCCCTGAGCCCAACCCAGCGAACCCGGATGAGGTAAGAATACCTCCTGAGACTTGAAAGGGCTATATCCACCCGCTGTGGTCCAAAGGACCGGACTGTGTCCCCCGTCCGACCATAGATCCCCTGCTACCCCGCCTGAGACCCCCCCCCGATCTCTGGGACTTCCTGGGGCGCCCCGGCCCACTCCAACTGCTCACGGGGGCCACGTCTCTGGAGCTCCAGCCCTGCCTTGAGTTACGGCCGAGCGACCTCCTCCAGGATACCACGGGTGCTGCCCTGCCACACGGCGTCATGAACCGACTTGGGAGGTGAGGCGTTCCGGGGGCCCCTTCAACGGCCTCCCCTCCACCAGACGACCCGGCTCGTTCCAGAGGCGCCTCGGCCCACTCTCCTTGGCTGGGCCCCCCACAAGCTGGGCCCTCGGACAGTTTGGAGGATCTTACACGGAAGCAGCTGCTAACACACGGCTCCCCAGCTCCTGAGCCCTGAGCCCAACCCAGCAAACCCGGATGAGGTAAGAAAACCTCCTGAGACTTGAAAGGGCTATATCCACCCGCGGTGGTCCAAAGAACCGGACCATGTCCCCCGTCCGACCAGAGATCTCCTGATACCCCGCCTGAGACCCCCCCCCCCCCCGACCTCTGGAACTTCCTGGGGCACCCCGGCCCACTCCAGCGGCCCATATTCGATCCTGAGTCCCGGCCCCAAGGCCCCCCCAGCTGGACACATACCGCCTACCCTCCAACAGAACCCTACATTGGCTGCGCCGCCTCTGCGGCCCTCTTTCTGAGCCACGAAAACAAGGCCTAGTGATACTCATTGCATCTGGCGCTCGGCCTCTTCACCTGAGTCTACCTACCCCCCCCCTCCCCCCCCCCCCCCGGGTCCCTGACCTCTGGCCTCCGTGCTCTAATAAGCCTCAGCCCGAGAGCCTTAACCATCGCAGTCACTGCAGCCCGGAGCTCCAATTCCGACACAATGTCGAAGCCAACGAAACCAGGCAAATCCTCAGACATCTCCACTATGCTCTTGGCAGCGGACAGAACGAAGAAACCAGACCCTCCCCCTAAATTAACGCCACAAAAACCCGCTGAGGAGCAAGGTAAATTAGCCACTAAGGAAGACATCCAGGACTTCATGGAGGACATCAAGGTGGAGTTCCGGTCTTGTATGTCAGAGCTCACCACGCGGATGGACCAAACGGATCAAAGACGGACCGAGGCTGAACAGAGGCTGGGCGAAGTGGAGGAACTGACCCAGAGCCACGACGCCTCGATCCTAGACATGAGACGGGAGATTCTGGCTCTGCAAAACAAGAATGAAGTAATGGAATTTAAACAAGAAGACCTAGAAAACAGGGCACGACGAAATAACCTACGCATCCCAGGAGTCCCATCGACCATTTCAGACAAAGAGCTGCCTGAATACATTGGCAATTTCTTCCAAGCCCTTCTCCCAAATATGGATAAAACCCAACTTATCCTGGACCGTACTCACAGGCTACGACCAAGACAGGGAGTAGATTCAGAGGGCCCCCCCGACGTAATTACCAGGGTCCATTTCTACGCTACGAAAGAGGCCATCTCGGCCATCAGCCGCACCAAAGACGAACTTTCATTCATGAGCTCCCCACTGCAAATCTTCCAGGACCTCTTGCTAACAACCTTACAGAAAAGAAAGTCACTTAGACCCCTAACACTACTCTTACAGAGCCAGCATATTCGCTACAGATGGCTTTTCCCCTCCACTCTCTAATTCACGTTTCAAGGAACCCAACGCAGGATCAGCCACCTAGAAGATGCCGAGTCAATCTTACACCCATGCTCCCCGGAGGCCCAGACAGCTCAGTCCACGCAGCACTTGCCAGGGGAGTCGGAGCGACTACCCCAGCGACAGCAGCAGCAGCCTTGGGCGAAGCCTCAGAGACGCCGAAAGATAAAATGAGACCGCCCTACTGGGCACTTACGCAGACCGATCCAGAGATGAAACCAATTTCTGATATTGCCGCGGGTCCCGAGCGGCCCATACCCCACTCCAAGGAGTATGTCATCAACTCACCCTCAGAGACCAGCCCGATTGTGGTTGGATCCCAGCCCCGTTGGCCGGGAGAAAACTTAGGCCCCCGTTGGCCCACTCATGTAAAAGTTTACCCTCCCGTTGGAGGATACAGGAAACCCAGCCGCAGGAAAGCTTAGTTAACTCTGAGTCACGAAATGAAGACTGAATACCCCCAGCCCCCCCATGAGGAGCAGAATTCCATCCCAGAGGACATTCAGGAGGCTCCCCTTCCACATCAGAAACTAAGGTTTCTATTGTTGAATGTTAGAGGACTCAACGCCCCACAGAAACGGAAAGCGATCCTAAAACGCATTCAGAATGACAAGGCCTCCATTGTCTTCTTACAGGAGACGCACCTGATTCCGGTGGATTTCACGAGGCTCCGAGATCGGCAATTCCCACAACAGTTTTTGGCATCGAACGGAACAAAGAGGGGTGGCACAGCAATCTTATTCGCCAAAGGTTTGAAGCCGCAAATCCTGGACTCTAAGCTGGACCCCAATGGCCGCTTTGTAGCGGTGAAGTGCCAAATTATTGGCCAACTATACACATTGATCTCTGTATATGCCCCGAACGAAGAGCAGGAGGCATTCTACTCAACCCTGGAAAGCACCCTCCTACCGTTTGCTGAGAGCCAGACCATCTTCGGGGGAGATTTCAACGGGGTCCCCAACCCCTTAGTAGACAGATCACACCCCCCAGCCCGCGGGGATTGTGGTTTGGCGATTGCTTTACTTAAACTGTTCCGAACCTTCGACGTGGTGGATACCTGGAGGATCCTCCACCCAGAGGAGCGAGACTACTCGTGCTATTCCTATGTACATATAACTTATTCACGCATCGACCTTCTGTTGGCATCCCCGCAGATCCTGGCATACACAGATGTCCTCATAGGTCCCAGAATCCACACGCCCATAATGTTAACGCTAAGAGCGCATAACCCAGACCCGTCCCCTAAACGTAGATGGTCTCTTTATGACCCGATACTAAACGATATGGCCACCAGAGACATAGTAGCTAAAACAATAAAACAGTTCTTTGAAGAAAATAAAAATGAAGATACCTCCCCAGAGAATACATGGGACGCAATGAAAGCCGTGGTGAGAGGAGTACTGATCTCCCGAGGGGCGGCCTACCACAAACAAAAACAGTCCCGCCGCATCCTAGAAGATAAGGTCCAGGAGGCAGAGACGGCGTGCAAGGCCAGAAACTGGTCCCCAAGAACCTACCGAGCCTTGCAGGCGGCCCGAAAGAAATTAGAGGCCCATTATGCGGAGGACACAGCCCAGCTTCTAACCAAAACAAAGCAAAGTTACTACGCTAGAGGAAACAAGGCGAATAAATTCCTGGTGGAAAAACTGGCAAGAATCAAGAGGAGGAATACTATTCTAGGCCTCAGAGATCCCCAGGGTGTAGTCCAGTTCGCAGATCAGGATAAGTTGAGAATTGCAGAGGCTCACGTAACCGAGACTATGACAGCGACTCCAAAACCCTGTGGAGAGCAGCAGTCCTACCTGCGGGAAACCGCCTTACCCAAACTCTCAGAGGCAAGTAGAGAAGAATTGGAGGCCCCGATTACCGGCGAAGAGATCGACGAGGCTGTTAAAGCTTGAAAACTAGAGCCCCTGGCCCGGATGGCTTCTCGTCACGATTTTTTTTAACTCTTTCGGCCCCAGCTGCTAGCGCCAATGACGACCCTCTTCAACTCCTTCGCCATCTCTGGATCAACAACCCCATCGATGAAAGAGTCGATCACAGTACTAGCGCTGAAGCCAGGAAAAGACCCCAGAGATATCGCAGCATATCGTTCCATCTCCTTATTAAAGCTGGATGCGAATATCTATTCGAAGGTCTTGGCAAACCAATTAGCGAAGCTTCTTCCGGACATTATAGACCCGGACCAGACGGGATTATTCTAAATAGAGCCACCACGGATAACACTCGTCGAGTCCTCAACCTGGTCGAGATAGCGAGGCAAGGCTCGCAGAAACTCGCCCTGCTAGCCTTGGACGCGACCAAGGCTTTTGACAAAGTGGACTGGTCGTTCCTACGCCTTACCCTGGAATCGTTCCGCCTGGGGCCCACCTTCGTAAAGCTAATCTTAGCGAACTACCAAACCCTGACTACCCTTCTCCGAGTGAACGCCCTACTAACCAGCCCAATGATCTTAACATGCGGCACTAGACAGGGCTGCCCCCTCTCTCCCCTACTTTTTGCTATGGTTATGGAACCCCTGGCCCAACGGATTCGCCTCAACACCAGAATCAAAGGTCTCCAAGTGGGCTCCACCCAGCATAAGATTGCGCTCTACGCTGACGACGTGATGCTAACCATCAGAGACACCTCCCAGTCCTTAAGACCCGCCCTAGCGGAAATCCACAGATTTGGGAAGGTGTCCGGATTTGCCATCAATTTTGTGAAATTAACAGCGTTGGGGATAGGATTGGATCAAAGAGACAAGGAATCCTTCAGCGCCCAGTGCGCAATCCCACTAAGTGAAACTTCCATCCCCTACCTCGGGGTGCAGATCCCCGTTAACCCTGGTGACACTTATCGGATTAACTTCCCGCCCCTGATTAAAACGCTGGAAAAAGACCTGGACGCCTGGCTCACTCAAGAAATATCACTAATAGGGCGCATCACGGCCTGTAAGATTAACTTATTGCCTCGATTTCTGTACGCCTGTTCGGCCCTTCCCATCATAGTCCCCCGCCCACAGCTGCAGCGACTGCAGAGGAAGATATTTGAATTCATATGGAGGGGGAAGAAAGCTCGCATTCCGCGGAGGACCATGCTTTGTGCCTCGGACCAGGGAGGCTTGGGGGTCCCGGACCTCCAAAAATACCAAATGGCGGCGCAGATAGCTCACACCCGTGCTTGGACCATAGCGTCAGGCCGCCCCAAATGGATGGACGTAGAACAATCCAGATTGCCTCTCCCCCTGCGCTTTCTCCTGCACCTGCCAACAGCACTCCGGTGGTCGTGGCCAGCCATGTTATCTTCGACCAAGCAGACGTAGAAGGCATGGGATTGGCCCCGCAAATACAGAGGCATCCCGAGAGACCAAGGCCCCTCAGCTCCAGTCTTCCACAATCCGGCATTCTCACCTGGATCTTCCCCCTCGAACTTCAGAAACTGGATCACCGGAGGCCTCAGCTCCCTAAGCCAACTATTTGAAGGATCCCAGCCACTGACATTCGTCCAATGCAAAAGAGCGTTTAATCTCTGAGTCAGACAGGTTCTCATACTGCCAAATCAGGCACTGGTGCTCACACCCCCAAACACGAGAAGCTGCCACCCGAGACCTGGACGCCTTGGAACTAACGATAGCCGACCCTCCAGCCCGAGGTCGGATCTCGACGCTACACCGACTATTCCAGGTGAACCTATTGTCAGCCAGAGCAACAAATATGTCGCAGTGGGAGAAAGACCTAGGGCACCCGATCCAAGATCAGGCCTGGACTGATATTTGGTCCTGCACGCATTCAGCTTCGTTCTGGCATCACCAACCGAGAATGCGCACATAAACTTCTCTTGAGATGGTATTTCCCACCGCTTCAACTACACCACTTCAGTCAGTCGCTGGACCCACGGTGCTGGCTTCGCTGTGGCTCGTCAAGCTCTTACCTACACATGTGGTGGTCGTACCTGGTGGTATCGGTCTTTTGGGCCCAATGTACAGCTATCATCGCAGACATTACCCAGATCTCTCTGCCACTAGAACCGGAACCACTCCTGCTGGGAACCCCAATTCCAGGCATTTACCCAAAAGCGGGCGCGCTCGCAGCCCTCATCACTCAATTGCTCTTGGCCGCTAAAAATCACAATAGCCCGGACATGGAAGTCTCCGGAAGGCTCCTTAACAGTGCTGTGGTGGTTGAAAATCTGGGACATATTCATCGCTGAGAAAATCATGGCAGCAAATAGAGGCCGCCTCCACCGTTTCACAAACATTTGGTCCCCGGTGATAGACTATGACCTGCGCTTCCCGGCGCTGACATATAAACCACGCCTAGTGATGAATGCCATGCGGGCGGCTGATGGAGAACAGGCTCAATCGATAGAGGAGCAGGCCCCGGAGGTTAGCCAGAATCAGGATCTGGTGACGTAAACACGGAGATAGAGGAGGAAGACGGAGCGGTGTAAGGGATAACGGAGGCTGATGAGTCAGAGGTCGGACTTAACGGGCAAAGAGATAGTCCTCAGGAGACTGCCGGAACTAAAGGGTGGGAGCGGGTGTCTGGGGATATACAACTATATATTAATGCGGTTATGAAGTGTTGATCTGATATGCTAATTTGTTTTCCTGTGCGCTAACCAAAATTAAACAAGTTAAAAAAAAAAGATCATCAATTGTACAAAGTCTTGTGTTCCATCTTAAACTAAGGGAACTCAACTATTTTTTTTTTTTTTAGTTTAGTGTGAATTGTGTACCATGTAACACTGCTTATTTGAAAGCTGCCCTTTTTCTATAGCACATCTAGAAGCGACCAAACTATCAACAGCTGATTTTTTTTAAATTTCAGCTGATGATGTCTCAGAATCAATCCTGGCTTAAGAGCAGTGAGTTGCACAAAGGCCACAAATGTTCAACATTCAGCTCTCCCCCAAAGCAACTAGCCCACAACTGAAATGCCCTTAAACTAGCAATTAAGTAAAGCCCTCTAGTGTAAGGAGAGGGATGAATGCATGATCTCCCCTTTCAGGGCACACATTCTTAGAGGGTCATTGCATTAAGAGAAAGGTAATGCCAAATTCAGTTGAAAATGTTTTGGTGAGGGCAGCATCCAGTGAATGTATTTTACCAAGAAAGATCTGGAGGAGTGTAGCAGAATAGATCTACTTGGGGTGGGGTTAGAGGCTGGTTGTGTGATCTTGCTGTCAAATGCACCACAGGATGAGCCGAAGAGGAGAATTCCATGGGTATGCACCTGACGTGGTTTGGTTCAGGCGGTGGGTGGCGTGTGTGGGGGAAGTCGCCATTTGGGTGAAGCCTAGATTATTCAGATAATCAACCACTTTGTGTCTCTGAATCAGAAAGGTCATCCACTGCAGTCTGTCACAAATCCACTGATAAAAGAGCAGTCCAGGGCAGTAGAATACTTGAGAAGCAGGTATTCACAAAGGACTCCTAAGAGGGGCCCGATACTCTTACAGAAAACTAGGTGTATGAAAATTACTGCTACCACCCATCACAAATAGAGGTTTCATTTTGCAGACAAGCAACTGTACCAAGACAACAGGTGATCAGAGAGGAAAAGCATCTATGCATAATTGAACCAGGTTTCATTGATTGCTAATAAATGGATGCCACAATCATTGACATTATGGATAATGCGGTTTGGAAATGGATCTGGAATCCAGGAGCATAACTCTGGACTGTGTCCAGTAAGAGTAATGGTCTCTGAAGGTAATTTGTGGTGCCCTGTAGGGCCAATGCCAAGTGAGTGTGTGGTATATGTGGAGAGTTAAGGGCTGAGTACAGAGGCTGAGAAGGTAGAAGAGAGATTGCTAGTCATGATGGGTGGAGTTTATATTTGACATATAGCGTATGGGATGTCATCCAGATAGCGGCCATATTGCCTATGCAAATTTGGCTAGCTCAGAAAATTAAGCCAGGAAAAAAAAGGGGGGAAAATGGGGGTGTTGCTAGATAAAAGGCGAAAACCTAAGCCATTTTAGCAAAACGACGTCTGAGAGACTAAACTCTAGTGTCGAAGACACAATTTGGTATGATCTACCTGAACCATCAACGTACCCACGTTATCAAAATTAATGCTCAGAAGGGCGTGTTCTTTTCGACAGAGCGCCATGGTCTTCCTGGAATGGTACTACAGCATTTGTAAAGCAAGTCATTCACCATATGAGTGTAAACTGGGAAGGTGAGACGGAGGGTATTCCAACAGTGAGGGGGTAGGTCAGGTAGAATGTTCAAAGTTGCATCCAAGGGTTGTGACAGGGTTCAGGAGGTGCAAAGGGGGACATGGACCCCTCCCAGTGTTGAGGTGAGTGAGTTGTGAGGGCTCCAGTCTGTCCCCCTCACGTATGTAGAGTGTAGAATGAATATCGTGCCGATGTTCATCACTCCATACCTTGTGCCAGGACTATGCTGGCCCATACTCTTATTTCAGTACTACACATACCAGTATGCTGCTTATCTGCCAAGGACTAGCAAGTACTGGCCTTGTCACAACATGCACACAATTGCAAAGTTTGAATTTTTGTTATAGGGGTCATTGAAATGTAATGTATTGATGCAACTTGAAAGCCGTCATACAGTACATCTTCAAAATTGCTTTTGAGCTGAACCAAAAATATTCTCCAACCATTCACACACACCTGACAGTGTACTGATTTCAGTGAAACTCACATTTCCTGAACTTCAGTACTTTGGTGCTGAACCTGCCCATCAGTCACTGTAACTCTTCAGTGAAACAGCTTCATCATGTACCCTATTCCGTACAGCCAATAATGTTTGGAGCTGTAATCAGGCCCTACAGACATTTCCCATCCCGGGTAGCAAGAAATCACCCATGTGAAAAGGGTAGGGTGCAACAACCTTGCAAGAAACCAAGGTGGTGTAAAACACTGTGGGAGGTTATCACCACCTTCAGTGATGTGTCCTCAACCAACAACTAGAAAAACTCAAAATTCAAAAAGGTACGGCAATAAAAGACATTGAAAAAAAAAAAAGGTAGTCCACTCTGTAGGATATATTACAATAAGAGACACCAATTGACTATGCAAAAGTGTAATATGCTAAGCATGTTGCGAGTGAGCTGAATGAAGAAGCCAGCAGCCCCAGCAACATCTATGAAAGCTCCAGCGCTCAAGGAGCCACACGCTGTGCAGATGCAACAGGACTCACCACAGCGCCGAAGACAGTAGGCCAGAATAAACAACTTGCCCAGAGCAAAGAAATAAATCACATATAAAAAGGGGCATGCCAAAAAGGGGAATACAACATGATGACCCACCCCGGGGAAAAGTAATGAGATTAACCACAACGTCAGGTGAGGCACCTAACCAATGGAAGGGATGGGGGAGGCTAGAGCTAGGACAAGAGAAGTACAAAATAAAAGCCAAAGAAATAGGGAGGGGCGGTGGCATGAGGTCAGGAGGAGAGGAGGTGAACTGAGACCAGTTGGAGGATGGACGGTGGAGCAGAGCATTGAAGAGATTTTGGAAGACTGTTGAAGGGGGTAAGGAGAGGGTAAAAGGGGGAGTGGGAGCCTAGCAAATGAGAAGAGGGAAATAGGAAGAGGGTAAGATTAGAACAGAGTGGAGAGGAGTAACATCAGGGTAAGAAGAGAGCAAGTGGAAAGAGAAAGGAGCCGGATGCCTTTGAAGGCACAATATTGATGATCTACCTACTGATCTGGGGAGTATTAGGATAGGAGACTGCTTAGAACCTCAGAGGAAGATGGCTACAGCCTTCAGACCCACACTGTTGCCAGAATTACCGGTTGCTGCGAGGCACACTTGGGCTTGGGAGGTGCAAGCCAAGGAAGCCGAAGAGGGGAATCTCCATTAGTGTGCCCAATTCAATACCTTGCAACTCTGAATAGCATACATCGTTTCTATTTTTATTTTAAACTGAATCACACCATGGAGGCTAGGTGTTTGTGAGGCCTCTCTGACAGGGTGTAATGGTTGACTTTCTAACTAGAACCTTTGAGCGTTCAGCGCAGGCAGGGCAATTATGTAGATGTCCTGTCCATTTTAACTAATTGATCATGTGTCGATTAGGTAGTATGCAAACAAGCACCAGTTTAATTTCCAACATGTATCTGAAGCTGAAATGTCAGTTATCAGTAATCTTCAACCAACAAATTGCAAGTCAAATTTGTCCCACAATTACAATCAAAACATGCACTCCTGCTATAATAGGAATTTTATCCAAATTTGTTTATGCATCTTTTGAGGAAAGCCACGCCCCCGTTAAAGTCCGTTCTTTGTCGTTTGGAGCTGGCTAAAGAACAAGTTACTTACCTGTTACTGTTGTTCTCCAGCAAGGGTCTGGCATGGATTCACATGCTCATGAATATTCCCTGTCATCAGGCTGGGAATCCTCGGTGAAGAAAAAAATCAGTTTCAGTTTCGTTTCTGAACTGTCTTTCTCCTAATTCCCAATCACTGATCTCTGGGTCATACGGCCCCAGCCAATGACTGCCCTCCACCTAAGCCCCTCCTGGCAGCCATCTTCAGATTTGGTAGCGCGTAAAGTGGCAGGTGGACCAAGAGAAGAGCCGCAGAGGGGTAAGAGGGAGGGTCCGCATGTGAATCCATGCCGGACCCAATCCCCTCGAACAACAGTTACAGGTAAGTAACTTGTTCCTTCTCCAGCATGGGGTCTGGCATGGATTCACATACTCATGAATACAAAAATACATAGCAGTACACACATGCACAACCACGCGAGGTGGCAAGGCTCAACATTAAGGAACTCTTACCTCCTCACCAGGCTCACCTTCAGGCAAACAGGTTACGCAGCACTGCCTGGCTGACTCTGGACTCCGTCCTGGAATCCCGGTCGACGCAGTAGAATCTCGTGAAGGTGTGCGTCGACCTCCACATAGCTCTGCAGATGTCCAGCAAGGGCACACAAGATAGGAACGCCGTGGTAGCAGCGATCGCTCTGGTCAAATGGGCTCTCGGACAGCCGAGCAACAGTCGGTTTGCCAACCGGTGACAGTGTATGATGCAGCCGGAGAGCCACCTGGAAATGGAAGCCTTCGAGGGGGCCTTCCCTTGGTTCGCAGGTCCAAAGTTCACAAACAGCTGTGATGTCTTCCGAAGGGTTTTCGTGCGGTCCACGTAGAACTTCAGCGCTCTAGCCACATCCAGTGAGTGCAAAGCTCTCTCGGCCGGCAACGAAGGCGACGGGAAGAAAACAGGTAACACCAAGGGCCCGTTGAGATGGAAGTCCGACGGCACCTTGGGCATGAAGGAGGGGTGCATCCCCAGCACTACCTTCGTCTCGAGGAATTTCAGGTAGGGTGGTTTACAGGAGAGGGCCTGGATCTCTCCCACTCGTGCAGAGGTGAGGGCCACAAGAAACGCTAGGGACTTCAATGGTGCCGAATGCAGAGGCTCAAATGGCGGCCCTGTGAGCCTGCTCAGCACCACGTTGAGCTCACACGCCGGGGACGGAGCCTTCACTGGCGGGAATGACCGGAACAGTCCTTTCATAAACTTCTTCACCAGGCGATGGGACCACAGAGATGATCGCCCCAGAGTTCTGGTGTAGCGGGAAATCGCCGCTAGATGAATCTTGGATGTATGAGCCAGCCCCGCCTTGGCCAGCGACAGTAGGTACGACAGCACTTGAGGGGCCGTAATCCGCAGAGGGTTAATCTTCTGTGCCCGGCACCAGACAGAGAACCTCTTCCATTTATGTCCATAGCACTTGAGGGTCGAAGACGCCCTGCCCTTTGCAAGCACCTCCTTGCAGTCTGCCGGACCCTACAAACTCTAGTGCTACAGGAGCCAGGCATGCAAGTTCAGCGACCCCGGGTCGTGGTGAAGGATGGCGCCTCCCTCTCTGGCGAGAAGATCCACGTCTGTTGGTTTTTTGACTGGGAGGAGTGGGGGGGGAGACACCGACATGTCCAGAAGGTCCGGGAAACCAGATCTGCCTCGGCCACGCTGGTGCGACAAGGATCATCCCGCACCGGACCGTCTGAGTTGACTTATGAGTCGCAGCAGCAACGGTGGGAACGCATACAGGAACAGGCCGTCCCAGGGGAATGAGAGGGCATTGCCCATGCTCCCCGGCTGGGGAAACCTGCTGGCGAACCTCCGGCACTTGGTGTTCGTCGCCGTCGTGAATAGGTCAATCTGGGGATTGCCCCATCGTTGGAATAGGAGAGCCACTTGATCCTGCCGCAGCTCCCACTCGTGGCACGAGCACAGCTCCCTGCTGAGTGAGTCGGCTATGGTGTTCTTTATTCCTGCCAGATGGAAGGGTACATGAAACATCCCTTGGGCGACGGCCCAGTGTCACAGATCATGGGCCTCCTTGGATAGGGCTGGGGATCTGGTGCCTCCCCGTTTCCGGATGTAGAACATTGTGGTGGTGTTGTCGGTGAAGATCCTTACCACCTTGTCCTTGAGGGACAGAAGGAACGACCCGAGGGCCTCTTGTGTGGAGTTCTCCGGTGTGCGCACCCCATCCCTCCAGGGAGGGGTCTGTCGTCACCGTTTCCTGATACGCTGGGGTCTGGAAGTCCATACCCGCCGCCAGATGCGCGCGGGTGCCCCACCACCGGATCGCTTGGCAGAAGGTCTCGTTGAGTGGGATCTGCCTTCGAAGCCGCCCATCGCTTGCATCCAACGGGCGAAGAGGAACTCCTGCAGCGGTCGCATCCGCAATCTCCACAGGCACACGAGGTAGATGCACGAGGACAACATGCCGAGCAGGGACTTGACGGACCTCACCCTGGCCATGTCCATGGCCGACAGCCATTGTACCTTGTCCAGGATGGCCTTCGTCCTTTCCTCCAACAGAGAAGCCAATCGCCCCACTGTGTCGAGCCTGGCTCCCAGGAACAGGGCGACCTGCGATGGTACCAGGTGGGATTTTGCAAAGTTGGTTAAGAATCCCAGATCCGTGAGCAGTTGGACGGTGTTCGCTGTGTGATCGACGACACGTTCTCTTGACTTTGCCCGAATGAGCCAATAGTCCAGGTAGGGGTAGACGTGGACCCTCTGCAGGCCCAGCCGCGTCGCCACTGGTGCCAGGCATTTGGTTAACACCGTGGGCGCCGAATTCAGCCTCAAGGGAAAGGTCTTGAACTGATAGTGACGCCCCTGGACCACGAATCGCAGGAACTTTTGATGTCCTTTTAGAATGGGGATGTGAAAGTAGGCATCCTCAAAGTCCAGTGACGATCGGAAGTCGCCTTCCTCCAGCTGTTCCAGCACGTGCTGGAGGGTGACCATCCGGAACTTCTGGGACTTGATGTATTTGTTTAGGCGACGAAGGTCCAAGATGGGTCTTCAACCGCCATTTATTTTCCTTACTAGGAAGTAGCACAAGTACACTCCGGAGTCCCGGAGCCTTTTTGGGACAGTTCGATGGCTCCCTTCTTTAGCATCGCTGGTACCTCGAGCAGCAGTTGAGGGACGTGGTTTTTCTTCCTGGACACAGTTGGAATACAGGGACACTACCTTAGAAACTCCAGAGTGTGCCCGCGGGCCAAGGTATCCAGCACCCAAATGTCGGTGGAGATGGACTCCCACACACTGACGAATTTCGCCAGCCAGCTTCCCACCGGGGTGCTCAGGTGGAGGCCCGACGCTACAGCCGGTTCAGTCCTGCTTGGCCACGGCCTTGCCACCTTAGCCTCCTTGGCGAGGACGCCGAGATCCTCCTGTCTTGCCGCGACCTCTGTAGGCCTCCTGCGACGAGGAGCAGGCCGCCTGGCGGTACGACGAGGAGCGGCCGCCGAATCCTTTGGAACACCGGAGGCAAGCATGGTGCCTCCAAAAGGACGGCCGTCGCTGTTCAAGAACACCCAAGGCCCGAGCCGTCTCGGCTTTGATGGCCTACAGTGACTCGTCCACTGTCTTGCTGAACAGGTTGTTCCCGTCGAAGTGCATGTCCAGCACCCTGGTCTGAACGTCCTGGTGGAAATCGGTTGCCTTGAGCCAGCCGCACCAACGCAGGCAAGCGCTGTTGCCCATCTGGTGAAAACCAGTGTTAGCAATGTCCGTGGTCCGATGCCACCTCGCCTTCCTGTAGGATCTCCAGGGCCTCAGCCCTCTTGTCGTCCGGGAGGTAGTCCAGCAGGGGAGCGATCTTAAACCACAGCTCCCCGTCACCGCCATGTTGTAGCATGCCCGGACGGCCTTACAGCCGAATTTTATCAGGAGTATGCTGCAATACTATCCCCGATCCTCCTGGCGGTGTGGGAAGAATACCAAAATCTCCATTGCCTTTTCAGAATCCTCGAGAGAAGCTCTAAATCACTAATACTAAAACCAGACAAACCTAGCAATGACTGCGGCTCATACAGGCCCCTCTCCCTCATCAATTGCGACACTAAAATATATGCGAAGGTTTTGGCCAATTGCCTACTCCTACAAATGCCACACTTGGTCCATCCCGACCAGGCTGGCTTTATACCGGGCAGGTCCACTAACCTCAATATTAGAAGGTTTAACATAATGGCCAGAATTGACCCTGGGGCACAAGCGTTAGCGATTACGATAGACGCCCAAAAGGCGTTCAGCATGGTAGCCTGGGATTACTTACTTGCAACACTGGAGGCGATGGGATTCGGACCTAAAATGGTGAGCTACATTAAACTTTTATACACAACCATTAGCCAAGGTTCCCGTTAATGCATGCACGTCCACAACTTTTCATCCCGAGAGGGGAACCCGACAAGGTTGCCCATTCTCTATCTTCTTCGCCCTGGACAAATACATCAGGTTACACCATAGCCACAGAGGAATCAGACTAAGCGCCCCCCCTGAGATTGTCTCCCTGTATGCAGACAACATGATATTATGCGTGAGAGACCCCATAATCAACTTGACCCCAATAGTTGAAGGAATCACGCGGATAGTGAGACCCTCAGGCTTTACAATAAACTTCTCAAAATCCAAAATATTCCCCCTCGCTGATGCTACTCTGGACTGCTGCGGATCTACTCTTCTACATTGGTCCCCCGAACGCATCAAATACTTGGGAGTGGTTGTGTCGCGCTCCTACCCGCCCATGCTGCAGGATAACTACACTTCACTTATACACAGACCAAAATACATAACTGGAAATCCCTCCCGCTCTCACCTGCCGCTAAACTTTCACTAATCAAGATGACAATACTCCCCAAGGAGCTTTACACTTTACCTAATGTCACAGTGTGGCTGGGGAAGTCGTACTCTGCTTAAATACATGGCCCATTCGCCCAGTTCCTCCAGCAATCCGAGGCGGTCTGCAAGAATTGGGTAGAGATGACATACCCTTATGACAAGGGGGAATTTGCCACCCCTAACCTAGAACTGTACTGGATAGTGGCCGATGCTCAATTTGCCATATTCCGGTACCCCACATCATTCCCCCCCCCCCCCCCACACACGTAAAACTAGAGACACTTGCTGCTACGGAGTCAGAGTTAAAAATGCTACTACTATACCAGCGCTACAAGGACGACTGCCACTTTGATACGGTCGCCTCCACTCAGCGCACATGGTGCTCATTATTTGCCCATACAGGGAGACACCCTACTTTTGATAGCCTTCCCCTGTGGAAATTTCCCTAACTAAAATCCACATGGGATAAAGCAATTCAGACTTTATGGGAGTGGCTGGGCTACAGAGCCCTAGCGGACGTCTTCCCCGAAGGCAAATTCATCCGCCCTCCACCTGGAGACCTAGTTATGGGAACACTGGGGTGGATCACTTAAAATACTACAGGTTACCGGTGGCAATATCTGTCAGATGGGCCTCCTACCCAGTCAAACCCACTCAAAACCCTCTCCCTGGCCTATATTGCAAACTCTGGGGACTGTAGACATACCCGATCTACATTATACAAAGTGCTAATTGATACCACTTCCTCCTTTATCCCCCATGCACGAGAGGGCTGGTCCCACGAACTAGGCTCAGAACTCACAGACAAATGGACTTGCATGTGCATGCACACCAGGAAAGTCTCACTAAACATTGGATTCAAATTCATGCAGTTCAAACTTCTGAATAGACTATACTACACACTGACTAGGCTCTCTAAGATGGCTCACTCACATCCTCAGAGTTGCCCAAGATGTCTATACACTCCTGCAGACCACCTACACATGTTCTGGGCTTGCCCTCGAATAGGTGTGTACTAGGTCCAAATAAGACATAATTTCAGAGATACTTACCATCCCATTCAAGCGTGACCTGCTAGGTGCACTCTTCCGCATCTGGCCGACTGTTCGTAGTAAAAGTCACTGCGCAATTGTGTATATAGCATGCATGATCACTAAAAGGCACATTTTACTGAAATGGAAAGACAAGAACCCCCCCAGGGCAAAAGAATGGCGGATTGCACTGACATGGGCCCAAGAATGCGAAGACCTATACATCTCCACCGTCCCCTTCCATTCCAGACCCTGCGATGCACGGGTGGCCTTCTGCTTTTACGTATGTGATCTTGACGTCTCCAAGCCATCTGAAATGTTTCAACCACAATAAGTGTAAATCCAAAGTATATCTGTCTTTCATTGCTGTCAGAACTTAATATGCTAAATTTTGCATTGTAAAATGTATCCCTGTAACCTGTACCCCAGTAATAAATAGTTAAAAAAAATGTTTTTTTAAAAAGGAGTAGTTTTCCAAGATGCAAACTTTTGGTCTGTGGTCGCCATTGGTTCATACTGAGGTTTCATTAGAGCCGACGGCACAGTGTTTAAGCTCCACTTAGGTGGTACTTTTTTCTGAGGGGGTAGGTGTCGAACAGGCCTCTTGAAGTGTGTTATGATTCAGGCTCCAAAAATGAGAGCTTTTCCTTGCTTTCTCGTGTATCTAGAAATTGCTGCCAAATGTACCTTGAGGATAAGTGTGATAAACCATCTTTGGCTAATTTCAAAAGTTATGGTAGAATTTGGTGAGGCTCCATACACAATGGGTCCAATTGTTCTTGAGAACACCAAGTGCAAAACCTATCCCACTCGTATTGGTATGATTGGTTTGTGGATTCCACCCTGGCCAGCTTTAGGATGTTTCTGCACTCCTGCGTGTTTGGGAGTTGCCTGAACTCGTTGAAGTCAGGAGCCAGGCCTTTAAATTGAGCACCCCTGGATTGTGGTGACGCACCTGTTGGTTGCGCGTGGTTAGTAGATCGGGGTCTTGACCCAGAGGAATTGTATGGTCCTGAGACGGGTGAACAAGCTCTGAAAATCATGTCTGTCTCGCCCATGTTGGTGCTATGAGGATGACTGTGCGCTTATACGTTGCAATCATTTGTAGGACTCTGCTTATGACTGGCGTTGGCGAGAATGCATATGCAAAAATGCCCTCCCATGACATTACAAACACATCGCCTATTGCTTGATGGTGCAGCTATCTGCTCGCGAATAGCTGGCACTTCTTGTTCTCTCGTGTGGCAAATAAATCGATGGTCGATGTTCCCGAATTGTTGAAAATCTGTAGGAGTTGCTTGTCCGCCAGCTGCCACTTATGCGACTGGTTGTTGGCTCTGCCTAGCTGATCTGCAGTTTCGTTTTCTTTTCCTGGAAGGTGAAATGAAATGATAATATTTGCATGTTGTTCTGGATGGTCCAGAGCCACAGTCGCTGGGCTGCTCTGGAGAGTGTCCTTGATCTTGTGCCTCCCCGTTTTCGTACATAATACAGTGTGGTTGTATTGTCTGTGAACACTTGTATCACTTTGTCTTTGAGCACTGGCTGGAATGAGCGGAAGGCGCGAGACACTGCTTTCAGTTCTAGTATGTTGATGTGGAGTTGTGCCTCGGTCGGACACCAATGGTCCTTCACTGAAAGTTGGGGGGTGTGTGCGCACGCATGCGTGCCCCATCCCGTTAGTGAAGCATCTGTGATCAGGGTTTCTTGAAAAGTTGGATCTCTGAATGGGACTCCCTTGGAGACGTGAGATGATTATCAGCCACCTCCGCAAGCGGTCTGTGCGATTTTGTTACTGTCAACTTGTCGTTACATGTTCCCTTTAGCTGGGACCACCGATCCGCTAAGAATTCTTGTTGCGGTCTCATGTGTAAACTGCAATGTTGTATTAGGGGAATGCATGACAACATGGTGCCTAAGAGTTGCATGATGAAGCGGACTGACTTTGGCACCCATGTACAACTTCCCGATTACCTGGGGTATTGACGCGGCCCTCATTGGTGTTGAGCTGTGCCCGTAAGAATCCTAACCTGCACGATGGGTTGAAGCAGGACTTGCTTGAATTTATTGCGAAACCGAGGCGCAAGAGGGTGCTGGACTCCTACTGGATGTCGCTTTCTGCCACTTTGTTTGATGGTGCTCGCACCAACCAAGTGTCCAGATATGTATATACATGGCATCCTTTCCTGAGCGACGTGGCTACAGGAGCCAGACATTTTGTGAATGTTTGCGGGGCTGAGCGGTGACCAAACAGGAGGACTTTGAATTGGTAGTGGTTTGTGCCCACTACGAATCTTAGTAATGTTCTGTGATTTCTGCGAATGGCAATGTGGAAGTATGCATCTTTGAGATCTAGTGACGCTAGGAAACCGTTCTCCTTGACTGACTTGATGACATCTGTCAGGGTGACCATTTTCAACTTTTGCTTCTTGACGTAATTGTTGAGATCTCTTAAGTCCAGAATTGGTTGCCATGAGTCGTCTGGTTTTTTTTGACAAAGAATATGGAGCAGGTTCCTTTGCCCCTTTGATGTTGGACATTTTCGATTGCTTTTTTCATGAGTAGTTTCTCCAATTCGCCCTTTAAGATGTTTAGGTGCAGCTGGTGTTGAAATATTGGGGGCATTGAAACGGGGGTTCCCTGGAATTCTATGATATACGATAGGTTATTTATAACTCGCTTAATACTAAACGGTTTCTAAGCACGGACCCGGGGATCGAACCTGTGTTGCTTCCAAGGCAAGCAAGTTGCCCCTGAGCTATCCTCCTGAGAGCGTTTTTGATTCATGACCGTTTTTTTATGATGTCCATCACCCACCTGTATGTGATTCATTTTTGCCACTGCTGCCGATGGTGTTGCAAGTTGCCCCTACTTGCTGCAGTTGGACCATGGGTCTGTGTGTCCGACAAGTGTCAGGCTTGCTTTTGCTGCCTGCCCCTAGAAGCCGATATGGTTGTCGCCTTCTTGGAGCTTGCCGGTAGTCTTTTGCTTATATGGGTACAACCGGCGATATCCCTGGTAATACCCTTGCAAATAGGAAGATGTCCTTTGGTATGTCTTTCCTCCTCTACTTGTCACTGTAGGACGACCAGAGGCCCCTTGAAAGGAGCAAAAATTGCACCTCCCCATCCTTGTGGTAAACAAGCAGCTTGTCAGTACCTGCTTTTATGGCTTTTAGAGCATCATCAATTTTGGGACCAAACAGTTGGTCTACCTCAAAAGGCATATCTAGCACCTTTGATTGCACATCTCTTCTGAAGTCTGTGCATTTTGACCATGCCCGTCTTCTAAGTACTAATCTTCAAAGGCCCATTTCTAGGCCAGACGAAATCCTGTTCTGCCGTGCACTGGAGTCACAAGGATGAGGGCTGCTGGCCTTGCCTGCCCTGACTGAAGACCTGGAAGCGGCAACATGATCCCTGAAGCCTCCCTGCCTACCTTACAGCACCTCTTAATGCAGTAGGAATGTTATAAGAAAAAGTGATTTTAAGTGCATGCTCCTGCACAAGGCCAAGTGTTCACTGCTGTTGGGGGTATCTAACATATGTGCCTTGTTTACTGGCACCACAAGGCATTTCAAAGATGGCTGCTGCCTTATTTAATCACTGAGAAGGTCCCTTGAGCTCCTCAGCACTGCCTCCCTGACCTTGACTGGCTGCCTTTCTCTACATCCAGCCAATCAGGGGACCAGCAGGCTTTAGCCAGGCCCCACTTCAAAGGCCCATTTCTAAGACCCTGTCCGTTCCAGTCAGTGCCTGGCCGTGCTCCAGGCCCCGCATCTACAGCGAAAACACACCTCATTGATATATCAAGTTAAACGCTCCTTTTGTCCGTCTTGCCTACTTGTGCCATCACACGAGTACTGCTAAGTAGTGGCTGTCCCGGCTCCAATGCACTCATTTCCTCAGCCTCACGAGTCATCCATCTTTCTTCTGCCCCATACTCTTTGGTGACTCTGCTTTCTCCTTTTCACTCACTGACGCATTCTCACCGACACCTACTACTGTGCTGCACTCCCTGTGCCATTCCTCCAAGACTGTGCAGGTTTGCTTAAAATCGTTTTAGCTGTGCCTCCTTTCCTGCATTAAAATTAGCTGTGCTTACAAAAATCGTTTTTAGCTGTGCCTCCACCCTACTTGTTAGTTTACACCTATTACCCATTTGGCCTACTGTGCCAACTGGACCAGGTTCAGAACTGTGCTTTCCAGCATACTTGCTGCACTGTTTCTTTCGGCCCATGCTAAAAATCGAACTTGGCCGTTTACTTGTTGCCATTGTTAAAATCGCTTCTTGCTGGGTTTCACAACTGTTAATACCTTTTTTACAATCAGTGTTTGCTGTTGAGTACATCCTGCATGTTCTACCTTGTCCTCTGTCCCCCACCCCTGTGTTTTTGCACCCCCACACGCTGGGTGTCTCAGTACATCAGCCTGGTTAGTGTCGTCCTCTCCATTATCTATGTCGCTATATATCTCTCCTATCTTCTCTAACTTCTTCTCTATTTCGTACCATTCTCCCATCACTAAATCTGTCCGGAAGAGACCCAAGGACATAGTGGGCTCCAACCCAGGCCTTCCTAGTGCAGACACCTATGTCACAGCATCCGCCAGAGACTCTCGCAGACATTCTCATTGGCTTTAACTCACCCGACCTATGGACAAGGTACATGGTAGCCTTTCTCTCCATCGCCTCTTCTCCCATTAATGGTGGCACCCACTGGAAGGTCCTCCTTGAACACTTCACCAATTCCAGGGTCATCATTAAAGTCTATCCGAATGGAACCATCATGGTGCAGGGTCCTCAACCCAACCTTTTCTTTGACAGGCTCCTACCTCGTGTCTCAAACCTTATCTCCCCCCCTAGACAGGCTCCCTTGCCTGCTGCGCCTTCCTCATCCCCTGCACAGGCTCCCCAGCCTGCTGTGCCTTCCTCCTCTTCTGCACAGGCTGCCTGGCCTGCTGTGCCTTCCTCCTCCTCTGCACAGGCACCCTTGCCTCACTGTCCCACCCTTGGCTCCTCCGCCATCCTGCGCTATCCCTCTGGCTCTCTTGCCACCCTGAGGGAGGGCAGGGGGGGGTGATTTAAGGGACGGGGGGCACCACCGTCCCCTGCTCAACTGGCAGAAGACCTTCAAAAATGGCAAGCTCAACACATGGATCTAGATGTGCTCACCATTACAGAAAAACAAAGGGGGTCCTGGGAGTCCCTCTGCGGGACATTGGCCCCCATTACGAGAGACTTACCCAGAGCCTTAATGACGCCCAACGAGGCTGAAACATGTCTGGGAATGCTTGTGGCATGTGCAGAAGGAATGTGACCTAGCAATTCGGGCAGGACTGCCCCTTTTGGGGTAGGACCAAGCCTGATTTGTGGTGTCCAGTCATTTTTTCGAAAAAAAAGGATCAAATGCCTTTTTCGAAAACAAAAAGGACCGAGAAAAAAAAAATTCAAATGCTTTTTCTTTTTTTTTGTTTAGTATACATAAAAAGTGTTTTTAAAAAAAGAAAACGGGGGGTTGGGGAAACCCCCCCATTTTAAAAAAAAAAACATTCGATACTTTTTCCCCCACCACTTTTGGTGTTGAAAAAAGGCATTCGATCCCTTGTGATTCGACCCTTTCATCTACAACCCTGATTTACATATGGTTTTTCCCCTTCTGTAATGGCTGGGCAGGCTGAAAAACTATGGTCGGGAAGGTTGCCCAGAGCTGTGCCTGTGGCTATGATTCAATCAAAACCTTCCAGCCATCACATTTTCATTTTGCTCGCCATTACAGAAACATGGTTCAAGGACAGCTCGGTCACAAGCTTTGACACTCCTCCATGAAGCATAAAAGATCCTCTCTGTGCCCAGGCCCAAGGGGTCAGGAGAGGGAGTGGCGTTGATCTTCCACGAATGGATACCTGTGTCCATCATCCGCATTCAGGCCGTCTCCTCAGAGGGCCTAGTCTGCAGGCGCTCACTCTCCTAAATCTTCTCTCCTTATGGCCACCTTCTATTGGACAACTGGTCCTCGTGGTCTCCCAACTCCTCTCTTCCCAACTCCTCCTGCTGGGTGACCTCAACATCCATCTGAACTCTGACTCCTCAGGACCTTTGTACGACCTTTGCGATTCTCCCTCTCCATCTTACCTTCTAGCTCCCTGCACACCGCGACCCACACTTTGGATGCTCTCATCTCTTCCAACATCCCTCTCTCTATCCCGCTCACTACCTCTCTCTTGGATGGACCACTCTCTTCTCACTTGAAGCTCTACTCCTGGCACACCCAGCGCAACCACTCGGTTTCAAAGTCACCAGACCCATGAAAAGTGCGACAGCGGCTACCTTTGCCTCCACCTACTCTCTGCCTCATACAACTGCGGCCGACTCCCACCCTGACAGCTCTTGCTAACTTCAATCTATCTCCAACACCCTTGATACGCTTGGCCCCATCATGAGGGTCTGACTGAAGCCTTCCAAAAACTGGCAACTCTTGGTATGACTGATCTGGCTAACCTTAAACACAAATGTAGGGCAGCTGAGAGGAAATGGAATACATCAGGTGGACCATCTGACAAACTGGCCTGCCGCCTCCTTCAAAGGCAACATCGACTCAGCAGCCACATCAAGTAAAGTATCTTTATTCAAGCCTGCATCTACGTGGAATCAAACAGCCAAACATTTCAAAGTCTGTAAGGAACTGGCCAATCCTGCAGCAGCCTCCTCTTCTGTCACACCCACCCAGGACCTTTGCTTGGCCCTGGCTGCACACTTCACCTAAAAAACCCAGACCTCCTTTCCTCTCACTTCCACACCACATCATACATCAAACACCTCTGGAGCGTCCCTTGGCCCCTCCACCACTTATCTCAACCCCATCACACCTGATGAGGTCGCCAGACAAGTCCGGTCTATGAAGGCCCCCTCCAAACAGGTGGACCCCTGCCCCTCCAAAACCATCAAAGACAACACTGACTCTCTTGCTCCAGCCTTAGCTGATCTCTGCAATCTCTTGCCACTGGAGTTTTCCCCAACTGCTCTTAAGCACTCCCTTGTGCACCCTTCTGCAGTAGAAACCCTCTGCCGAGCCCTCTATTCCGGCAAACTACAGCCCCATCTCTAGCACCGCTTTTCTTGCCAAACCCCTGGGGAAGCTGGCTATCCCTCGGCTCACCCTCCACACTGAATCTGCTATTTGCCTCCACGCACTCTGGGTTTAGAGCATCCAGAGGGTTGAAAACTGCTATACTGAATAGCCATGAAGAACTGCTCTCAAATCTTGACATCAACACTCCCTCTGTCCTCATTCTTCTTGACCTCTCCTCTGCCTTCAAAACAGTAAACATCTAGATTTCACGTCTCCGTAGCACCATGGGAATCACAAGTCAGGCTCCAGCGTGGTTAACCTCCTTCCTTTCTGACCACCCATCCCAGGTGGAACTTGGGTCCTTTCTATCACTCATTCAACATGTGGCGTTCCCCAGGGTTCTAACGTATCCCCCTGGTTTTTTAATGTCTACATGGCTGCCCTGGCACGTGTGATTGCCTCTCATCTCTAACTTCCAGAATTATGTGGCTGACACGCAACTCTCCCCCAGCCTACCCTTAACCACCTCTACCTCGCTCATACCAGACACTCTGTCCACAATTCAGTCATGGTGTGCTGCAAACAACCTCTGCCTCAACGCCAGTAAGACCGATAGTTCGCAATGGGACTCCTGTTCCCGCTTTCCCACTCTGGTTGGCCACCCTTGGCCCTGTGCCCGCACCCACCGGCGAGGCAAGAAACCTTGGTGTCATCTTTGACTCTACTCTCTCCTCCCCCCACATTTACAACATTTCTAAAAAGTCCAACTACCAGCTGCACTGTCCTCAGAGGTACTCTTCCTTGTCTCACCTTCCCCAAGCGGCTCACCGTCTCCAGGGGCCTGCTACTCTCAAGGCTGGACTACTGCAACAGCCTCTTTCTCAACTTCTCTACCTCGGCTTTGCACCCTCTGCAATTCATCCAGGACAGAACCGCAAGACTTATCCTTGGCCTCAAGCCCAGGGCCCGCATATCCCCTACGCTGAAATCCCTGCATTGGCTCCCCATGGCTGCAAGGGTCAATTTCAAGACCCTCTGCATTGTCCACAAGGCTTTCTGGAGCCTGGGACCTACCTACCTGGAACGATGCCTACCTAAATACTGTCCTTCCCGAGCCCTCCACTCATCTACCTGCAACATTCTGCGAGTGAGCTGGTTCTCAAAGCAGAGATTTGGAGGGAGATCTTTATCCTCAGCAAGGGCCTCCCTCTGGAACAGCCTCCCTGCCGCCCTCGGTCTTGAGCCTGATCTCCTTAAGTTCCAGAAACTCCTTAAGACATTCCTCTTCTGTTCCTTCTTCCTCCCTCTACCCTGATAACCTCTCATCGCTCTATCCCGCTCTCCCTCTTTTCCCACAGCTTGCTGACCGGCCGGACCGTGTACCTCAGTCACAGGTCCCTGGCACCCTCGCCAGCCCTCTCACACTTGCCTCATCATTGCTGCACTTGGTAAATTACCCATGAGCGGCATCTCAGCACTTAGCAGTTTCTGATTGGGCGCACTAAGACTCCCCCGACATCCCTGCACGTGTCGCTCCCTCACCCCTCTCCTGTGCCGTCTGTACACTTACACGATCTGAATGTACCATGCATTGAAGATTATCATATCTACCTGTTTTGCCTCGCCCCATTGTCAACTGCGCAGACAGGACCTTCCATGTACCGTTATTGATGATGCATTATTTCCAGTGGACAGGACCGTCGTCCGGGAGGTAGTTGTCGACGGGGACGATGGTCTCCTCATCTCATTATCGTCAAAGAATCAATGGTTTTGCAGGCGTGGACGATGGTTTTATGGTCGACGATTCGGCAGACTATGGTTTTGCCGTCGACCATTTTGTCGTGGATGGACGAAATGCTGTCGGCGGCGGTTTGTTGGTACCCTTCATTGATTTGTTCCTCCTTTTTCCTTTTGTGGGTCGCAGATGAAGACGTCATTTTCTCCTCTGATCTTGCCCTCTTATAGGCTTTGGCCTATATGATTTGCCTTCCACCACACTGAGGATTCTGCCTCTGAAGGGGAGTATATGCCTTCATTGAGCCAAAGGGCAAATCTGCTCTTCCTATCTTTGCAGGTTTTTGTGCACAGACCTCACAATCTTCCTGAATGTGATTAGGATAGAGGCAGTAAATGCATTCAGAATGCTCATCACTCTCAAATGTTTTTAATGCCACATGACTGGCATGCCATGTTTTTCCTTCATATTAAGAAAATAAGAAGCACTTATCTGTTTAGATGATGTATTTGTAAAGTTGTTAAGTAATTTGAGTTTTTGTTGGTTCAACTTTTTTTTCACCAAGAGAGAAAGCCTTGAGGACTCCACAGCACGATGTGAGGTTAGAATCTGAAGATGGCTTCCATTGGCTAGGGCACAATACACCCAAAAGGACTTGGATGGGCTACTAAAGTGAGCTTAAAAACTATTATAAGCAGTAATAAAATGTTAGAGGATTCCCAGCCTGTCGGAGGTGAATATTCAAAGCATGTGAATCCATGAAAGATACAATGCTGGAGAAAGTCAGTTCTCAGATGAAGACACTGTGGAATGAAGGAGACCAGGTCCAAAAGGTCCGGGCACCACATACTCCTGGTCCAATCCAGAGCAATCAGGATCATGGTCGTCTCATCCCTCCTGATGAAATGAGGAATGGTGGCGAACACCCACAGAAGTAACATTCCAGTCTGCCACAAACGTCCCCCGGTACTCCTTTAGGGGGTACTTCCCTAGAGGGGAACAGCTCACACTTCCTGTTGGAACTGGATGCAAACAGATCCACTTGAGGGGTTGAGATCTCCAAAAGAACTTGACAACTCTCACTTGTGGGAGGCTGAGCCCTGCCTTCTCAGGAAATATGCTGGTGTGTTGGCCATCACGCTAGCTGTACTGCCGACAAGGATATCCCGTTTTGTAATGCCCAAAACTAGAGCTGCATGCCTTCCTTCACAGTAATAGTGGCCCCACACCCTCCCCCCTATTTTTTAAGTAGTGCATGGCCATTGTGTTGTCAGTCATAACCAGGACAGTCTTCCCCCGTATTGAAGGCAAAAAGGCCATCAGCGATTTTGTGATGGCTTCAGCTCCAACTGGTTTATGTGGAGTTTGGTCTCTGCCAGGGACCAGACCCTGCTCACTGTCACCTTGCTCAGGTGTGCAGCCCAGTCCTGCAACCTTTGAAGCCTACAGATTTGCTAAACAGTCGTCAGTCTTTAGCCCAAACAAGTTTGCGCCATCCCATCAAAGGGCATGTGTCTAATAGACTTGCTTAGACGTCTGGCAGAAACCAGGACATACTCAGCCAAGAAGATGTACTCGACGATGAGCTAGTGCCTATGGCTCTAACCATGCAGTGTTTGCATCAAGCCCCAAGTGGGGAGACCGACATGCGTCCTCTTTGCTAGTCCCTTCACTTGGGGCATGATGTAGAGACTGCATACATACAGCCAAGGGGACTAGCTTACGATCTGTAATGAGATCCCTTAAGCAATCTCTCAATTCTCCCCTGCCATGTGCTCTGCTGCTTCCCATTACAGCCCGCAGAGTGTGGGGTTTATTTAGCCAAGGCAAAAGACTCATTTATAACCCTTAAAGCTAGGCTACCAGAAAAAGATTTTTGCTAGTGCATCGTACCTTTTTTAATCCTTGTTCGGTTGTAGAGCTGGGTAGGCACTTGGTCTTTGTTCCAGAGGTGGCAGCTTGGACCACCAAGCTTTCAGGACTGGGTCCATTTGGAAATAAAGTCTGGATCTGCAGAAGCAGGCCTGTACTTTATTACCAGATCTTTATGCACACCAGGTGCAGAACCTGGTTTCTTCAATAGCACGAGTGGGTCTCTCATGGACAGAAACAATGATTCCTTGAAGGTCTTCTATAAAATGTAGATCAGGTTTTTTATTCAGTTGTTTAATGGGAGGAACCCTGCCACAAGGCTTCTGAAACTCTGAAATAATCTTCCCCCCTACCCCCTCCCCCGCAACCTTGTGCGCCCAGTTCAGTGTAATTTATCAATGAGCTCTTAAACCATAATCATTGTATTTTGATAATTAAGTCAAAAGTTTTTGTCTTCTCATTGACACTTGTGTATCAGTGCCCTTGTGCCAACATTAACCCACTGGTGCATGTGCAAACGTTTCGCCAAAAAGGAACTAGGCTAGACACACAATTCCCAATCTATTATGTCCTTGTTTACACATCAGAAACATTTCTTGGTTGGATTGATAAGTCACCTCTCGACATCCTTGAAGTTCTGTCAGTCTGAAACAAAGACTTGTCACAATATTGCATCACTTACACCCCTAATTGGGAGTATGACCCAGGCATGTAACGGTATACTGTTCTAGATACCGTGAACAGCTTAACTGAACTATAATAACCATCAAGTTGTTTATATGGGTATACTGTTTTAGGGCCTGTAGCTATTAAGTGAGATTTTCAATCTGATTTGGAAAGGCTGCAATAAGCAAGTGCTGCACATTCTCCATCTTGCACTGTGGGATGTGGCGTTTGGCAGACAAGAGCATATGGAAAGTGAGGGCACATTATTAAAATCCAGCTTTGATGCTGTGACCGCTCTTTCTCTGATCAGTAGAGTCGGGTAAAAGATCAGCCGATTTGTAGTTTTGCCACCAATTTAAAAGATGGGGAACTACACATCCCAGAATTCAAAGAGGGGAATGAACTGGATGCCCTTATGCACGCCCACAAAAACGTTCTCTGTACACTGGGCCAATCAGTGATCTGTGCTAGTATATAGACTGCCCCCCACCCCCACTGTCTCCGTGTAGATTTACACATTGGCACTAGAGTTGTTGCTTCGCTTGATCCTTCACCTGCCTTCTGCATTTGGCACTGGACTCAAGCAGGCAGGACAGATTCTACACTCAATTTGAAGCATCCAGAGCAATGAGGGTGAGATATTTCTCTATTCCGACACCACCCATGAAAGCATTCCTCCGTCTCAACTGACATGACAAGGGTCCTAATGCGCTCAGACCTGGAGAAAATGGTAATGATGGGGCTGTGGTGATCTAGGCCATATTTGTGCTGATATGTATTTTAACTTGGTCATTTTCAAAAAGTTTCTGCCACTATCTTTAAGAAGGTAAATGAACATGTATTGCAAGAATCAAGAGTGGTGAGCGTGTGTTGGCTATGACATTTTGACAAAAGAAACACAATGACATGGGCTTTCAGACCTCATATGAGTCACCTTTCTCCCTTGAATGGGATAAAGTGTTATCAAAACAAACTTACGACTGATCGCAGCGAGGGGTCATGATGCCCATGTCGTAGTTCCAAAATAATTGCAGGTAAAGCCCGATTTTCAAAGCAATGACCTGTGACTGAGCAGCAAGCTCATTGCTCAAAATGTGCATTTTAACACTTCCACTAGTCACTCTTTCATTCAAGGCGATCAACGAGTGACTGCCATGGAAGACCAAATCTGTAGCCCCCTTAGAATCCTGGAGGATCAGCTAAAAATGTGCAGAGACAGGTTTCTAAAAGCTGACAATTTATGACCTTTAAGAAAATATTTGTTAAGATTAGTTAACTCCACCTGCTATACCGCGATAACCATGATATACCGTCAATTGTCAAGAAGGGCATCATACCGCCATAAACTCAATACTGTGACACCCCTACTCCCATAAGTGTAAGAACTGATGTCCAATCTATTCCAACACAATTATTAGGATGCTGGGATAGCAAATCTAAGTGTGTCTGGTCAGTTAAGTTCACAACACCCATCTGTCGGTGGTTTGGTCAGGCGTGCCGAGATCCCATTTTTTCTGCTGTTCCAAAGTGGAAACCGAAGGAGTCCTCTTACTAATTGTGTCCATCATTTTAATATCAAACTTGCCATTTATCATCCAAGGCAGATTTTGATGCAAAACATAACAGACGTCCGTCAGGCGAGTAATCAGTTGGCGAAGAATGTCCATCTCTTTTCCTCTTAGATGAAGATGAGGAAGAGTGATGATAATCGCTTTTTGTATGACCCTTTTTAATGTTTTTGCTCTGTATTTTTGGGGCTTTGGGGATTTCCCTGTAGACTCACAGCTCCCGTCTTCAGAGGATGTTCTTGTTAAATAGGCAGTACTAAGTGATCTGGACACCAAACACCAAAGAGCCAAATGAGAATCTCTCCTTTAATGTCTTGGGTGTTATCGAATGGCGCGAGCCACAAACAGGGAATTTGTGTTTACAGAGGCACCACAGGCAGATCCCTCTAGGGTCAGTGAGGGACATTTTAGCATCACAGTCTTCAAATCTTATTAAATCGGAAGGTTTCAGGTATGACATTCTTGCCAGGTGAAAGTAGGTTTATTAAATGAAAATTACAGGGAAAGCAATGCATTTTTGGCAGTGCTTTAGTCATGACAGGGTTGGTGTGCATTAGCTTTCTGGCCTGGGTGTACTGTGACAAAGTCTGCAATCTGAGTCAAGAGCAGACAGTGACCCCTTCAGTCTCGGGTGGGAGGCCTACAAAGGGACAAGGAGGCAGTTGAAAGGGCCCCAGTTCCCGACGCCTCCCCGAGTGCCTGTATGTTTCTTAGCAGTACAACATTTGATCACACTATACCACCCGGCGACGAAGCTGCTATTTCTTTCCTCTTCTTGTGCCCAAAATAAAGAAATGATATTGAAATGAAATTATATTTTATTTATATTGCGCTAATACACCGGTGTTACAAAGAGGCAGCCAAAGTCTCGGAAGACCGATCGAAAGCCAGCAACCCACCAGCACGTAATGGTAGACTACTTCAGTAATCCAACTGTAGGGTAAAACAGGGCAAGGTCGGAAGGCCATCGCAGTTGCAGGGAGACTGGCAACACTTTCAAACACGATCACATGCCAAGGGCTAACAGCTGCACAGGATCTAGCTCAGATGAATCACAGGCTTGCTGCGGAGCAGCTTACAAATACAAATCTGTACACCGACCTTGGATTCGCCACAGCACAGCCCTCCAACACAAACTGGGACACTCCACTCTCCAATGCGGGTTGCCATTGTTGCAGCTTAGCCCCCTACCTATAAATAGTAATTGTAACATTTCTCTGCAGAGAAGTGAGGACCAACTTGCCTAAGACCAGGGATCCAATGGGAGAAGGGGGAGGACATGAAGAGTGACAGGAACCAGGAAGTTGTGGGTTGTCCAAGTGAGATTCTTGGAGGAGAAGGGGGCCCATGATGACATATCGTGGACTGGAGTAGTGCTGCCTTTTGGAGAAAAGGTGAGGTATTGGTTGTTGAAAGCAAGTGATACTGAGGGGTGAGTGAAAGGCAGGTGACAGACTAGAACGTGGGAGACTAGCAGTGTGGCGAGGGGAGAGTAATTGCATGTAGATGGGAGCATAGGAGTAATGTGGAGCAGGAAGAACAGGGGAGAGAGTGACAACAGAATACGACTGCAGAAGGAGAGAGGAAGACTCCAAAGGGCTAGATGGAGGACACTATAAGAGAAGTAGGGATGCAGTTGGAAGGTAGAGCAGAAGATCATTGAGAGACAGGAAAAGGAACCAGTGCATGCATGAAAGGAAAAAAAAACAGAGTGGGGCTTGGGTGTCTGTAAGGCACAACCCATACAATCCCGTTAAAACATCATTGATGGTGTGGGCCCCGTCTAGGAAGTCCCAGAGGGAGCTTCGATAAGGTGGTTGCCTTTAGGCCCTCATTGATGGAATGTAGACAGGATTGGGTAACTATATACTAAGCTGGGAGCAAGGACTTCCGATTTAGGTAGGGAACCACTTCAACTACACTAGAGCAAGGGACAGCCTTCAACACCCTGCCTAAAAACTCAAAAAACCTTCAACCACCTCTGGGAGTTGGGAGTGTTCTGTAGGCCACCTGACAGTACCCACAATTACCATGTATGACCCTGCAGAGGAAGCTTATCCTTTGATCCCCTGAGGAAGGTCAACAACTAGCTCTAGGTGGCAGCAACCCTCCCTGGGGTGGAATAAAGTGCATCAAAGACAATCCTGACAGGACTATGGGCCTCTCACATCAGGCTGCCTATCACTGGAATCCTTTTGAAGTAGGGAAACAGAGGAAGCGGTGGAGTTGGTTTAGCCCAGAGAGGGGTTCCACCATCTTGCATTCTGTTAGGACACCATAAACATCCTGCTTAACCTCACTTCCTGCAGACAAAGCACCCTGGGTATGACATCAGAAAGCACGAAAAAACACTTGTTACAGTAGCTTGCTTTGGCCCAATACTCTTTTTGCCTATTCAAGAGGGGAGGAGAGGGACCCTACCGTTAGTGGATTCATAAAGACCAATGAGATTTACCTGGAAATCTGTTGGTAGAAGATGTTTATTTAAGATACAGTTCCATAAAATGTAACATACAAAAACAATATAAATAATAAAAACAATTGCTACAGACATTGTTATTAAAGTCACAAGATGCAGATTTGATTTATCATTAGCCAAGTACAAAAGACTACTGATAATCAGAAGCGGCTTATAAAAAGAAAGGTATGCTGCTTGGAACTTTGTTGGGGATACAATATATTTCGAAGTCCTCTGCCAGAGTGGTGAAGACAAATTTCCAAGCAAGAGGAAAGCTCTTGCCCCAAACCATATGGGATGGCTAGCTGGTTGAACAAAGCCGAATGCAACTTAGACTCTGGTACCCAGGATCCTACACACTAGAGGTACCAGAATCCCTGCAAGTTCTCCAAGCAAGTCCTCTAAAAAGGTTCCCGCTGGTAAGGGGAGACAGAAGGACTAACAGGGTAAAGACTTAAATCTGATGACCCCTCTGAGACGAGGGGACACAATATTGGAAAAAAATCATGGGGACCGAGGAATGGCCAAAGCGCAGGACTGCAAACAAGTCATTGGTGTTTCCAAATACAAACCTCAGGTACTTCCTATGCTTCAGATTGTTAGCTACATCGAAGTAGGCATTCTGAAGGTCTAAAGACACCACTAATTCTTGAAGTTCCACAGCCGAGAACACCATATTTAATGTGTCTTTTCACAAGGGCAAATTCCATAGGTTCAGACCCATGATTGGACACAGGCTTCAGGCACCAAAAAGAATAATGGGAATACAACCACCCACCTCTCTATGGTAGCCATCGATGGGAGGGCAGGAAAGGGCACAGATTCAGAGAATGGTGGAGCAAAGAAAAAGGAGCCCATGGAAAATTCCATTAAGGCCCAGGCCCTCAAAAGCCACCCCTGGCAAACAGTCTCCCTGTCTCACTCCCACTTGAGAGGACTGATCAAAGTCCAAATTAACAGGGTTTTGTACCTGGTTGTGTTCGAATAAAACCATTGAGGCAGAGACACGACATGTGGGCACACATGTGCCACTTCCCTGGGGTGGGAAATCTCAGTTGTTGCTTACCAGAAGGGACATGTCTCCATTGTGGCCAATAGTGGGATGTGAGGAAAAAAATGCCCCAGCAGAAGAGGCATGAGACTGATAGAAAAACAGCCCAAGGAACTTGGTCTTAGAAACCCTCAACTTTAAATGACTCATCCACTTTGTTGCCGAAGAGACTGTGCTTGAAGGGTAGGCATTATGTATGCACATACAGTTCAAAGGGGAAGGGGACAGTGCAGTACATGTGAAAAACCCATGAAACCGATCGCTTCCCGACAAAACGTGTACCCCGCCATGCGTATCTAACACTTTCCTAGCAACAAGGCACGCAATATATACCTTCACTTTAAGTTGAACCAGTTTCATACTAATGTGAAAAAAACAACACTGGTTGAAATGAACATTGGACTATTCCAAATGGGATGGGTCGATTCTGTGGGAACAGTACCCAAAATGAAACTTAAACACTTGACTGTGTATTGTAATTACTTTGAGTCACACAGAACGAACATCTTTGCTACACCAAACACTGGTTCCACAACCTTCGGAAGGGAGCTGCTTTGGACCACTCTATGTGGGGAACAATTACAAACTTAGGGTTACTACTCACCCGTTTACTGGTCATAATTAACACTGAGATTCAATCTAAAACCATGCCGGCTTTTTTCATCGCCATCTATGCAACAATTTATTGAGCTCTGTACTGAATAAGTCCAATAGGATGCACAGCAGCAATTTGCATTGGACTCCAAACCTGGCACTTATATCTTGTACATGTATTATCTTGCGTAGGAATGCATTTTAACTTTATACATCTGTGGCGGATAATACTGTAATGTGAACTCCTTTTAGAACTCTGGTCCAGGCATGTTACTCTGTGCTCACAAAAACGATGTATACAAATATATATGTCTATATGTTTATCATTTACCTGCACTCCAGAAATGGAGATGTTTGTTTTAAACATATAAATTATCTGCATAGAATGGTATATAAAGGCAAGGATTTTGAATCTGTACTTTTAATTAGGAGTGAAATTAGCGTTTGCATTAACTTAAATGCCAATCATTTCCTTTTGTGTCCAAGACGTATTACCCATCACGCATTATTCAGCCACTTGCACAGAACTTCCCATTTTGCTTTAAGAAACAATTAGGGAAAATATACACGTTTAGGAACTTGTCTTCTTTTATAACCCCCATGTAGTCATGTTGAAATGTATTATACTAAATTGAAATAGGTTTGCAAATCGGAGTTTATTCTTGCTTTTCCTTTACTTGTTTTTATGTTATAAATATAATGATTTGCACAAATGTTGTAAAAGCTCGTAAATCAAACTAAAACAATTTTAAAAAAAAATGTAAAAAGACCCATGCACAAGCATACGTGGCAATTCCTCGAGAGTTACCCAAACAGAAGTGTCAATCGCACTTCCTGGAGGCCACAGATTTAATTTTAGTTAATGTAGTGCACGCATCCTCAGACGAGCCAGGCAGAAACTGCATCTAGGTGCAGATGTTCACTAGATTGTGAACGGGTGAAAGCGTACTCATGACAAAAATAAAGTAATCAAATAAGAAAAAAAAGATTGGTTTTGAGCTTCTTCCTAAATAAAGGCAAAAAGTGGTGCTTTGATTAATCACTGGGATAGCATAAACTCCTCTGGCTCTGCTACATCATATTCTCCTTGTTGCTGCCTACACAGGACAGAGATCCCCTTCAGGTTCTTTAGAGTTGTCTTCTGAACACCATCTCTCTTTCACAGCTGTAATGTTTAATGAAGCCAATGACTGGTCTGTATCCTCCCGACCTTATGGAGCTCAGGGAAGACTCCAGTGCACATTTTTAGAGGGCATTGGGGTAAAGGGATTGGCAGAATCTGCATTCATCCGTGTCAGGTCCAAAACAGTGAAGTTAGCACTTCAGGGTTTCTGAGACAAACTGGCTTCCCATATTCCCTGAAGGTCTCAACGCTCCAAGCCTTTGCAGGAGACCAAGCACAATAAGAAATGCTTATAGTGGTGTGCTCCGATGCAGCATACCGACACAGAGAAAAAAAAAAGGAACAGTGGTCATGGGGTGCAGTCAGTTTCATATACCACATGACCCGTCGCAACGCTACAGAAGTCACGGATACAAATGACAGGAACAGACTCAACCATACTGTGTCCACAGTGGCTAAAAACATTTCTCCAATCAGACTAACCCTCGCGGATCTATTTGTGAGACGAGGAATCAATGGGAGGAAGGAATGCATTATACAAGTCAAAAAGTGTCCTCAGAACGAAGTAGCTTAGGTTACCAAGACTGCTTTGTTGTACACACTCCTCCACACACAAAGACCCTACCACACAACGCCAATTTAACAATTGTTAAATCCTAGAATGATTGCTGTATAGGATTAATCATTGTATGTACCTGAGGGCCCTAGACCCTTACTCCATAGTGTTATCAGCATTTGGTTTCCTATGCTGCAACCTTCAATCTGCTCGCAGCCCAATTAAATCATTTAGATGCCTCAATAGAACCCTCCCCCCAAACAAATATATACCATCAGCATGCCCCATTCTTTCCACAGTGAAACATTAGCTTCTTTGCAGAGATGGCACTGAAACACCACAATTCATTATGAAATGTTAAGGGAAACGAGAAACTCACTCTGTTCATTTGCTAATACAAATGATTCAGGTGTCCTTTCAGGCAGAGGTGGTGGTGTGGGTGACTCTTCACAAGCCCCAACATCTAAATCAAACATACAGAATGTTTAGACAGATGTGCATGAAATGAAAAGCAGTTGCAAGATGGCATTAAAAAAAACTATTCTACGAGTGTCGGAAGCAAAGTAATTTGAAGTTGTTAGGTTTGTTATTTACTGAAATGATGTTAATTGGAAAGTACAAAGCAATGATGACAGCCCGAAAGGTAGAAACATATTTTCAGGTAGTTAAATGAACACAAAATGATACATGTTATGACCACCTCTGCAACTATAATGGCATTAAAACAAAGGGGTTGATAAGAATGTCTTCAATCAGATTATTAATATATGTTCAGTGGCACAACAACCAAAGATTAAACTGTTAAGCATCACCAGGCGCCTATCATATTTCACATGTGAATGGAAATAAAACAACCCGCTAACACATACTTCTAGCAATAAGTAAAACGTGTGTTCGAAGCAATTCCAAGCCTTTGCCTACCATCATTATCAATTTATGTAAACCTGCTAACACCACTGGTGAGAACGGCACCAGAAGTATGCTTTTCAAAGAGCCCCAACTACAATGCAGAGCACATCAGGAAAGCAGGGTTCAAAACTGCAGCTAGCTATTTAGTTCCCGATTATAACCCAGGAGAGCCTGGTTAACTGTACACCAACAAGTAGCAGCAGCCGCCAAGTGATGCCATACAAATATACCTTTTGGAGATACAGAGGCCGATTCATGGAATAATTAGCGCGGTGCAAGTGGGCAAAAACGTGCGATTCGCAGTGGAATTGCGAAAATTGCAGTGCAAGGGCGAAAATCGCACGAAAAGCAGCGCACATCGATTCATGGAAGGGTGTGCGCGAAAAAACCATCTGATGTGCGCTAAAAAAGTGTGCACGTTGGCGCACAGGCCATCTAACGGCGTGCGCCAGGTCACAGCGAAAATCGCACAGGCCACAGCGAAAATCGCACATAGCACGGCGCACACAACAAAAGTAGGCGGAAAACACTGGGCGTAACACTCGGAATGGGGAACAACTTGCCAAAATGTGGGCGTCACGGGGGAAGTACAGGGTGCAAGTGCGCGGAACGCCCACACGCTCGCCTACAACACGTATTCATGGAATCGAATAGGGCAAAACAGCGCACGGTCAAACCAGCGCACAGGCACAAACACGACCGCCACAAGAAAGCAGGCGGTAGCGTTCCTGCGCCTGTAAAAAATGTGCACCAAAAGGTGCGCCAACAAATAGCACCTATATACAGCTATGATGAATGTCCCATACTGTGGCCCTCCAGGACAAATGACGTGCAAAGGAGTACCCACAAACACGGACACCCGCTGACTGAAAAATAACGTGTGCGTGTATTTCGGGGTGCGCGGGAAGTTTCACACGTGATTTGGCTGGGTACGTGGATTTCAGTGGTGCGCGGGAAGTTCCACACGTGATTTGGCTGGGTACGTGGATTTCTTGGGTGCGCGGGAAGTTCCACACGTGATTTGGCTGGGTACGTGTATTTCGGTGGTGCGGGGGAATGCTACACGTGATTTGGCCATGTGGGTCCCCCCAGGTGTTCCCTCTACACCCTCCACGGCCCCTGCAGGCAGCCCACACCACAGGGTACTACCCTGCACCCCTGCTCATGTCCCACAGGCAACCCATCCACCATGGCCATGCCCACCAGCCAACCCACATGTCACCTTGCACCACTGATCACCAACACATGTCTTCCACCACCCCCACCCTCCAGCAGTGCAGGGGCAGCCTCCACCAGGCCCCCACTCATGTCACCCACCACCCCCACCCCCAGCAGTGCAGGGGCAGCCTCCACCAGGCCCCCACCCATGTCTCCCACCACCCCCTACCCCCAGCAGTGCAGGGGCAGCCTCCACCAGGCCCCCACTCATGTCACCCACCACCCCACCCCCCCAGGGGCAGCCTCCACCAGCCCCCCACTCATGTCTCCCACCACCCCCACCCCCCCCAGCCACCAGGGGCAGCCTCCACCAGGCCCCCACTCATGTCACCCACCACCCCCACCCTCCAGCAGTGCAGGGGCAGCCTCCACCAGGCCCCCACTCACGTCACCCACCACCCCCAGCAGTGCAGGGGCAGCCTCCACCAGGCCCCCACCCATGTCTCCCACCACCCCTACCCCCCAGCAGTGCAGGGGCAGCCTCCACCAGGCCCCCACCCATGTCTCCCACCACCCCCTGTCCCCCAGCAGTCAGGGGCAGCCTCCACCAGGCCCCCACTCATGTCTCCCACCACCCCCACCCCCCAGGGGCAGCCGCCACCAGGCCCCCACCCATGTCAACCACCACCCCCACCCCCCCAGCCGTGCAATTTGCCTGGGTACATGTACTACGGGGTGCGCGTGAACTTCCACACGCGATTGGGCCTGTGAGAGTGGGTTACATGTATTCCAGGGGTGGGCGGGAAGATTCACACGTTCGCCTACGACGTGCCGAAAAAGGGTCCAATCCGGACACACGTACGCCAGCATGAAGCAGGCGTACGTCGACCCGCGCAGCATAAAAGTGCGCGCAAACAAACAAGCTCATACGCCAGGATGAATATACCATTCCTAGCAGCAGTGGCCGTGGGTTACCGGAGGAGGAGGAGGAGGAGGATAGTGAGGGCCCGAATTTTCACTCCCAGAACCAGCCTTTTTGGGATGCCTGATGACCAGGTGTATGGGAGGTACAGGTTTCCCCCACACATAATACTGGACCTGGTGAGTGAGTGGGAGGATGAACTCACATCACCCACCCTGTGCTCCCAAGCACTCAGCCCGCTGGAGAAGGTCCTCAATGTACTGCACTTCTTGGCCACAGGATCATTTCAGCGGACAAGTGCCATAGTGGGTGGGATGTCACAGGCCACGCAGTCACGCTGCCTACACCAGGTCTTGAACATCATCACTGCACGCCCATCAGTCCGTAGGCACATATACCTGCCCAGGACACCTGTAGAAAGGCAGGCTGCCACCCTCGATTTCTACGGTGTGGCACAATTTCCAAAAGTGCTAGGTGCCATTGACTGCACCCATGTGGCACTACGTCCCCGCAGGGCATCTGAGCACATCTATAGGAACCGCAAGCACTGGCATTCCATCAACGTGCAGGTAGTATGTAATGCTAAGGGAATCATCACCTCAGTATATGCCAACTATCCAGGGTCCACCCACGACAGCTTCATTTACCGAATGTCTACCCTAAGCCGGGACCTAGAAGCTGGCCGCATGGTGATACATGGCTGCTTGGTGAGTATGAATGCCACTGCACATGCATGCATGTCAGATGCAGAGTTGTGTCACTACCCCACTAATGATACCCATCACCTCCTCACCAGGGGACAGTGCCTACCCTCTGAGCACCCACATGATGATGCCAATTCGGAACCCCATCACGAGGTAAGATACAACACAGCCCATATTGCAACCCGGGGCATAGTGGAGCGCACATTCGGAGTGCTCAAGTCAGGCTTTCGCTCCCTTGACCGGTCTGGCGTGCAGCTGTTATATGCGCCCCCAGTAGTGTGCAGGATCATAGTGGCAGCATGTGTCCTGCACAATGTTGCAACACGCCGGGGCCTGGCCGTGGACATGGTGGTGACCCCCACATCCACCAACCGCATGCACGCCCGCTGCGCATGGGAGGGGAGAGGGCACGGGGTGAGGCAGCCCGTACGCAGCTGGTGGCTAATTACTTCACATAGAAATCACATCCCAGTGGAGTGCACACAGGCCTGGCACATACCATCTGATAAGCAATGATGACTCGACCTGACAATTAAGACGAACAAAGGGACTGTCAACTGTCAGAACCATAGCAGCCTGAGATTGTTCATGTGGAAGTGTCACAATGTGTGCATCCCTACCTACACAAACACCACCAATGCAGTGTCATGAAAAGACACTTCCATGCTGCAGAAATGAATACCCACTTGCAAATACTACATGAACAGTGCCATGTCACCCACCCCCTCCACGGCACGGCCACACAACACACCATGGCATGTCATGCAATGTGAGAGGAAAGAAATGAATCCCCACAACATGCCCCAAGTGTCAGCAGCTACAGTGTCCCTAATGGAAACCTGTCCACACATGAAATGCTCACAGTAATGCAGGACCTACAGCCCACATTACCAAATACTTACCAAGAATACCAATCACCTACACAACCTCCAACCTACCTTAAACATGACATTACAGACTTAAAAATTAGCTAGCCTCACCACCTGATGATGACAGCCCTCCGAACACTTCCAAGTATTCAGTGCTAGCGCCACGCAAGAGTGTAGGTGCACTGCTTACAACATGGACTCCAGTTCCAAGGTGGACCGCATTGTGAAGACATGAGGAATGGACCTGCAAATATGGAGGATGAGATGGATGCAGAGGCACATATCAATACACCACGCAGTGTACAATACAACAATATGCACTATGAATGTATACACAGTATTGACTACCGACTGCCCACACAGCTCATGGGAGTCCAATGTCACCATGTACGTCAATGTCACTTGGGCACACCCTTTGCAAGCCCATGGAAACGGGAAGCAGGAGGGGTGTGTGACAAAACCCAAGCATCTGAACCAAATCCATGACAAGCCTGCATGTGCCCAGCCACAATGCAGCGTATGCCCACGGGAGCCACACAAGGCAACACACTGTCCCAAAAACAAAACAAAAAAAACCAAATAAAATCAAAAATGGCCATTAATAGGCCCGGGGGTTGAGGAGGCCACCCAGGGGGTCCGAGGACAGGGTGCACACCAAAACCCACCTGTGTGGATCTTGCGAGAAAGAAAACACCTCCATGGGCTCATGGCCTACACGGCTACCCTATGGTGGGAGTATCACTGCTGTCGCTATTCTCACCCTCTGCAGCTGCATCCGGAGGTGGTGGCACTATGGGAGGCAGCCCACGCAAAGCCCTAGTCTGTTCCTCCATGGCTGCAAGCATGCGGGTGTGGTAGGTCTCGTTCTGGAGGATGAGTGTGCAGAGGTCCCCATGCAACAACTCACGGGATGCCCGGACCTCCGCCCTAGTTGCCTGCATCTCAGCTGAGAGCGTACGGGTGAGACGCTCCAGCTGCTGTTCTGTCCTTCGGTTTGTTGAAGCCTCAAGCTCAACAAGAGTCGTCCTGAGGTGAAGGAGTTCCAGCCTCAGGGCTTCCCTGTGGCCCTGGGACTCTATGGAGATGGCTTCCTGCAGAGTCGCCAGTGCCGCCCGCCTGTCCCTGTCGGACGCCAACATGTCCTCCCTGTGTGACTGGCAGATGGAGTCGGTTGCCTGCTGTAGTCGCTCCATCAGCCTTTCGGGGGGGACAATGGAAGTGGTCACCCTATCCATGGCCTGAGCCATCATCTCTGATGATGCTGCCTGTTGGGTTGCCATACCGTAAATGGATTGCTCCCATGCGGTATTGCCAGGTGGCGTACAGCCACCACGTCGGTGGGCACCACACCTGTCTGGGGCAAGGCGAACTGCGCCTTGCTGTGCCGGCACTGCCTGAGGCTGCAGGACTGCATTCCCCCTCTGATCTGCTGGCCCAGGAATAGGATCAGATGTCGCGGAGTGTGACCCTGCATCCGTAACCACCAAAGGCGTACCTGCCAACACTGACATCCCCATTGAGGGTTCTAACCCTGGTGCAGGTGGGTCGGACAGAACAGAATCCCTCCCAGGAACACTCACCTGGGACGGCACGTAGGTCTCATCATCCGAATCAACACCTGAGTACAGCTCGGGGGAGGTGCAGCCAGAGACACCCCTTGAGAGCATGACCTGCAGCAGTTGTGGGTTCTCACCCACCACCACACCACGTCCCTCACTGGTGGTCGGTCGGCCCTCAGACCCCTACTGGGTCCGCACCATCTCCACAACCCCAGCAGTATCAGGCGTGTCTTCCCCTGCAAAGACATGAAAGAAAACAAATGGAAACAGGCATTAGCACTATGGCACACAATGAGGGCTGAGAGGCTACAGAAACAGTACTTGATTGACACATGTCCCACATGACTAAAACACTCCCATGCATGCACCGTCACTGCGTGTGATGGGGAGGCAGATGCCACACATTGATGACACCAAGATGGAAGATCAACTTATTTGCTGCATGCTGCCTAGCAGTGCCATCACACATTGGCCAGTGATTGGCAGGTCAAATGCACATGCCATCACACAGATGGCATGTACCCTAGCCATGAAGTGAAGAGGGAGAGGAGGTCACCAATTGTTCATTCAGTCCAGTTTGTTCATATGATTGATTATTTTCATTGTAATGGTTCTAATGTTTAACATGCAGCTGCCAGTCAAAAATGGTCCTATAGCACAGGGACATGTCCAAACTAATCAAGTCCACAAAACTGAGCCAGTCCACTGTACCATAGCCATGTCAGACATGTGACAATAGGACTGAGAAATCCCGAGTAAAAGTGGTGGTATGCAAACAATCTGCCTGAATAAACAGAGGTAAATAAGCAACAGTGTACTGGCAAGATGACACTCCAAGGGCAACTGGCGTGGTGTTGGGCTGGATGTCTAATGTTGGCCGAAGGGATGCTGCTATACCCAAATGCTGGTGCCAAGAATGTTTAGGAAGAGGCACATGGGTGAGCCGAACCACTCAGGCGCGCGCACACACCCTCCCCTGGCACCCAAACAGAAGCCCTCCCACACACAACATGCACATGGATGACACATGCATGCGCACTCACCGGACAATGCCTCGTAATCTGCCACTACTCCCACGCCTTGGATCTGTTCCTCCGTGACGTAGGTCCCAGCAACCTGCTCATGTGGAGTGAGTTCTATGTCGTCTGCTAGAGACCCACCTCCAGTCACTAGACTTGCGGCATGACTTGAGGCCAGCTTATTCTTTGCCCTGCGCTTCAGGTCATTCCAGCGCTTGTAGCAATCATTAGCTGTGCGCCTCACGATTTGAAGGGCACTTATGATGTCCGCAATGGTCTGCCATTGTGCCCGACGTTGTGCAGGTGTGGTCTTGGATCCTGCAACAATCACCATTTCGCGGTCATGTGCGGACACATACTCTACAAGTGCATTCAGTTCGGCCTCATTGAAGCTGGGCTTCATTGACGGGCCGGACTGTGTAGCCGTGTCTGGGGCATCAGCCTCTACTGGACGAGCACTCTTCCTCTTCCACTTGGAAGGTGGTGGGGATCCGGAGTGTCGTGCGCCACGCTGGACACTAGGGGCAGGCGCGTGGGATTGCACACTCAGCATGGGAGTTGGTGCAGGCATTATCTCAAGTGTGATGGTGTCAGGGGGAATGTCAGCATGATGGACCTGGACCGACACTGTCCTGGCTGGGTGTGAGAGAGGTGGGGTGGATGGAGCCGCAGCTGCCCCTGCAGCCTCCCCAGCCAACCTACGCGGGGCAGCAGATGACCTAGCTGCCCCTGATCCACGTGGCCTGATGACACCAACGTTCACCGGCGCACGTGGCCTAGACCTGCTGACCTGCAAGTCAGCCATGGAGTCACCCTGTGCCAGGTCTGGTTCCACAGTGGGCTAGTCCAACAAGGGCTGAGCATGGATGGCGTCAGCCACGGTAACCTCAACCGGGGGGGGGAGGGGCATGGGTGTCCCTGACTGCTCCTCCACACATGGGAGGCTAGGGGCACCCTGCAAGTCACGGCCACGTCCCCTACCGGATCCACTACGGCCACCACTTGGGGCTCGGCCACCTTTGCCACCCTTACGGCCTGTTCGCCTCCCAGCCATGGCACTGATGTTATTGTGCGTATGGGAGTGGCTGTAAACTATTGTCCTGGGCAATTGGAGGTCAAAGGGCTTGGGTACCAGATGGTAATCGTACCCTAGTGCTCTAGCAAGGCTGTATGTTACCCCTGGGGAACGATGACGGGTCACGCAACGCACAGGCACCCGAAAAAAGGGAAGTAAGGTGCACGCAACCCCTCCTAGACCACGTGCGTGGAATAATAAACCTGCACTACGCTGTGGCACCCAGGAACACAAGAATGAACGTATGCGTGTCACACGCAGCCTAAAATGACCTCTGAAGGGGTACGCGACACACGGGGCAAGCACAGATGTTAGATACGTGCGCGACTCACCGTCTGCCAGGAACAAAAGCGTGAAAAATATGCGTGTGTGCGCGTTGGAAACACCCCCGCCAAAAGAAGAATTGTACACTGTCTGAGGAGACAGGACAACAGTAGTAGGGAAGCTGTTTGAGGAAACAGGCCCAGGAAAAAGAGGAAAAGAGAAAAAAAAAAACTGTCAGAGGTAACAGGGAGTACGAACTGGAAACGCCGTGAAGTAAATCGCGTGTGAACCGACAAGAAGTACAGATTTCACCCACTCGCTCTCCACGAAAAGCACGTACAAGGAAATAGCGTTCTACACGTACCTTTTATACACACGTCACAGACGCGCATACGCAATGAGGCCATTTCTACCAATTACGCGCTTTGACACTCGGACGTGTATCTCTTCATTTTTACACGCGCCATTCTCTACGTCCATGCACGTGACGTCACAGTTGCGCATGGTGGCCTTTGGGCCAATGTAATCGGAGGGAAGTGAGCGTACACGCGATTGGCCTGGGTACGTGTATTACTGGGGGTGCGCAGGAAGTTCCACACGCGATTGGTGGAAATCCACGTGTGCTCTGTCATCACGCGTAATGAGGGAAACACCCGCGCGCCTCACGTCAGACGCGCTCACACGCTAAGGGCCTTTGGTCCAATGAAATCGCATATGCGTGCCGACGTCCATACGCGCTTAGGGCCTTTCCTCGATTTACACGCAGACGTGCAGGATTTTCACATGCCAAATCACTCCGTATCAAGCTGGCCACGCGTAAGCACACGGAAGACCACGCTCCTGCCCAGAAGGCCGAACTACTAACCCCCAGAGCCCCAAGCACGCTCCCACCTGCCATCTGCTGCTGCCTGACTGCCTGCTGCCCACGTGCCCTGCCATTTGCTGCCTGCACATCAGCCAGGGGTGCTGTTGCTGTGACCACCCCTGCTGGAACCGAAGACTCCCGACTGGGATTCCATCGCTCCACAGCCCAGCCCCAGGACCCAGTTGCCCACCCACTCCTGCCTCTGGGGTTGTCATGTCGGGGCAAACACCATCTGAGACCACTGACAACCCCCGGCCAGAGAGGCAGAGGGGCACCAGCTTCAGTGCCACCGAAGTTGGTGTCCTGGTGGAGCAAGTCCTGGGGCAGTATGATGCCCTCTTTGGAAGTTCCCGCGCCGACAAGGAAGGACGGACTCGAATCTGGACTGACATCATGACTGCCATCAACGCGGAGGGGGTGGCAGTCCGCGACTTCCAACATGTCAAGAAGCGCTGGGAGGACTTCAGGTCCAGGACCCTGAACAAGGCCCGGCGCCTCTTGAAGGCAGCAGATGCCAAGGGGCGCCGGGGCCACTTGTCGGAAGAACAGATGAGGGTCCTGGAACGCAAATCCCCAGCGCTCCACGTCCAGGTCCTTGAGAGGCTGACCCGTCTGGAGTCGAGCGGTAAGTGTACATGCATCCTGATTGTGAGCTGTGCGTGTGGTGATTTTTCAGTAGTGTGCAGGTTGCACATCTGTTTGTATGGGGTCGAGTATGGGTGGGGGTGTACAGGGCCGTGGGGCTAACACATGCTAGGGCTGGAATGTGTGAGACATGGATGGTGCTTGTGTGTGTAGGCTTGCATGCCAAATGCCGTTGTGTGGGCACACATGTTTGGATGAATAAGTATGTGTAACGCTCACCTGATTCTCGCAGAGGCGCCGGTCTTGACTGGGCGACTACCGTATCTTCAAAGGTGATGTGTAGCACCCGGTTGGCTCTTTGGGCTGGACCTCTGTGCACTGTATGCCTGACTTCAAGAGTAAAATGTCTGCAGGTAGAAAATATGGGATTAATGAACTGGGGTTATTGGGGTGTCCCTATCTCTTTCCTTTTTTGCTCTCCTGTAGACCCCCAAAGGTTAACGCTCTCACCTTAGGTAAGTGAATGCCGAGCTCTCCATCTGCCTCGGGGCAGGGTGCTGTAACCAGTTTCTTCACTGGATCGGTAGCGCAGGCCTCTTGACTTCAGAGGACTGCTGTCCGTCGTTTACTGCACGAACGGTATGTTTCGAGTAATTCTATTGTCTTTAAAGTCTTTAGTAATGATGTCTCTTGTTTTGCAGGTTCCGGCGATGGCGGATGACAGGCTGAAGTGAGTTGAAGATGGAGTCCGTGTGATGAATAGAAGCGCCTGGAAGCACATAAGTAAGCGCTTGTTGCCTGGTTCACGATGCGCTCTAACTGTCTTTTATTTTGCAGGTACGAGTTCGGAGCGGCTGCAGGGTGCCGGAATACCCACTGGGGTTGATGTGGAAAGGAGTAATGGCACGTGAGTATTAAAGTTCCCCAATGTCTTTAAACGCACCATGTTTTGTCTTTCAGATGCAGGGTGAAGCACCGAAGGCCTCCGGAGCGTGCGAAGAGTTGGTAAGCTTTTGTCTTGCAGATGCCGGAATGCAGTGTGAAGACCTCCGGAGCGCACGAAGAGTAGGTAAGCCTGTGTCTTTCAGATGCTGGAATGCTAACCTGTTCTTTCTTGTCTTTATAGGAGTTGCTGAAGACTGGATTCAGGATGGTAAGCCTTTTTCTTTCAGATGCCGGAATGCTAACCTGTTCTTTCTTGTCTTTATAGGAGTTGCTGAAGACTGGATTCAGGATGGTAAGCCTTTTTCCTTAGGCCCAGGATCCGATGCAGAAGACACGATGAGCGTTCTGCTGCAGAGGATGCAGAATAACGCAAAGCAAGATTCATCCACCGGGTGTGGTTTAAATAGCCTCCTGTAGTGCTTAGGTCTCTCCTTCCACAGCCACGCCTAGGTAAGAAAAGAGTTCCTGCTTTCCAGAAGAGTTCCAGTGTTCTGAATCTAGGGAGTGGCTCCTGCCCCACCCAACAGGAAAAGTAGTTCCAAACAGAAGAGGATCAGAGGCTCAGCTGGCAGGCAAGTAAGCAGCATGGTCTGCTGCAGGTAAGTCCACCCAAGCATTATGAGCCCGGCGCTTCCAGCGCTGGGACTGGGCATATTTATGAGCCTGGTGCCAGGACTGGGTCCAAAAGGTCCCAATTGGGACTGGTTGGCCCTCGGAACCTGGGTTATGGATCTGCTTCCAAGGGAGTTGGGAAAACCCTGACCTTTTGGAAGCAGAGATCATGACAGTATGTAAGTAGACATGTCAGTGATGTCACGCATGTATGTTGTTTTCAGCTGCATGTATCAGCACTGTGTACATGTGTGTGTATTTGACAAGGGTGCAAGAGTGATGCAACATGGATGCATGTGACAGCGGTATGTGTAAGCCTGATGGGCAGATGTGACATGGATGCCCATCTGAACACTGCAACACTTGGCAGAGGTGTACACATGCATGCAAGTGTGGTGGTGTGTGTACATGTGTGGTGCACTTCCTGTGTTGCATGTGATGTCTGGCTCACCTTTGCCTGCTCATGCTGTTTGCATGTGTATGGATGGTGCTGGCAGTTGCGATACGGCTGTGGTATGGCTCATGTGTGCGAGTTGAAATGACATGTGTGTTGGGGATTGTGATGACATGTCTGAGGTTTGACAATGCCACTCATGTACAACTGTCATGTGAGTATGTGTCCATTGTACAGTGCCCTGATGCCTGTTTTTTATTTCTCCCTGTCTGCAGCGTCAACTGATGAAGAGGGCGGAGAAGGTGCTGTGGAGCACAGCGGCGGGGATCCCACCGCCAGCCGGAGACGCAAGGCCCGGCTCCCCTCCCATGTTGTCATCTCGTCGGGGAGTGAGGAGTCCGGTGCCGCGTCCCAGGCCGCAGCTGCCGGGGGAGGTCCAAGAGACGGAGGTTGGAGTTGGACTCCTCGGCAGCAGAAGGGGCAGCTGGGACCCCACAGGCCCAACGGGGGAAGATGGCAAGGAGTCATCCAGGTTGGTGGGGGGTTTGGTGGAGGAGGAGGCCGTGCAAGCAACAGAGACGGGGTCTGGAGGTGGGGATCCCACTGGTGCTAGTGGTGCAGTGCAGGACCAGGGACAGGAGGCAGCACAGGCCGCCGCGGAGGTGCCTGTGTGCAATCCTGTCCCTGCATCATCTTGCACCAGCAGGGATGCCTACGTTCAGACCAGTTTTCAGGCAGGGGATGAGCTCACCACAACTGGCCTTCCTCTGCCTGCGGACGTGGCTATCCGGGTCTGGGTTGAGCCTGTTCTGGGTGGTGTGGCGTTGCGTCAACGGGCCATGCGAGGTGACCTGCAGTCTTTTCATGAGGAGACTGCACGTCATCTCGAATGGCTCGTTGATCACGTCAGCCTGCTGGGACCGGTCACCCAGGCCGGATTCCTCCGTATGATGGGGCTTGCTACGACCCCCTCCTCAACTGAACCCCCTACGCGCCAGTCGTCCTCCGTGCCATCTTCCCACCCATCAGTCACCTGGGTGCCCTGTGGAGCTGCCTCTGACGGTGCGGCCAGGCTGGTAGAGGAGGCATCCCTGCCACAGTCGGGAGTCGGACGTCCAGCAGGGGTGACCACGTCAACGACTGCACCCCAGCCGGCGGAGGATGTGCAGGCAGCAGGAGGCAGTGCACGGGCAGAGGCGCAGCAGCAGCAACGTGGTGGGAGCCATGAAGGCTCGGGGCCTTCAACATCGGAGGGGCAGGCATCGGCCGGAGGGCAGGAGGACCCAGGACAGAGAGTGTCTTCTGTGTGGCAGCGGTTGGGCCACGCCATAGATGCGGAGCGGCAGCGGGCGGAAGAGGCACGGCTCACAATGGTCAGGGCAGAGAACTCCATGCGGAGGGCCCTGAGGCGGGCTGAGTGCCTCGAGGCAATCCGCAGGGGTTTGGAGGTGGACATGTCGACAGCCCTGCGGACCCTTGGGGCCATGGAGGAGGACCGCCTCCGGGACATTGAACAGGAGTTCGATGATGCCCTGGCCCGGGACATCCACAAGTGAGCCGTCAAACTAGCCCGCTGCCCTTGTACATAGTTATGTAGGTAGTGTTAGGTTTCATTTTTTTTTTGGATTTATTTTGGACCTTTCGGACATTGGCCACATTTTTGTATATAGTTTATTTTATTAGTCAGTGTAGTTAGATAGGTTTCCTTTCTTTTGTTGGGATAATGGACCCTGGCTTGTTTGTATGTACATAGTTCACTGTTGGATTGTATTTTTCTTTCACATTTTCACCATGGAGCAATGGCTTTCTATTTTATTTCCCATTGGATTTTGTTTTCTGGACAGTGACTTTGGACACCATTACTTTGGATTTTTATTTTTGGTTTTGCTTTTTTTCACGGACATGCTACTTTTCATTTTTGTACATTCCCATTTCTGTTTCTTTATTTTTGATTCTATTTATGTTTCCTTCAATACATATTTTTTTTATCACACTTCAATGTGTAGTATCATCTCATTGGTTTAATGCATATCATGATATGGCTTTTGAGATTCACTGACACCCACTGGGTGTATGTGAGGGAAATGTGTTTGTTTCGGAACTTGCAATTGGTGTTCTGTCATGTAATTGCCAATTATGAGTGGGATGATGCAATACTCGGGTGGGTGTTTTGCATTTGGAGGCTGACCATAGGGACCAGGGATCTAGATTGTGATGACATGTTGGCTGGGGAACATGAGTTGGACATGGGTGGCGGCCTGCTGGCAGGTGCCCCACAGTGCTGGGGGGTGGGGGTGCAGGGGTACATGAGTTGGACATGGTGGGGGCCTGCTGGCAGGTGCCCCACAGTGCTGGGGGGTGGGGGTGCAGGGGGACATGAGTGGGGGCCTGGTGGAGACTGTCCCTGACTGCTGGGGGGTGGGGGTGGTGGGAGACATGAGTGGGGGCCTGGTGGAGGGTGCCCCTGACTGCTGGGGGGTGGGGGTGGTGGGAGACATGAGTGGGGGCCTGGTGGAGGGTGCCCCTGACTGCTGGGGGGTAGGGGTGGTGGGAGACATGAGTGAGGCCTGGTGGAGGCTGCCCTGGTGGCTGGGGGGGTGGGGGTGCAGGGGGACATGGGTGGGGGCCTGGTGGTGGGTGCCCCTGCACTGCTGGGGGGTGGGGGTAATAGGAGACATGAGTGGGGGCTTGGTGGAGGTTGCCCCTGACTGCTGGGGGGTGGGGGGTAGGGGGTGGTGGGAGACATGGGTGGGGGCCTGGTGGAGGGTGCCCCTGGTGGCTGGGGGGTGGGGGCAATAGGGGACATGAGTGGGGGCCTGGTGGAGGCTGCCCCTGCACTGCGGGGGTGTGGGGCTAATAGGGGACATGAGTGGGGGCCTGGTGGAGGCTGCCCCTGACTGCTGGGGCGTAGGGGGTGGTGGGAGACATGGGTGGGGGCCTGGTGGAGACTGCCCCTGGTGGCTGGGGAGTGGGGTGGTGGTAGACATGGGTGGGGGCCTGGTGGAGGCTGCCCCTGCACTGCTGGGGGGTGGGGGTGCTGGGAGACATGGGTGGGGGCCTGGTGGAGGGGGCCCCTGGTGGCTGGGGGTGGTGGGAGACATGAGTGGGGGCCTGGTGGAGGCTGCCCCTGCACTGCGGGGGGTGGGGGTAATAGGGGACATGAGTGGGGGCCTGGTGGAGGCTGCCCCTGGTGGCTGGGGGGTGGGTGGTGGTAGACATGGGTGGGGGCCTGGTGGAGGCTGCCCCTGTACTGCTGGGGGGTGGGGGTGGTGGGAGACATGGGTGGGGGCCTGGTGGAGGCTGCCTCTGGTGGCTGGGGCGTGGGGGTAATAGGGGACATGAGTGGGGGCTTGGTGGAGGCTGCCCCTGCACTGCTGGGGGGTGGGGGTGCAGGGAGACATGAGTGGTGGCCTGGTGGAGGCTGCCCCTGACTGCTGTGGGGTGGGGTGGTGGGAGACATGGGTGGGGGCCTGGTGGAGGGTGCCCCTGGTGGCTGGGGGGTGGGGGCAATAGGGAACATGAGTGGGGGCCTGGTGGAGGCTGCCCCTGCACTGCGGGGGGTGGGGGTAATAGGGGACATGAGTGGGGGCTTGGTGGAGGTTGCCCCTGGTGGCTGGGGGGTGGGGGTGGTGGGAGACATGAGTGGGGGCCTGGTGGAGGCTGCCCCTGACTGCTGTGGGGTGGGGTGGTGGGAGACATGGGTGGGGGCCTGGTGGAGGGTGCCCCTGGTGGCTGGGGGGTGGGGGCAATAGGGGACATGAGTGGGGGCCTGGTGGAGGCTGCCCCTGCACTGCGGGGGGTGGGGGTAATAGGGGACATGAGTGGGGGCTTGGTGGAGGCTGCCCCTGGTGGCTGGGGGGTGGGGTGGTGGGAGACATGAGTGGGGGCCTGGTGGAGGCTGCCCCTGACTGCTGGGGGGTAGGGGGTGGTGGGAGACATGGGTGGGGGCCTGGTGGAGGCTGCCCCTGCACTGCTGGGGGGTAGGGGGGGTGGGAGACATGGGTGGGGGCCTGTTGGAGGCTGCCCCTGCACTGCGGGGGGTGGGGGTAATAGGGGACATGAGTGGGGGCTTGGTGGAGGCTGCCCCTGGTGGCTGGGGGGTGGGGTGGTGGGAGACATGAGTGGGGGCCTGGTGGAGGCTGCCCCTGACTGCTGGGGGGTAGGGGGTGGTGGGAGACATGGGTGGGGGCCTGGTGGAGGCTGCCCCTGCACTGCTGGGGGGTAGGGGGGGTGGGAGACATGGGTGGGGGCCTGGTGGAGGCTGCCCCTGCACTGCGGGGGGTGGGGGTGGTGGGAGACATGCATTGTTGATCAGTGGTGCAAGGTGACATGTGGGTTGGCTGGGGGGGATGCCCAGGGTGGATGGGCTGCCTGCGGGACATGGGCAGGGGTGCAGGGTAGTCCCCCGTGATGTGGGCTGTCTGCAGGGGCCGTGGAGGTTGTAGGTCGAACACCTGGGAGGACCCACACGGCCAATTCACGTGTAGTACTCCCCAGAATCCCTGCAATACACGTACCCTGCTGGAATCGCGTGTGGAACTTCCCGCGCACCCCTGAAATACACGTACCCGGATGGAATCGCGTGTGGAACTTCCCGCGCACCCCTGGAATACACGTACCCAGCTGAATTTGCGTGTGATACTTCCCGCGCACCCCTGATGCACACGTACACAGGACAATCGCGTGTGGAACTTCCCGCGAACCACTGAAATACACGGTCCCCGCTTGGCGTTTGCTGTTTGCCAGCCCTGTGAACTGGTCCAGGGTTAGCGCAGCCCTTTGCGATTATTTGGGGATTTTGAGGGCTTTTCCTTGCGCGAGGGCGTTCTTGGGGGCGTAACTGGCGCTGCTGCAGGGTCGCTGCGCCACGGCTTGTTTTGGATGCGAAAGTCCATGAATACGCTGTGCACGTAAATCGATTTTAGCGCACGCGGCTGGCGCAGACATTCGTACGGGCATGCTGTGCGCCAGTCGCGTGCGCCACTTGTGCGATTTTCTATGAATTACCCTGTAACTCTGTTCTGGGGGAGATTAAAAAATCTATACATCTATAGATATGCGTATTCCATTAGGACACATGTGGAAGACATTTAAAGCATAAGGAGTCACATATAACGGACTAAAAGTAGTAGCTTGCATCTCATAGGAGTTTAATTTGCAACATGCTCTGGCTTCCCGAGAGATAACAAATCCCCAGCATCTGCTTTTAGCTCCAGCTAATCAATACTTAATTCGATCCATCTCAAAGCCTATTCTTACACAAGATGCCAACAAGCTCAATTCTCCACTAGCTAGCTGGATGCACCCCCGCCTGGCACAGTCAATGATGGGGGAATAGCTCAAGGAAACCATAGTGATAACTTGTTTTACACTTATGTACAGCCATCTCTCCTACTACATCAGAATAAAAACCAAAAACAAGACCAGAAAAAATGTCACCGAGGCGCCTTGACAAACTGAACATCACTTTTAGAACAGACAGTGGTTAAGGCTTTATCAGAGCACTGCAGCCGGCAGTCCACTTGTACAAATTTAACCTTTATATAAAATGTAAATGCCAACGCATACATTATAATTTCTTGTTTAACCTGTAACAGGACCACATGATGCCATCTTCTGTACTCTTCTATATACCCATCATGGGTTTCTGGTTTGGGTGAAAGCAGCCATCATGCAGTGCAGAATCTGAAGGCAACTAAAATTGGCAGCTTTTTTTAATTTTTTTAAGAAAACATTCCCTCTTTAGTGGCACAACTTAACATATTTCACTTATAGAAGTACACAAATTGGGCAAATATAAAAATGCACACAAATGTTTAGCTAGTCCTGTGAGCGACATGGAGAAATTATATAAATGTACCGGACCATGAGATTTGTATTTCTACACAAATTGAGATCCAGGGCCCCTCAGCCTTCTCTTTTGTCTCCAATGGCAACAGCATTCCAGGTAAATTTAATTTCTGTGGCTCAGTAGTTAGAGGCATTTTAATATGTAGATTTCTTATTGCCTCTGCCATTTTATTCGATAGTTGACCGTTCACTAACATGTGCCATCTTGTCAAAAGATACCTGTAAATTAACAGCGGCAAAAGTCGCAAGCAGCAGCAACTTTAACCCACAAATATTCAAGCTGGTGAAGATCAGAGAAGGTATATAGATGTTACTTTCGCTTTGGTACAGCACATGAACACTATCGGAAGAAGTGGTGCTGGGAGGCTTGTAGGCTTGTGTGATGCAGTAGTGCGTTTTCTGATGACTGCCATAGGTGGACCGTTTGTTCTGCCCTGCACCTTAAGTTTTATACTTAATTTGCAAAGATTACACACATTTTTGTAACAATCTAAGTTTGATACCCTGAAATAAGTGTGTGTTGACATTTGGTGGTAATGTATTGAACCTATAGGGGTTGACAAAGCATACAACAGCACCCTTACTTCCGTATGTCATTTTCTAAGATTAGCTCTTTAACTAATAACACATTTACTACACTAGACCTCAGCAAGGGCGAAGCCACCCGCATCTTATCATAGACCGACTACTTCTATGGAAAATCCAGACAGACTTATTTTTCTACTTCAACTAATAAGGAGGAAAATCTTGCAGGCCCAGACATACTCTATGACTTTTGATGTTTTTATTATTAAGAACCTGGATAGTTGTGGGAAGTTGCAAGAGGAACTGATCTCGAATCCTTTGGGAGTAAAGAAAAGGCTGGAAGAAATGGACTGGATAAATACCATTAAAAAAGGTGAGTAGCTGCAAGTATCTTTCCACACTGTCCCTGGGGGCACATAGCCCAAATATCTCGCCCAATGTCCTTGTCCTAAAACTCTAGATCAGTTCTTTAGACTTAGTTTGAATTTGAGCCCTACTGGTGAAATACTATATTCACGTGATACAAAATTGTGATATAACCAATGCAATGTGTTCCTATTGTAAGGATCCAGTGGCAATCCAAACATAAAAGCATATACTAGTGCATTGCCCAATGCTCAGAGAAGGTCGAACTCCATATCTGGGTCGATTCTTTTGCCTTAGAGAGGATACGACATATTCTGGAACAGACTGATTGCAGGGCATTAAGTGTTTTGTACTATGGAAGTAATCCGATGGTTAACTGCTCTGGGCCCCATCAAAGCATAATAAGTTGTGTGGTTTTTGGCTTGTTATCTTTTTTATGGTGTTATGATTGTAACCTGTTTTAGATGATTGAAGATGGAATACGATTGCATCTTATTTGCACATAAGCACTTCATAAACCATTGTGTTTTACTGTATAATCAATGAAATGTTACAGGTTGTAGGAAATGTAAAGTTTGTTTTCAGTCTGCTCCATTTTAATTTTTTACTATTGTGAAACACGATTAATTTATTGATGGATTACTGTATTTTATTTGTGAAGGATCAATATTTGATCATAACACAAATAACCAATACAAAAATAAGTATTGTAATCTCACAAACTTCACGCTAGTGCATTAGCTCAATATTATAAGGCAAAGAGGATACCAAGGGGTCTCAGGGTTTATCTTAAGCCAACACTTTGCAAAGGAAAACCAGGAGTTTGTCAAAAGGTGGGAGCACATTTTAAATCAATGCTCCCTTGATCCAATTCTCACCATTGAGGAGTTATCCAGGTCATTGACGATGATACACCAGGAGATTGACAAACTAAGGAACAATTACTTATACTCCAGTCAGGGGATCAAGATTTTGGAGGGTGTCAACTGGAACCTAGACACCTATAAAAAAGAAATACAATAAAGGAAAATGTGCAAGTTTTGGAGGGACACATTAGATCACGCCAGGGACATTGTGCACCTGGCAAGAATTTTACAACTCAAATAGACGAGCACCGGCTAGACTACAGAGACGGTCCACTCCAAATAGTGATGCTACCGATAGTAGTGAAGTAGTCAGCGGGGAAGGAGACAATACTCCAACCATCACAGTAGTAGCTCCAGTTAGTAGTGAAATACATCCGACACAACCTACCACTACCACAACATGGTTGGGCACAACCATAGTCACCTTTGTAGGAGGAGGAAGACACGAAGAGGGAAATAAAAAGCAATGAGTGCAGTACAAACAGGAGAGTTCATAGAGTTGAATCTCTCATCTGGGACATTACCTAGTTCTCAAATTGACACACTTAATCTAAGTCTCTTCCATTCCAGCTGACAAGGGCTCTGAAGAGGAGATTAATCACTTGTACGAAAAATGTTCATGAAACACAGGAACTTTGTTCAAATATTTGGAAATGAAATCAAAGATTTCCTTTCATCCACAGTTTAAGAAACCTATTATAGACATGTTTAAACTGAGGACTACTAAATACTTGAGGAAGATTAAGTATAATCCCTACACACGTAATATACAAAGACGCCAAACAAGGCTATTAAAGCAACCGGCCGAAGATAATTCCATTATGAAGCCTGCAAACAATGTTGAAGCCCTTGTGATAATGGATTCTCCTTTTTACAACCAAAGTTGCCTAGGACTGTTACAGGACACAAATACATATCTGGAGCTGGACCACAGACAACAGCTATAATGACATTGATTGAGACCATTGTGACAAAAGCAGATGAACTAGAGTTGATAACGCAGCAGACCAGAGATTTTATCAACAAACATCTTTTAACTGCTGTTTTTTATGCACTCCCAAGATAAATAACCCCACGAATCAACATTCAGACCCATTGTGGCAGGTACAAATAGTGTTCAATCCTTTAGCAGTCTGCCTTGATGCTGAATTACAACCTTCACTACAGCCGACCTCCACTTATCTCAAAGACACCTCTCGCCTTCCTACAGTTACTAGGTGAATTACAATTGACAGACTATTTTGTTCTCACAAGATGTAAGCCAACTGTAGCCCCCAATTCCCTATGCAGAAGAAATTGAAGCCATGAATTGGTTTCTATTAAACCACAGAGATGTGCGCATACACAAGCTACTGGCGATCAAACTAGTCAACATCATCCTCTGCAATAATCTTTTAGGTATGAAGGAAGTACTTACTACACATTTCAGGGACCCCAATGGGGCCATCAGTGGCACCAACTTATGCAAACATCTTTATGTTCTATTTCGAGACAACACACATCCTTAACAAGGAAGCTTGGAGTTCTAAGGTTATCTTTTGGAAATGATACAATGACGTTTTAGCAATTTGGAAAGGCAGTAGAGCGGAAGTGCTACAATTTTTCAAGTACCTCAACCAATGCCACGATCAGATCAAGTTTACACTCGAGGTAAGGGAACCACATTTACATTTCTTAGAGGTTAGGATTACCTTTATGAATAATGAACTATTTACTGTAAACCAACAGATGTTAACACCCTGCACTTCGGTAGCTTTCATCCAAAACATCTGAAAGACAGTCTCCATTAGAGCCAGTTCCTTATGCTCAAGAGAGTAGTGTTGAATACAAATACACTTCAGGAAGAGTAAAACCTGATGTCCGACAGATTAAGGAAAAGGGTTACCCATTAAAGATCCTGGATAACGGCTTAACAAAGGTTGCGGATCACAATAGGCAAGATCTCTTGAGAACAAAGCCAAAAAAGGGGGACGCCAGAATGATTCACACATTGAGATGCTCAGCACAAAGTCACCAAATAGCAAGGACCATTAAAAACAACTGGAATTTCATCAAGTTAGATCAGTTTCTTAACATATTTCCAGACCCACCAATGATGGCTTAGAAGAGCGAACATTTCAGGGACACACTCATTAAGACAAACCATTACATAGGGTGTTACAGAAACCAAAGTCAGGGGCATTCCTGTGCCTCAACTGCCAACCCTATTCCAATATTATCAAAGGTGACCATATTAGACACCCTAATACGGGCAGAAAGATTACACTACGGCATTTTGCAACCTGTGACAAGAAATTTAATCTATACTCTCCAACACCCATGTGGCAAATACTATGTGGAACAGACGATAAGACAAGTTCAGCATAAGGGCACCAACATCAAATCGCCTGCCTATGGACACTTTGAAAAGGCAAGACAAAGTGGCCCAAATGAGATGCGTGATATTCCAAGTAATCCATCCCTTACCAAGGGAAGGCAATTTACAGAAATAAAAACGTGCACAAAACTATACTGTATCTACCACTTGGACGCCAACAGTCCCCTGGGCATGAACGAGGAGTTCTACCTGGGACCGGATCTCTAGATCATGCGGACCACAATACCAAATATAGAGGGCTTACATTAAACTGGAGGATTGGGCACATTGTGACAACATACTAGAGGTACTGTGATGCAAATAAAAGCCACTTAGTAAAGCAAATAAAGGTGTCTGATGTTCCAGCCCAGCTACACATTGTCATGAGCTATATGCACTGTCTTGGGATACATTGTTAATGGTAAATAGATTTAATGTACACCTCGTCTAGGACTTTAATTTTCTACATAGTGTAACACCCCAAGCTTGCTCAATCAATTTATGGTATCCTTGATACTATGTGATGCAACACCATTTACATACCTTTGACTTCTCGCCATCCCATTTACATTAGATCTTGTACATCATGAGGATTTTATATGATTGTACATACATTTCCATCTGGAGATGCCATCAAGTTAACTGTTCAATACCTTCCCAGTGTTCAGTCTAGCCAGTGCTGAATTTCACCTAAGAACCGCATATTTTTCGTACCATAATTTTTACAAAATTTGATTTTAGATCATCTCTTAACATTGACAACATTATTCCTATTAGGAATTCACATTCCAACTATAGAAATGATTTGACACAGAACCTTGCACGCAACCTTTAAACGGCTACAACATCTCTAGATCGCGGACATTAGCCATGGCGAATCACAGTAACATGCACAATGACCTCATTGCATTTCGCGCACATTTTGTTTATATTGGTTGTCATTTTCTGCACCAAGTGTTTCTCAGTGGCTGCAGATTACATGCGAGCGGCATTTGACAAGCTAGGCAAGCAGCACTGGATCTAAACCTCTTATAAGCCACAATTGATGACTATTACCAAAGAAATATTAGCAGAGTTATGATGTCCCATTTTTTCTAGGTTGGACTCTTCAGAAGCTTCCCAACCATATCCAGGGACATTTGTGTCACAGCCCGTTGGTATCCACAAGGTTTGCAAATGATTTTCAGTTGATAGTTTGCTTTCAGACTTAGTGGACTTTAGGTCAGAAAGATCTACACCAGTTCGAATATATTGCTCTAGTTTGATAACTATGAGCAACACTATTTTCTTAATTTTTACCTGCAGACATAATCCTGATATTAAAGCATTACTTGTGGATTGAGTTGAACCCTCGGCTACACGATTGGCTGGTTCCCCCACCACGGGTGTGAACAGTTCTTAAGCGTCAGCTGGATGTGAAGCCTTTGAGGTGAGCTAGAATGTTGGAGTACACACAGGGCACTATATCTAGACTTAGGCAACATATCTTGTATTGCCAGTTCGGAGTGTCAAATGGCGTGTTCTAGAGCAAGATATTCAGTGTAAAACACCTTGCCCCATGACCATTTATGTAAAGCTACATTTTCACAGGGAGGTTTAAAAAGCTTATAAGCCTCCATTATAATTTCTGGAACGGCTGAGCAGCTGCAAGATGACTGCATCTTTCTGAACCCCTAGCCGGCCACCCGCTCACCGTTCCAAAGAGCACATCTGCAACAACTTTATTCATGGAATTGTGGCGGATTCCAACACCGGAGGGTCTGGTGCAAGTCTGGGCTCAAATTAGCCGTGTCTGTGAGCTGGGTCCTGAGATAAGGGCCGTGCTTGCTACCACGACCTGCAACGCCTGTAATCGGGAATAAGCCGTGAACTTGAGTAGCGACACAGCAAAATTCCACTGGCTGCTGGTGGCCGCCGTCTGAGGCAGTGACCAGGTGTATCTTTCTCCGTGTGAGCGGTGTTGGCACAGAGGCTGCGCTCTGGCTGCGAACCGTGTGTTCCCCAGCTGCTGCCAACTGAGGGTGGAATACTACAGAGACTCATTTCAAGAGACGAGGGAATGGGCAGTCTCATGTTGCGGAAGCACCCCAGCCCCACACTGCAACGCTGCATTAACATTGTCACAATTAAAGAGCCCTGTTGCCAGCCATTACCGCCCCACCCTCCCAACCCTTCTACACTTTCCCTGTTGCACGCACATGATCGGGCCGGCCGTGACCACCGAGCTCAGCTGTCTTGTTGGGCAGAGGGGGGAAAGACAGTCCTTTGGTGGAGCCTACTGTCCAGCTGGCAACCTTAAGAACACAGGCAGAAAAGCATGAGAGGCCTTTAATAGAACAGCATGTGGTAGAGCCCTGGCCTTTGCCCTTGCAGTACCCATATCATCCCAGGCCGTAGTAGAATCAACCGGCATACTGATGATGCACCCTTTCCTCCCGGCCCGGCCTCCTGTAAAGCCAGGGCTATCTATCAGACCTAAGCCCCTTGCTCAGACCATTAACAAGCCATCTGCCGATCCGGAGCAAACTTCTCAGGCTGCAATTCACCTTCCTGCAAAGCCTGAATCAGAGTTGCAGCCCAAGCCTCCTACTGCCGATCCTGCTTTACAGCACCCTGCAAAGCCCAGGACATTTGCCCAGTTCCCCACTGTCCAGCATAAACCCTCTGCTCCATCTGAGCTCAGTGTCCAGCTCGCTGCTCTGCCCGAACCCTTAGCTGGGCCTCCATCCCTAAAGGAACCAGAGCTGCTGTCCCAAGCCCCTTCCAGCACGAGCCGCAAGGTCCTTCCTAGCAGGAGCCATATGCTACTTCACGGCAGGAGCCGCAGACCCCTTCCCAGGAGGGTGCACTAGAAGTGTAAGCCCCCCTTGGGGGGTGTTGAGAATGGAATACCAACTGCCCTATGATCGCAGCAATGCCTAAGGGGGGGTGGGGAGAGAGGGTAACCAGAAGAGAAGGCAAATCCTCAAACTCTGTGGAAACACTAGGACACCACACATACCAAACAGCTGCTGGAGGGAATGCAGGCCGGCTTTTCCTTCACGAGCAAGCTAGATGGCATCATAACTAATATCATTACCCTGAATGGGAAAAGGCAGTGTGTCCGCGCGAGGATGACGTAAGCAGAAACTTGCATCGGGACTACAGAGCATTCCATACCATGGCCACAGACTTAAAGAGAGCCTTAAAGAGAATGCGATGACCTGGAGTCTAGATTGGGGGCGAGGGGGGCAGCAACATTCTCATTGTGGGACTCCATGGAAGACTTTGGACGCGGAGCAATTGAAAATCTACTGCAAGAGGTACTCTGTGACCAAGGTTTCGCCTCTATGTTTGTAGTTTAAAGGGCACATAGAACACTGCCTGCACCACCTAGACCTGGTGCTCCCCTAGAGGAATTATTGCAAAACTCCAATTACCGTGAATGAGATACAGTGCTATGCCTAGCCAGGGAGAAGGGCCCTCTGCAATATGACAACATGACACTCGAAATGTATCCAGATTTCACCACCGTCCAGCTGGAATGGAAATCCTTCTTGGGGTTAAACAAATGCTCTGCGAGAGGGCCGCTCCTTATGCCATGCTCTTCTCGGTGAGACAGCGCATTCAGCACCAAAGGAAAATTTTGTTCTTTACCGTACCAGGAGGCGGCAGTGGCATATATTGAGGCCAACATACCAATTACTTCCTGACTGCGGGTGAACGGTGATGGAGGACTGCCTTCGTCGTGATTACCTATGTTATTGAACTGTTGAAGCTGATCTTGAACTATTCAGAAATTGCTGTGCAGATGTTGCCATTGCGACGCCCACTAAGACTTAGTACCTAGGCATGCACACATTATTTACTGTACCTGTCTGTTACAGGCTCGTATTTCCTTGAATATATTTGAGTGTTATGATGGACCTGCCGCCACCACGATGTTCCGATACGGAGACAGCTAACTCCCCCCTCCCTCCCAACAACACCCCCAGGCAATGTTGTGGGCGCTTGACGACTTGTATTGGCACAGGTTGGGGTTGAGCGCCACAGTTAGAGGGAGGTTGTAGGGGGTACATGGCCCTGATTGTGAGGGTGGGGGAAATATTGGTTAAAAAATGTTCAGTCACAAAACTGAGACCTGGTATGGGAGTACAAAGGCCCGTTTACACTGGCTACAGAAATGTCGGCACTCTCAATCACCCTGGTGACTAAGTTGGAACGTGCGTGGATTGGGAAACTATGCGTAAGCAAGGAGAGTGATATCTTGGGTGAACCGGCATGACATACAGATCCTGTTTCTACAGGAAACCCACGTGTGGGGATCATGAACGCTACATTTGCTAGGGGATGGGGGGCCGAATAGGTTTTTACAGATTACTCTACGTAGTCTGGAGAGGTGATGTCACTTATACATAAGCAAGTTGATTTCAACCTGCTGCAATCACAGACCTTGAGGGCCGTTATGTTGTGTTACACTGCAAGTTACTCAACAGGGAAGTCCTTTCGGTAAATTACGGCCTAAGGGAGTAGTTTCTTACCTGTAACGCCATTTCTCCAGCGTTAGTATCTTATGTATTCACATGCTCTGAATATTTCCCATTGCCAGGCTGGGAAACCTCAGTAACTTTAACATAGCAGTTTTCCTATGGAAAACTTGGACACCGAGTGTCCTATCAACGTCTTTATGGGTGCTTTAGGATGCATTTGGCAAAGTTGACTGCAAAGCCCAGATGCTGCAACAGTATCATAGCCACTTGGAGAGACTTCGACGCCCGCTGACGAGTCGCCCCCCTGACCAACCAGTCGTCCTGGTACGGATAAGTTACAGATGTAAGCCGCCACCAGAGCCAGGCACTTGGTGAATGTCCTGGAAGCCGACTTGAGGCCAAAGGGGAGGACCCGAAACTGGTAATGCTTGTCGCCGACCACAAAACGTAGAAACTTGCCATGTCTGGGGTGCATTGGGATGTGGAAATAAGCATCTTCTAGATCCAAGGATGCCAGGAACTCCGCAGGCTACACTGCCCAAATAACGCCCTACAACGTTAGCATCCTGAACTTTGGGCGTTTCACATTATTTAGTGGCCTGAGGCGCCACTTTACATTCGGTTTCTTGATGACAAAAAACCAGGAGTAGGTTCCTTGTCCTCTTTCCCACTTCGGGACCTTGCCTATAGCCCCTTTCTCCAGCATCAGGCGCACCTCCTGCCGCAAGATCTGCAGATACGGCTGCAAGACCTTCGCCGGTGGAATAGGGAGTGGTGGAGCCAGAACTCTAACGAGTGCCCGTACTGAACTGCATACAGCACCCATCGGTCCGTTGTACTCCAAATGCCACTCGTCGCCATGTTGCGCCACTCTCCCTCCAAGTTGACTGCCCTTGTGGCAGTCATTGTGGAGGCGTGGACTGGTGGCCTCTAGTAGAGGAGGCAGAACCTCTTTTCCTGACTTTGATAGTCCTTGGTCGGAAATCGGTACAGCGCAACCATGCTTGTAGCCTGAGGACGACCCCATTATTTATCCATTTAAACCCGGACTCTGCCAGATCCAATGCAATATTAATTATATGATTGGAGGCTTCCTCTTACTGAGCTGAGACGTGAGGAACTTTGGCGTGGACTCAGGCGCCTTAAACTTTTTCTCCAAGAAGCCCTTGACAGCAGGCTCTGTGAAAGGATGGCGCATCGTGCAAAGCCTTTCCTGCCACACATGGTCCAAGATGGGAATAGAGAAGACTACCTTCCGCCGTTTCCCCAGATGATCGAATAAAAAGCAGTCTTCTCTCCTCCTCCAGAGTAAGGCCAAACTCGTGGCAAGCCTTGGCCATCATGGCATGAAAAGCGCAGACATCGTCAGGGGGCTAAGGCTGCGCTGGACTGGACTGCTCAGGGGAATCCACCTCTGGGTCCGTATCCCAGGTATCCACCCTCATGGGCGAAGACAACACCGTCAAGAGCCTGTCTTGCAGGATGCTATTGGGCTCAGACTCCTCTAGTTCGCCGAAGGGTCCAGGATCGTATGAGACTTCACCTCCGGATCTGAGGCCAAATCGTAGGTGGAGGGATCTTGCTGTAGGATCTCCATCGGGAGCAACGCCGCAAAGCCGGTCCCAGACTGCCACGGCACCTCCCCGGAAGGCATTTGATCTCCATCAGATCCCAGCATACCCATAGAACTCGGACGCCCCACACCCGCCGAAACAGCCGTCGTCGAGGCAGTCAACGTCGTGGTTGCCAGCCAGGCTGTTGCGAGGTAAGTCGTCGGCAAGGTGGACGAAGGTATCTGTGACACCACATCGGTCGATGGGGTCACTATCGCTGACTAGCTAATCTGCGGAATCGAGGCCCCCACTCAGCGGCCTGGGTTTCGCTGGCGAAGACAACTGCTTGGATGCAGAGCTGGAACGGCGTCTGAAAGGCTCTTTGGCCGACCTATTCATCGGCGAGGACGAATGTGACCGCGACGTCTCCTTGTCTAATGACGAGAGCCTGCGCGATGGATCCCCGGCTTCTCAGGCCGGCCACTAGAATCCTTCGACCTCAGGCCGTGGTGCCTGTATGCCCGGAGCAAGGCCTCCCGACCCTGTGACTGTCTGCACCAGCCTCGTCACCGTAGACTCGCTGCCCTTTCCTAAACCCGAAGCCGGGTCTGCCACCGGGCATGATTTCTTCGGCGCCAGCTCTGCTGATTGCGGCCTGTGGCCCAGAGGGGGCCTCTTCACCGAAGAAGCGGAAGACTTGACCCTGCGGGCCGAACCAACCTCCGATCCCGGATAGACCCCTTCGTTCGACTAGCAAATGAGCCACAGGTTGCGGTCTGAGTGTCTTCTGGGAGAACCCCCGGCAAATACAGACAGACCCCGCATGACCGTTCCCTTCATACACGTTCTTGAGGTTGCAGGCCTCGCATGGCCGGAACGACGATTTCTTCGGGCCCACAGATGACATGATGGACCTGGAACACACCGCAGCGATGAAGCCGTAGAAAATCTGAAGAGAAAAAACAATTCAAGAGAACACAAGGTGATCCCAACAGTTGAGACGATTTAAGTCTGAAGGGAAGCCGCAGGAGCAGGCCCATTTGATGAATGTTGACACGAAGGTGTATGCTATAGTGCTGACCAATAGACTGCTACACTTAATGCCTGCCCTGATCCATAACTACCAAGCCAGTATATTTCTGTCCCAGGTATAGCAGCGGCCCTTAATCTTCTGCGGCTGTCTATCATGGCTCGCATATCCCCTACGGAAAATGCAGTGGCCATCGCATTAGATGCTCAAAAGGCATTTGATATGGTGTCCTGGCCATTTCTATTTGTATTGCTCTGGAAAGGTCGACTGGGCAGCACCTTCATAAATTACATGAAGACCCTATATACGAGATCCACGGCGACAGTTAGGACCAACCTGACCCAGTCAGCCCCATTTGGACTCAGGAAAGGGGCGCAGCAGGGTTGCCCGCTGCCACCCTTGCTATTCGCATTGGCAATAGAGCCCATGGCGCATCTCATCCACTCACGGCACAGGGACAAGGGTAAACGAATAAGTGGGTCCCCCGAAATATTATATGCAGACGATGTTCTGCTATACGTTAGAGACCTGCAACATAACCTAGAACCTATTATGCAAGACATCATCAGCTTGGGGAAATACTCCGGGTTCAGTGAACTATGGTAAATCCAAGATCTTCCCACTGACGGATAACACCCCTAGACCCCAAGTGAACCCCTAAGGATTACTGTGTCTAGATCCAAGGATACTTTATTTACTGATAACTGACAGTAGTAAGCTATGCGAACACTAAAATGTCTAAATGGGAGTAGCCTTCCATCTCACTGGGGGGGGGGGGGGGGGGTCGAATGGCGTTAAAATATTAGTCCCTAAAATACTGTACATGTTCATGATTTACCGATATGGCCCGTTAAGCATTTTTTCACCAATCCCCATAAAAACATGTCCCAATTCTTGTGGCTTGCCGGTGCAGTGCGGAAAAAGTGGGAATCAATGGCACTAACTTATTTTTTTAAAACTTTTTTTTTGTTGCTAACATAGTTAAACTTTATATAACAAGACCATCCACCAGTCTACAGTCGCCAAAGCTCCCTCCCCCCATGCGTAACACCCACCCACCACTTCTTGCTTCCGCCTGCACCTTGCCAGGTAGACAATGGTTTTGCTTGGAGTTAACAGCTCGAGTGTTGTAATGCATCCAACACTGTTTGTGCAGTCTCTGGTGATCCACTTTGGTTTTGTGTTAAAGACGGGCTCTGCGACAATGTTTCTTCATCTGTTGTCAATAGATATGATATATACAGGCCCCAGATGTCTGGGGGTCGGGCATGGAGGCGCAGTGTCCTAATGTAGCTGGTTTCAACATCTTGGCAGTAAGTAACATCCCAGAACCATTGCTGAATGTTTGGTGGGGGTCCTCTCCCCCAATTGCATGTTATCCGTCTGAGTGCCAGGACAAGCAGTAGGTTCGCTAGTCTTCTGGTGTATTCCAGTAGTTGGTTGGTCAGGCTGAACAGGGTCAACATTGGGCTGGGGTTGAGCTTTACTCTGATAATTGCTGACATTTTCGTTAAACTGTTATTTCGGGGCAAGACCATGCAAGATGGATGAAGTCTGCCTCTGGGTAGCCGCATCGGGTGCATGCAGCTGATATTCTGGGCGTGCAGTTTTACCGGAGTGTAATATGTCTGGTAGACGTACTTGAAGTGTATCTGCTTCTATCTTGTGTTTATTGCCACCTTTTTGTTGAGTCGTATGTATGCCCAGTCCTCTTCAGGTATCGTTAGGTTAAGGGACCTTTCCCATCTTCTCCAGGAGTTTAGGCAGCGTTTTTTCTTCTTCCAGCGAGTAAGGCTTTGTAAAGGTTTTGGTTACTAAGCGGCCTGCTCCTTGTGCTTGTATGACCCCCGTTCAGCAAGGGCCAAGTTGGGGGTTGGAGAGGAAATGTGGGCAGTACACACTGAAGGGTGTGTCGGACTTTGTAATAGATGAAGGTCTCTAAGATGTTGTTACCCCCTTTCTCAATAGCTTGTAATGGCACTACCTTTTCATTTGGGGGGGGATTTAATGGGCCTAATACTGAAGTTTACTGGAAGGCGACCCAAGCACAATTTGCAACTTTTTGGTATGGCATAGATGAGGCCCCACCACATGTTAAATTGGAACAGGGTGCTGGAAGCGGTCTGGAAATGAGGTCACCGATACTAGATACCTATAGGGACGACTGTCCATTCGATCCAGTACTGGTTACATTGGCGGTCTGAAGGCAAATTTTTTGTAGAATAAATATTAAAGCCCCATACTATCGTAAATTACTGCTATGCAAATATACTCCCCTCTCCCTCCTCCCCCCTCACATGGGACACTGCAATATGTAGATGGTGGTGGGCGCTAGACTAGCGCACTGTAGGAAGGCTATTCCCTGAAGGAAAGTTTTGGACACTAGAGGATTGGAAGCGTAAGCTGGGGATAAGGGAGTGGAATTGCTGCAGTTTTACAAATTGTGAGCAGTAGTACAAGGGTAGGTGGGAAAGCTACCTGCTAGAACCCCCAGAAAATAAATTGCTGGCTTACATCTCAAACTCTAACGGATGTCAGCATGCCCCGGCTACCCTATATAAGGAAATACTGACTGGGCCCCCAGTGGAGCAGGACCCCTCACGTGAGAAAGTGGTAGCTGAACTGGGCCATGAGTTCACGGTGGGGCAATGGCAGACTGTGTGGATTCACTACAAGGGTATCTATGAATATAGAGATGATGCTCATTCTATACACGATCCTCCATAGGTCACACTACAGACCATATAAACTTCAAAAGATATACCCAGACCATTCAGGCCTATGCCCGCGAAGTGGCACGGGGTTCCAGGATACATACACATGCTATGGAATTGCCACAACGCAATGAGATACTGGGAACTTTTATTTGTGACACTGAGATTGCTGGGAAATACCAGACTACATCTCCGATGTCAGCACTGTTTTGGGTTTGGCAGGACATACCGGAAAGACGGGTCAGAGCGCTCCTGAATGTAGGATGGATGGTGGGGAAGAAAGGTATTTTGAAAAAATTGAAAGCTCGCCGCCCACCAGCAACGGGCGAATGGCTCTGCGAGTTGACCTGGGTTAATGAATATGAAGATACTTATGTCTCAAAACAGCCGTACACAAGTCGCCCCAAAGATATATGGAGTGAGTTTAGAATGTACTTAGCCAAAACGGATAACCCTATATAGCTCTGTTCCATGTGAACCGAGGGCTCTTTTTGAAAATGCATTTTGATTATTGAGATAACTGAAAATTATATGCTTGTTGAACCTAAATAGTTTTTTTTAAAAAAGGAAAAAACGGTCAGCATCACTCATCTCCTTTTCTTTTGAGAAAATCAAATAGGAGGATTAACCGATAATTCTGAGAGCTCACCCACCTGTGTCACGAAAGGGACTGCTACTAGGAAAATCACCTAAATGGTTAGCAACCTTTAAGAAAAAGAATACAGGTGCCAAAACTGAGTGCCCATAGGGAAGAGAACACAAATTTCAAATTCCATGTAGACAAACAAATTGGCGTGAAGGAAGCGGATTGGAAAATGCCAACATAATCTGCATAACAGTGGAAAATGGGAAAGAGTCTTGCTCAGGGGTCCTTTTAAAAAATGGAGGTAGCAGCTAGGTGCACTTTTACTGTGCCAATTTGAAGGCTAGCCAGGTCCAAAAAGATCAGAAAGTCCAACACAGAGGATTTGGGACAATTTATGATAATGTGAATTATACAGCACACCACTGACATTTTCAGGGCCTCCAGGTGCGGTGGCGGATCTGAAAAGAAAAAACAAAGTGATTGGGAGGAGAGAGCGCAAGGGTGCTTTTGCAGTTGTGGTTAGTTTAAGTTAGGAAAAAAAAAGTCACTGTTACGTTTGCTTCTAGGTTGTATGTGTTGGTGGCCATCTGTAGTACAGACTGGCGTAGGGTTGTAAATGATTGTGTTGCGATTGTGTGCGTTACTGGAGGTGGTGTGGATTTTGGTGTATGGTCCTGGAGCTGGTGCGGTGAAGTCGAATGTGGGTACTGCATTTGGTCAGTGTATTTGCAGGGGTAAGGAGTGTTTTAGTAGGGTTAATGGTAGGAAGGGGGAGATCCCTATGCCACTGTGGCATAGATTGCTTGGTGTTTAGACTGAAATCTACATTTCTGTGGTTAACGATGATGTACTTTCTTTTGCTGGGATTAACCAACTTGGTTGACTTGGCCTTGGACTCCCGAATGGGAACCAATACATTGTGGTGAATTTCTTTGTACCGATCTGAATATTTCTCCTCTGAAAAGTGCAGTGAGCTAAAATGTGGTTGCACACCCTCAGTGAGAACCTACCCATATAACAGGTTATTTGGCAGTGTTCGTTCTCGGTAGAGGGGCTCAAACACCTTTGTGGAGTTAACTCTTTCTATTGAGGTTGCACGCTTAAGAGTAGCACCCTATAACTTGTTAGCAAGGCTATGTATGATTGACTTGCATATATACTTGCAATATAAACTCATTAGAATTTTAGTCCACCACGCAGGGTTACACATTTGAAGTTGAAAGCTACTAGTCAAGCATAAAAAGTGAATCACTGCATGGAATGTCAATGTGCACAGAGCACACCATTTCTTTTGTTAGAGTCTATAGTCACCCTATTGACTGCTCCCCATCTCACTTACCAGCAAACTTCCCCCTGGAAATCTTCAATATGCTTTCAATGCCCTGGCAGGAGGGCTGACATGGCCGGTAACAGCCTGCCAGCCGAGCCATGGTAGGCCCGAGCCCTTGAGTCACCCGTGACAAACAACCTGCCAATTTGCCCCAACTCATGACTATCTCCTCTTGAGCTTGAAGCCAATCAATTTTATGCACCACCTCTCAATTTATACCCTGCCTCTTACGATCTTAATTTAAAGGCCCAACTAATACATTTAGGAGGTTGTCCGTCCAAGCTTGAACAATCACGTCATCAGGCGAGGCCTGAATGGACAGGAACAGGTCAGAAGGCACTGGATGGTGCCTCAATCAGATCTTGGTCAACAGTGGGAGAAGGGGGTAGAGGGAGGGGTGGGGGGGGGCTTCTGCCAAACTTAAAACACCAGGGCTTTCAAAGCCAGGTTAAAAGACAATAAGCTATCTCTTTGGGGAAACGAGACTGTCCATCAGTTTGAATTGAACTTTTGGGCCAATAGGGGATGACTAGTCCAGTGTTTCAACCACGTTGGCTGACATTCGCTGGTAAGAAGCCTGTGGCACTCACAGAATTGAAAGCAGCAAGATGTCGTACCTCAGCGGAGGTTTCCAAAACATCGCTGTTCAGCAAATTTTATGCAAACTCCAACAGTTCTTTCTTGCCCCCCCACCCAAAAAAAATCCACCACCCCTCTTGCCATAAAACTTCCCCCGGGAAATCCCTTCCTTCTTTGGGGTACAAGGTTTCAAGCACAACAGGAATATGTTCACCCTCTTTGTCGAAGTTTTCCCCCATCTCAGTCATAAATGCACCAATAGGGAGCCAAGCATACTCCCATAGGGAGCTAAGCATACTCCAGAGTTTCAGCACCAACAGCATTGTCAGTGGTGCTGACATTGGTCACTCAATGCCAGAGGATGGCGTGATCTGATGCAGAGACTAGATTATCACTTGTGGAAGCGGGGCAGAGCTGTAGGCCTGCAGTCATGCGACGGGGCCCTGACAACTTGTACAAGCATGGTGGGCCCTGAGGATGCCGCAGGGGTGCTGGCAAAGAGGTTGAGCATCTACAGCCGACATTTCTCCCAATCCTCCAGAGTGGAGGAATAGACAGAAAACATGCCTACAGACCATCCCATCAGAGGAGCCCCTGTAGCAGTGACTTATCTTCTTTGAAGAATTGTGCCGAGGGGGAACTGCTGGGTTAGTGGGACCTCTTACAGGGCTTTTGCTAACTGTCTAGGTGTCGCTCCTCCTCTGTCCTCCGCTCTGCACCCGGGGATCATGTACAAGTTCTCTTACTGTCCCTTTGCCAACCTTGTGGCAAAATGTGATAAACTTTGCTCTACACTCCTGCTCTAAGAGAGGCTTTGGGTTCATGGACTGGCACAACCAGCAATGCTGCAGGTCACATTCCTCCTCCAAAGAGTACAAGCATATCCTGTGTGGGTCTGCAATCCCTGCAGAGCTTGAAGCAAGAGGTCTTTGCCGGATTCTACAGGACAAACTTTTTTTTATCAAACAGAATGCGAGGAAAACAGGATATAAGGACACCCAGCCTCGCTATATCCTGATACCATCTTCAAGCCCAGTGAGGGACTTGTAAAGCCGTTGAGCAGAGCCGTGCTAGGTCACCTGGTGGTGGGAACATTTCCAAATATCAGCTGTGCTGGAAATAAAAAAGATATCATAGAAAACTCCGAAGCAGGAAGGAATCCATACAAAATATGGCACAGACCTAACAATCGTTGAAGGCAACTTTACTGATGTTAGAAATCCTGATAGAGAAAACAGTAAATACTGCCAGGAGAAGCAACTAATTAATCACCTTTCACCCAGGCAATGGAGAAGTGGGATGCATGGAGGGAATTACATTCAAAACTAAGGGAATTGTCGTTCCAGTCTGGGGCTTATTCTACACTGACCAGTCGATTATATATTTGTTTCTTGCACTGAGGTTTTTAGGTTAAAATGAGACACGGCACTTTCTTATCGGTACTTCTGATCATTAACCTTTTTTTATTAGACTTAGAATCGGGGCAGAATCTTTGGCTCAAACTCATTCTAGCTCGGGATCTTAGAGATAATGGAAGCACTAGAAGACGTAACAGATGAATGTGTAAGACTAAAGATTGGCTCGGGTTATGGCGATTGTTGTCTTTTAAAATAGTTCAGGGGAAAGAACATATCACTTCTATATATAAAAAGAAGAGAAAGATGGGGCAGATTAGGAGGGATAGAAAGGTAAATGAGACACTGAAGAACCATTAAGTAGCCGATTAAGACGACAGAGTAACAAACATGCTAAAACTAATGACAAAATAAAGAATTTTCAAAAAACCTGGTGAGGCCACCCTTCTGGGAAATTACCAGAATCCATGAATTAGATGATAAACCTGGGGATTGGTTGCAAAGAAGGGAGAAATGTCCAGATGGATTAGGTAGATCACTCAGGATGGGACAGAATGTACTTCTGGTGAACTAATAGAGGCTTTCACATCTTTCACCATAAGCTATTTGGAGTGGCAGAGGGAAGGGTGTCTGCCGCTGCGGAAGAATTTCTAAACTATATCAGACTCCCCATTTTAACTGGGGAGCAGAGGGAAGAACTGAGTGGACACATCATAATACAGGAAATTGAAGGGGCAATACAAATTGCAGTGAGGGAAACCCCTAGCCCCAACAGACTACCAACTTGAATTCTGGGTAACAAGTAGGCTGTCACCACTACTGAAAATTGAAGTAGGTTTACATTTCAGCGTTTTCGTTTTTAAGAATGGTGTGTCTTGGGTCATGTGATGCTGGTGACCAGAGTAGTCTGATCTCAAAAGTGCTACACAACACATTAATAAAAAAGGTTTTTATTCCATAACATTACTGCACTGAAAAGGTATCTGATTGGGCACTAGACTCATGACAATTGGTAATTCAAACAATGGTGATTCTAATGAGCAGAAGATTATGGTTGAGTATATGAATGAGTAGGAGGTGTCTGCCCAACAAGACCTGCAGTGTAAACGCAGGATTGCTGCACTGACACGGCTAGTGCCGATAATGGCTGAAGGAACGAAACAAACTATTCTGACAGTAAGAATGAAATGGGGAAGCACTACCCAACCAGGAAGACATGACAGTCAAAGATCCAGCACATGCAGCAATGTGTGAAAGGCTACACAACCAGCTTAACAGAAGTGGAGCACAGGATTAGTTTGGACGCGGATTTGCGAGAGCAGCATGAAGCTAAGACATGGAAGCTGAGCTGCAGACCAAATCAGCTTCAGTGTAGGATCGGAAGAAGTCTTGCCATAATAATGAACAGATATCAGGGGAAACAGTTTTATTTGAAACAATCCATGTTGATCAAGGTTAAAGGTGCTTCCAGAGTAATAACTGTCAGCGTAAATACTAGTGGAGAGCATGCACAGGGCTTTTTAGCCCGCTCTTACTTCTTACACACCCACTTGTCTGATCATAGTCTCCATATTAAGCTACCAAGGTCTGACACGGTGCAGCATGCAGCCAGCAAAAAGGGAGAGCTGCGGAAGCTGGGGTTTAACTGAGGTTTCACCCAAATTTCACACTGGCTATCCAGAGAGAAAGCCCTGCAGTTCAGGTGGTAATGAAGCGCTACAAAAGAGGTACGATCAGCCAGGTCCCTCCCAGCTAAAATGCGGATTATCTAGGAGGACAAGCAATATTACTACGTTCTTCCTGTTGCTGCGGATTGTCTGGAGAGAGATTGCATAACAAGAATAGGTAAGAACCAGCTCCACCACTGTGAACAAGTAACACTCCTTGTGACCTTCCAACGTGTGTTCATCACGATATGGTGATATGTATATTTTATAGCAGATGCGTATACAGTACAGAGCACACTGACATTACATGCATTGCTGTATATAGGTTAGCGTGACTTTTGGTATAACAGATTTGGTCCATAATCAGGGTAGTGGATGGGATTCATGGACAAGCGGGCCCCACAGGGAGGGTCAGTTGCTGCGTTTAAAAAACATCCAAACTGACCTGTCCACTATGTGATAGACCGATTGCTGCTCTGTGCAAGTCACCAGAAGGGTCATGTGATACGAACAATACGAATTGAGGGTCATGAGTAAGTAGCAGTGGAAAATGACGCCACCTATGAAGTGGAAAATGGCAATCCGGACAGTTGTTTGAGCAGGAGCCTTCCAGAAAGACCAGGACAGGTGATCACAGTGGCAGCGATACCTCCGTAGGCAGACTTTTCCGATCATCCTAGAAAGACCTGCACAGTTGGGGGCGGTCTCCTGCCAGACAGTGTACAACTGTAATCAAAGGTCTTCCAGAAGTTTGTCAAAAGGCCCTATTCTGGTCGACTGAACATGTAGCTTTGTAGATGTCCTTGCAAGACAATAAAGCAGTCCATCTTTGCTACTTCATGTAAAAGGCTTAGTGAGCTTGATTTCTTAGTCAAACGACAACTTACTTCAAATGGCTGTAGGATGAAACGTTGCGAGAGGGACAGCAGGAAGATTAAGGGGGCTTTTTAAGGTAAGTAAGGGGAAATCAGACCAAACAATTACGTATTAAAAATATTAAACCTAGAGATCCATTTTCTGATTTGAAAAGGTGCACCTTTGTGACTCAAAAGCATTCTTAGAAATCAAGGTGATGTATTGTGCTCATTCCCTGGACCAACTGGCTACTATAACTCACAGGGTGATTTCTGCCTTTTCAAATTTGAATACGGAAGAAGGCAGGCATTCCTCCAGAAGGGACCCACATTCGTGCTCTGCAGTGCAAAGCTGTATAAACAGCTTTCTAGCACCACAACCCTCGCTGTCATTTCTGGAAGAGCCGCAAGAGCTACTCCTTATGCTTTAGTAAATGCACCCGCAAGGAGGTTCGATCCAGATTTGACCACGTTTGGTAAAGCCATTCTGTTGTGGTTATTAAATAAGCAGCCGTAAAATTCACGTTTCAGAATATTTCCATTAGTCTACAGGAAATTGGATAACTGGATGAACCAGCAAATATCCCTATATTTAAAATATGAACGCATTAGCTAAACATCCTTACTCAAGGGACATCTCTTGAAGTTTTGTTTCTACTCTTGGTGATAACCTGGCTTAGCCCCTCAACAGTTTGGATGCATGCAGATTGGTATGAGGCACCTTGTTCTCTAGCTCAAGACCTTTTCTGACATCCTTGGAATGGCTTTTCTCATGCATTCCTCCTCGCACTGCTGTAGGAGCCGCAAGCAATTAACGTTTAGATGTAATTATCTGGCCACCATTTTTTTTACCCATGGTGTTCTTCTCCATTAAGGTCTCAGTGGTGGACCTTTCTTTGTGCCCTCTGTCATGGATTCGCCACCTGGCCGCGGGAGGTGATTGTCTGGACCAGACTGAGTTGCAAGCGTTTTGCTGCACTGGTTCAGACTTTATCTTCTTTCACCACTATAAATCCTCCCCAGGTTCCCAAGTTAAAATCCCAAACTTGAAGGGTCCCAGAAACACTTTAAGCAATGTCTTTCTTATTAAGGAAGTTTACTATGTAGCACAAAGTAAATATGTATTCGGTCAATCTGAATGCTGGAAGTTAGATGCACATGCATGCCTGGGTACACATGAGCAGTACTTGATGGAAGTTGCATGTGCCAATTGTTTAACAGAACTTGGTGTTCCACCCAGAGGTTGCCAAGAGCAGCTTCGGGTAGTGAATAGGTGTGCTAGACTGAGTACTTTAGAGCTTTCATTGCAAATGATGTAGTGTAAAAGAATGCCTATCATTTTTGGAGATACTCCTAAAAATTAAGCATAAACTAGAAAATCCATTTCTAGTTTAAAAGTACTGGCAGCGACTTCCTCAAAACCAGAAATATTTCGTATAAGCAATTGCACTTCTGACCCAGACAAGTGGCAATCCGTGAACTGCTCTACTTCATCACAATTAAGCTTGTACAATTCAAATTACTGTCATTGTTAATTATACTGAAAACCGCATTAAGTGCCCATCTTCGCAGCCTGCGATAGCCTCAACGTGTGCAATTATGAGACATTACAAAATGTCCCATACGTCCATGTTAAATGACACCCAGAGCCATAAATTAAACGTCCAGTTTGAAACTACCACAATCGCTATGAAATCGTATTATCGACAGGAAACCTCCCCAAAACAGCCCAAATTCATCAGCATGAAAGGTCGTCAATTTATCAAAGAATGCACCAATAAAGGCTATGCATTGACCCATTTTTTATATTAATTGCTTATCAGTTTAAAAAGAAATGTTGCACAAGAGAAATGTGCTCCGCATTACAGATTACTTAAAAAAAAAAAACATCACATATTCCAACACAGGTGAAATTCTACATTCGTTGCGTTAAAAGATTATACACCACACATTTAAAATCAAAGTTCCTGCATGAAGTGCTAATGCATATACAGTTCAAAACCTATTAGTTCTTTCAGACCACTAATTTAATAACATTTAAAAACCCAAATAGTGTTAGCGTTGAGCACAAATCCTTGCCCGGAAACGATTCATTGCCAAAAAGCCTGCGAATGGATCCAGCTAATATCACCAACAAATGTATTAGAACACGGACATCTTAGCTGCTGCCGGCCTGGGCATTCAATAACAATGAGAACCAAGTTTTCCAATTCTTTACAGGCAGTGCAGATACGCCCCAGCACTATACCCCCACTTCTAATGGAACTGAACCCGCAAGTTGGCAGCACATTTAATCTAAATCTCAAATTGCATACGCCAGTTGAAGTTCAGTACAGGGGTCAGATATTTCGGAATAGTACCCCGGTTACGCAAATCCCATTTTAGATTTGTATGTAATTTGGAATTCAGCACACTAGCCCTAGTGTCTGACCAATCTTTGCTGAAGTCTCTCCTTTTTGCCTCCCCTGGATTCTCAATGAGCAGCGTCAGTGTTATGTTGTCTGCAAAGACGGTTTCTGCTCTTGCCCTAAAATCATGTATTGGGAAAAGTCTCATTTCCCAGATAGCTATAGGATAGTGCTCCTAAGGAGTTCTCAATAGGCACAAGCATTTCCCTATCGAAACGTAGCCAAGGGAACCATCCCTTAAGTGTTATCAACCCCAATTCATAACGTTTAACCGAATCTGGAAAGCAATTTGGGAGGGTAAAAGGACCCTTTCATTGCATACCTTAAAACTGCCCTTACGCAGCCCTTAAAACTTCCCTTACGCAGCCCTACAGATGAGGGGTGGATCGGCCACTTTTAGGGCAAATACTCCCCAAAAATAAAAAACAGTAAAAATGCTCCCAACAAAAAATGACAAACTGACATGCAGAATCTTGTGCTCCCGAGTTCACCAACACAGCTCCATGGATATGTTTAACCAGTAATGCACATAGTACCGCAGGAACAAACAACAGTTTCTTTTAATGTGCATACCTAGGTGCAAAATAGTTATTACAAAAACTTTTATTCCAGTTAAAACCTTTTTAGTCGCTTATAAAAAGTCCCACTGGGAATGGGACTCAGATTTTTACTCCCAACTTTAAAAAATAGGGATTAAAACACTTCCACTTCCAAATCTTATCTGGAGCACTGCCCTTATGCAAACCAAAATACTGCGCTTAAGCATGCCATCCTGACCACAAACATGCTAAAAAGCTACTCAACACAAGGCAAGTTACAAAATGGCCGCATGAGCCATACAACTGCCACATGACCCATGACATTTTCTACAAATCAGTTTGTGGGTGCTCAGCAATGCATGACAATGGAACAGTAAATATTGGTGATGTTAACAAACGGGCAAATACAATAGAAATATTGTTAGAGTATCATTGTATAGGATCTGGAAAAAGAAGTGCAACACTGAAATATAATTAGACAGGACGTGTAAGGCACGTCATTACTGAAGGTTTGCTCTGCATAGGGCACGGCTATAATCAAATATTTAAAAATGTATGGTCCCACAGGAATTTATCTCCGCAATTTTTACTAAGTTGGAGTGTGAGACATGGTTGCCCTCCTTTTTTTCCCTGATTTCGGATGTCTATTGAACCCCTAGTTGAGTGGCTCATGAGTGAATGTTTGGTGGAGGGTTTCAGACGGCTAAAAGGTGTGTCAGGGACATATGTATGCTTAAAGAATGCTGATGGGAAACGTAACACGTATATTTAACTGTAAAGAGTGTGTTGATTTGAGGAAGATTGGGCCCTAATATCAGTACTAAGCCCAGTGCAAATGAAAGTGGAATCACTTTTGTAAAGTGTGTGCCTGCAGGCAGAATGGGAATTCTAGCTTTGCAACTTAATGTATTTATTTAGGTGTACATAATCAGCTGAACTAGAAAAATATTTGAAGCTGTGCTCACACCACCATAAACATATTAGAGCATACTGCCCAAGTTAAGTCTAACAAATGTTGCTAGAAGAGTATTACGGCTTAATAGTATTTGGAGGTGCACATCTGTGTGGATCATGATATGGCATGTATAATGCGACTATACACAAGTGTTTCAAGGCGCGACGAGCCAAGGTGAGAGGAACAGAGGGAAGACAGACAACAATCTTACTAGGCCAGGTGACATTGAGATTGCGCAAGTGGAAGGGGGGGGGGTTGGTGGAGGAGTGCAGTCCATAGGATAAAAGTAAATAAATAAAAACAATAAATGAGAAGAACAAGTTACTTCTTACCTTGTAACGTTCTTTCGATGGGATGTTCCTCAGACGTATTCCTTATCTTTGATAATACGTTTCCAGCTTGCTGGCCTCGGAAATTTTTTCTGTAGAAGGCGCTGCACGTCGACATCCGCCGAGTCGATGTCCCTCGACTGCCACCGTATCAGCACCGACGTCACCATGCCCATAAATAATCACGCGCGGCATCCGTTGCTCAGTTCCGTTTTGTAGCCTAAGAAAAGTCATGCCTGAATTGGTTATTGACCTTGAAGGAGCGTAAGCTGCAACCACAAGGGAAGTATTACTGCGGGGATGGATGGGAGGGGCGATAAGGAATAAGTCAGAGGAACATCCCATCGAAAGAACGTTAAAAGGTGAAAAGTAACTTGTTCTTCGAAGGGATTGTGTCCTCCGACGTATTCCTCATCTTTGATAGACTCCCATAGCAGTGGCATGTAATTGGAGGTGGGAGTAAGAATGTCATGTATCCCTTTAGGGATGGACCGAATGTAATGAGGCTTTGCCAAATCTGGTCTCTTGACCAGTGGAGGAATCCAGGTTGTAGAATTTTGTGAATGTATGTGCGGACGACCATGTGGCAGCCGCACATATGTCTCTGACCGGTACTCCTCTTTGGAGGGCCGAAGAGGCTGCGATACCCCTGGTTGAATAAGCCCTAAGATTTTGGGGTGGCTCTTTCCCTGCCAGTTTGTAACATTCCAGAATGGCCAAAATAATCCACCTGGAAATGGTTTGTTTTGTTATGGGTAATCCCAACTTGTGACTCGAGTATCCTACAAACAGTTGGTCTGCTTGCCTGATCCTAGCCATTCTGCGGATGTAAAAGCTTAGAGCTCGCCTTGGGTCCAGCCTATGTAGTCTTTCTTCCTCTTTCCCCGGGTGGGGAGGAGGGTAGAACGAAGGTAATTTTCTGAGTAATATGAAATTCAGAAACCACCTTTGGGAGGAAATTAGGCTTCACCTGTAGGACAACTTTGTCCCTGTGGATAATTGTATGTGGGGGTTTACAGGAGAGAGCTTGTAGCTCGCTCACCCTCCTAGCAGATATTAGTGCTACCAATAGAACAGTTTTAAGCGTGAGAAATCTCAGTGAACAGGAGAGAAGTGGTTCGAATGGAGTGCCCATTAGTAAGTTTAAGACTAAATTTAAGTCCCATAAGGGAACTTGGAATGGTTTTGGAGGATAAACATTAGTTATTCCCTTGAGAAATTGTATCACTAGAGGTAGTTTGAAATACAATGGTTCCTCCGCAGTGCGCTTGAAGATTGAAAGCGCTGCGAGATAGCCTTTTACAGTGCAAGTTGAAGGCCTGAGTTTGCCAATTAGAGTAGAAACGATAACACGTTGGTGTACCACATGAAAAAGGGTTGATATTCTCTTCTCTACACCAGCTGCAAAATTTGTTCCAACGGCAGCGGTATAAAGACTTTGTTGCTGGCCTTCTGGCTGAAAGCAACACCTCCATGATGTCATCAGGGAGATCCCAATCCTTGTACCTCAGCCTTACAGAAGCCAAGCGTGAAGGTTGAGGGTTCTGATGTCTGGATGGAGAACCTGACCTCCCTTCTGCGAGAGAAGATTCTCTTTGAGTGGAAGACAGATTGGAGGGCAGATGGACATATCTAGAAGGTCCGGGTACCACGTTCTCCTGGCCCAGTCCGTGGCAATTAGGATCATGGTTTTCCGGAATCTTCTCAACCTCCTGATCATTTGAGGAATAACAGGGACTGGTGGAAACGCGTAAAGGAGTGGAAACTCCCAGTCCACTACGAACGCGTCTCCTAGAGCGCCTCTCGGGGGAAATTCCCTTGAACAGAACAGATGGCACTTCCTGTTGGTGCTTGTGGCGAACAGATCCACCTGAGGGGTTCCCCAAAGGGCGAAGATCACTTGAAACACTTCCTGAGCTAGCTCCCACTCGTAGTAGACTGTGCTCTGCCTGCTCAGAGCATCCGCTGTCAAGTTGTTCTCTCCGGCTAGGTGGACTGCCGATAGAGCGATTCCTTCCTGAATTGCCCAAAACCAGAGCTGCATTGCCTCTCTGCACAGTGGCAGTGCCCCTATGCTGCCTCTTTTGTTGAGGTAGTGCATGGCCACCGTGTTGTCCGTCATTATTAGGACATTTCTCCCCTGTACTGATGGCAGGAAAGCTTTCAGCGCTAGTCTGATCGCTCTCAGCTCCAATAGGATGATGTGTAGTCTGGACTCCGATGGAGACCAACGACCGCTGATGATCAAGTCGTTGGCATGGGCTCCCCACCCCGTGAGTGAGGTGTCCGACTACTGTTATCTCCGGCCAAAGTTGCCAAAACAGTTCTCCTTTCAAGATGTTCTCTGGATAGACCCACCATTGAAGGTACTGGGCTACCTTGTCCGGAATCCGGAGGAGATCTGTCATTCTCCCTGAGTATTGTGACCACTGACTTCTCAGTGCCCACTGAAGAGATCTCATTCTCAGGCGAGCCTTTGGCACAAGGAAGATGCAGGAGGCCTAGCAACCTCAAAAAGTCGAGGGCTGTGAGACGTTGGGCATTTTGAAACTTGTTGACCATCTGCAGAATATCTTGAGCACTCACCTCTGGTGGCGAGGCTTTTCCCAGCGAAGTGTCCAGGACCGCTCCAATGAACTGGAGTCTCTGTGATGGTATCATCTGTGACTTCTTTAAATTGAGGGAGATGCCCAGTTTGTGAAGGAAGTGGCAGACATAATCTAGCTGGGTCTGAGCTTGTTTAGAAGATACAGCCCTGATCAGCCAATCGTCCAGGTAGGGGTAGACGTGGATCCCTTCCCTCCAGACTGGCAGCCACTACCAACATTAGCTTGGTGAAGACCCTCAGGGCAGAGGTCAGCCCAAATGGCAGAACTCGAAATTGATAATGAGAGTCGCCAATTGCGAACCTCAGGTATTTCCTGTGTTTGGGATGGATTGGCACATGGAAATAAGCATCCTGAAGGTCCAGAGATACCAGCCAGTCCTGGAGCTGGAGGGCCTGAAGGATCTGAGAGAGAGTTACCATCTTGAACTTGTCCTTCCTGAGGAACTTGTTCAATTCTCATAAGTCCAGGATGGGTCTCAGTCCTCCGTCCTTTGGTAGGAGAAAGTAGGGGGAGTACCAGCCCTTGTTCCTGTCCGCTACAGGTACCGGTTCTATGGCACCTTTCTCTAGCAGGTCTATAATTTCCTGCAAGAGGAGCGGATCTGGAACTTTTAGAGAGCTGTTCCCCGGTGGATGACTCAGAGGGATGTGTAGAAAGGGTAGGCAGTAACCCTGGGCAACTGTCGCCAATGCCCAAGCATCTGACATAATAGCCTGCCATTCCGTCAGATGTTGAGTTAACCTGCCCCCTACAGGTGTCTTGTGGGGAAAGACCTCAGAGTGGTTCGGGGGCGGCTGATGCAGATGCCGAGGGTAAAGTGGCACCTGCTGCAGTCTTCGTACTTTTGACCCGTCCACCTCAGGTGGATCTCCTTTGGCCTCTTTGAGCTGGCTGTCCTCAGCCTTTCCCGAATGCGGAATAATAGCGAAAGGACTTTCCTCTCCCAGAGGTTCCTGAGGGGCGAAAAGGAGTTTTACAGATAGCAGCTCCTAAAGATTTTGCTGCCGCTTTAGATGTCTGCAACTTTTCCAGACTGTCATCAGCCTTTTTTCCGAAAAATGAAGAGCCGTCAAAGGGCATATTCAAAAGTCTGGCCTGTACATCTGGAGCACAGCCAGAATATCGCAACCACGCATGCCTGCGGATTGTTGTACTTGCCCCCATGGCCCCGCTGATACTGTCAGCGGAATCGATGCCAGTTTGAAGTGACTCGCACATGGCATCTTTGCCATCTTTGATAATGTTAAGGAAGGCTTCCTTTTCCTCTCCTTCGGGTATGCAGTCAGCCGCTGATGAAGCACACTCCCACAGTGTGTGACTGAACCTGGCGAGCGTATAGGTGGCGTTGATGGACTTCAACGCCATACTACAAGCAGAGAAGACTTTCTTTGCCATAGAATCGTACCTCTTGTCATCTCTATCCTGTGGGACAGTAGGGTAAGTGGTCCTGCTGCTTGATGAAGTTGCCGCTTGGACCACCAGGCTCTCTGGAGTCGGGTGTTTCGATAAGTATTCAGGGTCAGCAGCAGCTACCCTATACTTGGCTATATACTATATCTTTTATTGACAGCAGGGATAACTTCAGGAGTTTCCCAGTTAGATGCAATCTTTCTTTGTAAGGCTGTATGGAAGGGGACTACAGGATCCTCCCGTGGACCTTTGTCTAATATGTCTGTCAGGTCATCCTGTTGAAAAACAGGCGAAGGCGCAGACCAACCCATGAATTCAATAATTCTTGCCATCGGGGTTCTATAGGGTGTTTCGGCATGTTCCCCTGGGTCTGGCTTAACAAAATCCACTTCTGGGGAAATGTCCAGCCCACTTGCCTCATGTAATGACTCCTGTAGGTCTTTCAACCTTCTTTCCTCAGAGGTGAAATCCTCTGAAACAAGTAGTGTGGTCCTCTGCAACCCGAAGGTTTCCTGGTCAGAATATTCCCCCTTCTTCATAAATTGAAGATAATCCAGGGTACTCTGACCTCTGAAATGGTATAAAACCCATTTCTAAGGCAGAAGGAGCCAAATTCGTCATTATTGGGCGTGAAAACGTCGAGGTCGTCGACGCTGAAAACGGCGTCGAGAAAAGCGGAAGAGGCCTCGAAGAACTCGAGAGGATCGGGATCCTACTCGAGAACATCTACGACGGTCTAAGCGTCGTGCCGGAGGCTCTTGGAATCACTGTTGGCTGTGGAGTAGCCGCGATTTTCTCTTTCATCGGCGTCGATGTCTGCGTCGACGATGGCGTCGAGTCGATCGACCGATGCGTCGAAGAACCCTTCGACAACTGCGTCGATGGCGCCGATCCATGCGTCCAAGGGATCTTCGACGACAGCGAAGACGGTGCCTTCTTACCCAATGGCTTGTGGCGCTCTCGGGTGGAATGTTTCGCCGGGTGCTGCGACTCGCAGCGTTTTGATTTTTTGGGTTTTTCACCCGGGGTATCACCCTCAGCTGTCTTCGAGGGGGCCGAGGCCGCTTTCTCGAAGACGCTTAACATTTTCTTCCTGAATTCCTCCCACTCAGCCTGAGAGCTGTGTTTTGTGGGCCAGGAGACCCTTTCTGGGGAAATAGAAGACGAGGAAGGGGATCTTCAACGTCTCTTCTTTGAGTGTCTTGATCTCGACGAATGGTGGGAGCTACTTCGAGATCTAGAATGGGAATGTTGGACGGCGAGGAGACGAATGCCTCGACCAAAGAAACTTTCGAGGAGGTTTTGACTGACTTACCTCTCTCGAGCTTCCCCTTGCGCTCCTTGAAGGCTTTCGCCATCATGGACACGCAGTCCTCACACTCCGAACAATGGTGCTCGGCTCCCAAGCACCACAAGCAGATCCTGTGTGGATCCGTTATCGACATTTTTTTACCGCAGTCTTGACATTTTTTGAAGCCGGATCGCAGCGTTGTCGGTTCCGATGAAGATGCCATTGAGAATGAGTTGGTATATTTCTAGATGTAGATTAGATTATCTGACTGAACAACGATGTTCGAGGCCCCACCAAGCGCGGAAAAACGGAACTGAGCAAGGGACGCCGCGCGTGGCTATTTATGGGCATGGTGATGTCGACGCGCAGCGCCCTCTACAGAAAAAATTTCCGAGGCCAGCAAGCTGGAAACGTATTATCAAAGATAAGCAATACGTCGGAGGACACAATCCCTTCGAAGTGCAGCCAGCTGGTGGCAGGTGAAGGGTAAGTGCACAGATCAGGTGTCAAGTGCTGGTAGGGGGCTGTAGGGATACAGAAACAGTCCCAGAGTGCAAGGGTTACGAGGGGGGCAGTGCAGGTATGCAACTAGCAGGGAGGGGACCTGGGCCCGAGATCAGATGGTAGCCAGGTGACCAGTGCAGTTTCAGCCAGGAGTTCAGCAGGCGAGGAGGAGCGAAAGCAGAAGCAAAGGGGAAGGTCTTGAGGTGCTTCCGGAACCGGAGATGGTGCTCCTAACTTTTCAGGGAGGCTATTCCAGAGGGAGGCCCCAGCTGAAAGAAAGATCTACCACCAACCTGTTGCTTGGAGAAGCGACTGACCCTGAGGGAGTTGGAGGCCGAGGAGCGAAGAGCTCGAGAAGGAAGATATTTAGGAAGAGAGTTGAAGGTATTGAGGCCCCAGTTTTCAGAAGGCTTTATGGAGTGTTTTGAATTTAATCCTCACAGCCACTCGGAGCCAATGCAGAGATTTTAGTCCAAGAGAGACGATCCCTGGGTTTGAGGCCAAGGACAAATCTCGCAGTCCTGTTCCAGATGAGTTGCAGAGGGCGGAGAGTAGAGACAGGCAGATTTAGAAAGAGGCTATTGAAGTAGTCCAGCCTAGAGAGAACCAGAGCTCTGGAGACTGAGCTTCTGGTGGAAGGAGAGGAAAGGAAGAATACCTCTGAGGAGGTGCAGCTGGTGGTGTGACTTCTGAGAGACATTGGATGTGAGGAGAGAAGGAGAGGGTGGAGTCGAAGATGACCCTGAAGTTTTTAGCCTTACAGGTGGGAGGAGGAAGAAGGCCAAAGGAGGCCAGCCAGAGTTACAGGAAAGGAGGGAGCAGGTGTTCCGATGAGGAGAATCTCAGTCTTACTGGCATTAAGGCAGAGATCATTGGCGACACACCACTCCTGGATAGCAGATAGACAGAAATGAGAGAAGGGGAAGAGGTGGCTGAAGGGAGCTTGAAAATTAGCAGAGTACCATCCACGCAGCACTGAAAGTTGGAGCAGAGACCGATAATGCGGTGGCCAAGAAGTGCCAAGTATTGGTTGAAAGCCAGGGAGGGAGGAGAATCCTGGGGAACCCCACAGATAGAGATGGAGATCAAGCAGACGGAGGACCCATGTTGGACCTGGGATGGTCGATCAAAGAGGAAAGAAGTCAGCCAAGCCAGGGCCTGATCAGTGATACCCAGGTTATCATGGAGACGACTGAGCAGGATGGCATGGTTGACCGTGTCAAAGGCAGAAGAGAGATCAAGTAAGAGGACACAAGGGGTGTTGGAATCAAGGTTGGAGAGCAAGTCTTCACAGATGTTCAGGAGAGCAGTTTCCGTGATTCTGGCAGCTCTGAAGCCAGACTGATGGTCATGTATGTTGTAACTGAACTTGGGTGGCTAAGTTCGCAGGTTACAGAGTCAGCTGTTGTGTTAATTGGGCAAGTCTGAAATCCTCGCTAGTGAGATCATGAAGTCTCCACTTGATGCACTGAGTCCTATCTACTAAATAACAATTACAATTTCCAGGGTGTGGTCCCAGTCTGGGATTGCATGGGGAACACACGTTCTGTCCATTAATCCTGCAGTGCTATTATAGACTGACAAACCCACTACACCAGAGAGAGTCCCTTGTCAGTTTACCGCAAAAGGGGACTAGGATCAGGCACCTTTATATGCATTATAACTTGTTGCTTTATACATCCAACCCACGCTCCACTCCCCCTAGTTTCAAGGACATCATCACAGATTGCAGCAAACCAACAGATCTGAAGATCAATTGGTCAAATCCATACTACTCCGTGAACATGGCATGAAAGGAGCACTCGCCACAAATTGCCCCTTCAGAGTAGCACTGAACACATGTCAGTACCTGGGGAATTCTATGTGCAAAGACAAATCCAGTTTCCTAGAATAACGTGCCTGCAGTTGTTAGGAAATTTGAACAAGGCGTCTGCTGTCCCTATTGGGAAGAGTAGCAGTATGTCAAATTATATAATTACCCATAATGTGAAGTTCAGAACATGCAATACGGGTTTGGTGACCACTCAGAAAACTGTGGTGGCAGTCCAAGAGTTGATTTATCATGAAGCGCCTTTGAGTGGATCAACCAAGTTATACAATTTTGGGCAGGAGGGTGGTCTTGGGGTTAAGGAATGTTAAAATGTACTGTGTGGCCTCTTGACAGACTGTGGATAACAAATATAGGTATCAAGCGAAAACTTAACCAACAATCAGGCTGGAATTAGATCTCATTGGTAAGAGGGAATTGTATGGAGTTGGAGAGCTGACTCCCTGTAAGTTCCAAGAGAAGTCGCAATAGTTAAAACAGCACACTACTAGCTGAGTGGGATGGGCCAAGAATGTTATGCTAAACAGCATTGTTTAGAAGGTATGTTTGGACAAAACTGGGTAGATTGCAGGGTTCAGGAAAAGGGAAAAGAGAAGCTGGGCAAAGTGATACCAAATTGCACGATGAGTTTCCAGAAGTGAAGTGCTCTTCAGCCAGACATTTGAACCTCTTGTTAAGAAATGCCCTCAAGGCCCAATTGGAGGGGTTTAAGGCTAACAGTGGAATCAATGATGCAACCCAATGTTTTGGAGACCGACATCCTGACTAAACTCAACTCTGCTCCATATTGGGCCATTACCCCATTTAAGGAGGAGCAGCCTGAACGGGTCATTCGAGAAATAGGAGACACGTGGGAGAGCTCTGCAGCAATGAATTGCAGAGAAACACTCCAGTGCCTCTGGCACGTTGCCTCTTGCTCCCACTCAATACCATTTAAATACCTGTTTAGTGTTAATTATTTAAGGGATGGTCTACTTAAGATGGGAAGGGTGGCAGATCATTTTTTCACTGTAAAACAGAGGGTGGACGCGTTCATCAGTGTTGGAGTGGCGATAATTTGAAGATTCTGTAGTGAAGTACTGGGACTGCTCTTGAGCGCCAGACAGATTGATAGTGAAACTACAGCTCTAAAAAAGCATTTCTGGTGATCTGTTAGATGTCGCCTCTAGATGGACAAAGCTATTTCTGTACACAGGTATTTAAATAGCTGAAGTAGTACAGCTAGGTGGTGGGGCTAGGGGTGAAGCTCCTGGGGTGGTGAACGAACGAAAGGATGAGGACGGTGAAGTGGGTTTGGGGGTTGCATTTTAGGTGCCGTTATGATGTGGGTATTTGATTTTCTGAATTGGAACACAATAAAAAGGTCCTAAAAAGTATAGCAATTCCGGTCTAGCAGCTTGCATAGACTTCAACACTGAAATCACTGACGTACCCAAACACCTCTGCCATTAGTATGCAGCGACATCCTATGAAATATTTTGTACTCTCTAGCACTAGTACTCTATCCTAAACCACCAACAGCACCCGCCCACATGCCTACCTCCAGGCAGACCCCCCACACTATCCCCCAGTCCTAACTTGGCAAAATGCAAACGCACATCTTAAAAATTAACTCTTAGAATCTCCCACACATGGACTTCGGTCCCCGAGGGCGTTCCAACCACAAATCGCTTTGAGGTCATACAAATGGGGAAAGTGTGCTATATAAATGACGAATACAATAGGACAAAAAAACGAATAACATTTCAATGGCTTAAGTTGTAGTAATGAACACAGAAACTGGAGACTAAATGATTTAACACATATTAGAGACATATGTCATGTCTAATATGAAACTGAATAAAGTACCAACCTTGCATACAGAACTGAAAAGTGACATGCACCATTTCAGTAGTTCTGCTAAATTCATAAAGGAATATCCGTCTCATCTTAAATTGTTTTATATGCTTGTACATAAAATGGAAACCAAACAATACCTTTTTCAGTAGCTGATTTAGTGACTGGCAAATCGTGTCCTGCAATGGACAATGGTAATACTTTTCTAGTAGATGGGGCTTCACTTGAAGCTGTAGCAGAAACGTTGACGCTCACAGTTGAAATGTTTGTTAAACTTTTGGTGGTCGTGCAATCGGAGGGTCTCTCATCAGTGTCAGAGTCATCGGAGTGTAGAGGGTTAGTAAAAGACAATGGTGCCCCAACTGCTGGTGCTTTGTTGAGGTCCATATAATCCCCAGAAGAAAGTTGCATTTGGGGGGCGATCCCAGATGTCTGCGAGACCGTTTTACTATCTGAACACAAACCATCCAGAGACTTGGCAGCAGCTGGCTTCACATTATGAGCAGGAAATGTATTTTCAGGGCTTGGTAAGGACCACATTGCTTGCCCTCTCTCTTTAAGGGGGAGGTGGCCTGGCCTCAGTGGGGCATCAGAACACTTCTGTCCCGACACATTTTCACAACTTAAGGCTTTGTGAACTTGTGGCTCAATGTACTCCAACAAAGAGTTCTGAGATGCACGATCGCCTGTATCCATAGAACTCTGATCCAGTGCTTTAGAGGACTTGTCCGCTAGGCAGGAGGAAACTGATTTTGATTTAACAGCATTTCCTCTACTCAAGAGTGCATTACTGTCAAAGCTTTTTGGTCCCTCTTGTAGAGGTACCTTCTTTATCTCAATACTCAACTTGCGCTCCAGCTTCTTCTCCATTCGCTCAACAGGTTCACTTTTCCCTGAAATGTCAGCAGACTTGCTGTTGTTTTCATTAAGGTCTCTGGTTTGGTCCGACGTCAGCACATGCAAAACTGGCTTTGGGTGATATCTATCATTGTCCTGCCAAACATTGGTAACTGTCGGATAAGCGGAAGGAGGTGATGGTGTTAAGATGGGCGGGACAGGACGTGGCTCTGGAGGCTGCAAGATTTCTTCTTTAACATCATCGTCCACAAGGCAACTGTAAAAATAGTAAATGCATGTAATCATCTCTTTGCAAATGAAACTGCACAATACACATTAACCAACATGGAAAAGATCAATGTTGAAACCTCTACAGCTAAGATCATGAGCCTAGACAAACAGGAAGGTCTTCAACACTTTTCAAACACATCAATTTAAAAACACTTTGCTTCATTAAGATGTTATTCTGTAATATTGACACTAGCATCACAGTTTGGCAGGCAATTAAATGAATGAACATGCAGCAAATAAAGCAAATAAGAATTTCAAAACTTTCAAAGATAAAACTGAAAGTGGATTTATTCCACAATAAGGACCACTACAATGTAGAGGTTTCATGCTGGTTTTTCATTCGAAATCATAACAAGAAATCATTGATAAAGAGTGTTCAATTGTCTCCCATTTGTAATATATATTTTGCTAGAAATCACCATGTGTACATTTGTGTTTCACGTCACAATGAAATCCCGCAGACTGACAGCTCGATTAGGCAAATGCAATGTCCTGGCCAGGCCTCCCACTGGGCACCTCATGACGCTCTTGTCCACACCCCATATAAAAGTAAATCATGCCAACCTTTGACACTTGACAATATTTGCTAAATGCACTTTTGCTGCATGAAGAAAAAGATGCATTTTCAAAGGCACTACTTTCACAGGCACTGAGAGTTCAAGTGCAGCTGCTTCGTCTAAAGGTCTGTTCATAGTCTGCTATGTGGAAAAGCAATCCTTTATAAAGGCTGGCACACAAGTTTTCATTTTGATTTAATTATGTTGGGCATTGATTGAACTGCAGTGCCCCACAACATTTGTATTGGGTTTTTCCATTTCCTACTATGCAGCGCATGCAACACGCATGCACGCACATCAACCGGGCAACCAATCTCAGATCCATAGTGAACAAGTTCAAGATGAAGTCTTATTCTTGATTTCTGTATTAAAATGAGTGCAGTCGGACCTCGACACAGCTTCACAAGAACGATGAGAAAATGTAACAAAAAATGAAGGACAATCATTTGTTACTGGTTGTAGAAGGGTAGAGTCAAGGGAAGAGCTTTATATTTTACTTCTTATAAACCATAATCTGGGTGAATAGCATCTTTTTGTTCAAATCCTTTGATAATTCTGTCTCAACTGAGCAGCTGCCCCAACAAATGGGTTTTGACCAAGAAACACAAGAAGAAAGGCCTTTTAAGCACCCTTACCCCAGACATCCTTCTCAGCCAAACTCGGAGTAGAATCTTGTTGGAGCCCGGTCAATATAGCGGACCCTGCACCCCACCCCTTTCTCTCCATACATTGAGAAATTCCATCCTGCAAGGACTGGAGCATTTTTTGCAGCACCCAAGACTAGCGCTTCAGTTTTGACATTACTGCCTGCCTCATCAAAACTTGCATTTGTCATTTTCTCCATGTGTCCACGACTGGACACCTGATGGACTGTATTGAGGAGGGGCCTGCTCGGTTCTTTTTCATACTTTACTTTTAATTTCCACTTGCTTCCAGTGTTTTTGTTTTTTATTCCTCCGCCTAAGCTTGGCTTAAGGAGTTTTTGAACTGTTCTTCCTAGGTCAGCCCCATTTCCATCGTCAACACCCACACAAAATGTTGTGTGCGCCTTGGACCTCTACCACAATGTTAGTTAGGACACTCATGCAGGCAACTCCACCGCTATGAGGGGGTCTTCGCTCATGGCTTTGTTCCCATTTTCAAGCTCTCATCCAAGTGCAGTGCAAGTAGGCAAGTGACCTTATTTTCAGGGCGCATGTGGCCCCTTTGCAGACACTGTCAGGAGGAATATTAGTGGTGCCCCCTCTACAACGAGACACCATCGTGGGCCTTATTTCGGATACTGGGGGCAACTCCAAGGAATCCCATCTAGGGACCAAATCTTCAAGAGCTGTTCCGCAGAGGTTACCCTCTTCCTGATTACATCTAGACACCCCAGGGAGCTCCCTTCAAAGAGAGGGCTAAATCAGACAATCTGGTCGAGTTTTTCCTTTTTAAGAAGCTTTGTAATGCCACAAGTCCCCTTTATTCTGTCTTCATGGTGTGGTGGTGAGTGGAAGAGGATGTTAGAGTGAGTGCATTGGGGCCAGGGTGTGTGGGATGTGTGCACTTGCATAGCTCCCTGTATATTGCAAGCACTGTTTGAGTGCTTACTTTAGGGAATGGGAAATCTGCAGCAAGGGAATGGGTTGATATGCACGAGTGGGGTGGGGTTGGAATGCAATGGACACTGCAAGAACCTTCATATATCTTCAATCCTACCGCAAGATCAGAATTGTGAGCTTTCTTTGGAGGGGTGGATTTGGAGCATGGAGGTAACTGAACCAGGGAGGGGTCGTATGCAGCGATTGCCAGCAACACGTTTAAAAGTGTCCAAAAAGTAAAAGGCTTGTACCCACCAAGACGGTATCTGTGATTATGAAATATCCTTGCATTACAAAAATATACTAAAACACTGCCTTAGCATCTTGCAACTCATTGTTAATGTTTTACTTCAATTTTGCATTCAAAATCTGTTTTTTCACTGGATCGGTCTATTACATAACGCTCTTCATAGCATAATAAACTAAATACGGGAACACAGATATTATCGATTTCAACTTTAAACTTCAGTACACAGATGATGAAACGACACAAGTAACTTGACAATGGAGAAGCAAAAGATAGCAATATCTTGGATTGGTTCCCTAGGTCTGATGTGATTTTGAGCGCCAGTGCCATAAGCGGCAAAATTATCAATGTTTTTGCCATGCTGATCTATCTCGTTATAAATACCTACAAGGAGAATAACCCCAATTAATATTCGTCACTCAACACCAAGTCTTCAGGGCTGCCTATTTTCACAGGAACTTTCCTCCACATCTTAAGAGAATTAAGCTTGAATTACAAAGGTCATGTTCGCCCCCACTTCCCCAAAAAAAAAAAGATTTTTTTTTGTTACTGTAAAATGAAAAGAATCCTTTTTAGATGGAAAGATGCATAGCGATTCACGCAAAAAAAAAAGTACCGAGTTGATAATTTGTTTGCTTCCAGGCAGTCTGATGTCACTTCATTCTATAATGGGAATGCTGCAACATTTCCATTCGTCACTAGCCGTTGGCTAGTGAAAATTGCCTCTTGGCGGCTTTCTGGCTATTCGCTTGCAACATGACTTTTTTGCGCCTGTAAGAAGGCTTTTTAGCACTTTCATAATAAGCACCTTCGATAATGACCAAGGAACACAGGCCTGTATATTCTTTAAAAAAAAAAAAGTCTCCCGTAATCTAAATGTTTTCCACTTCTATATAGCAAAGTATATCAATCAATTCACAGGTATAATAAGCACACTATCGAGGGCAGGCTGTATTTTAATAAATTGGGCCTTGCTCAGTCTTGCTAAATTAACAAGATAGGGTCAGCACAATTCAGCTCCAATTAGTTGCATGGAGTGTGCAGGGAGAATGCAGTGCATATTTCCATAATTTCCCTATAAAGAGATGTATGCAAACTTAAAATAAACCTACTTTTACTAAATCCATACAGACTCAATGGAGCATGTTTGCGTACATGTTTCAGTAACCAATGATTATTAAATTATTGTAGCGCAGTAACGGCGGTAGCTGTTACAGTAAACTGTTCCCATTTGTTTTAGCAATGTGTTTATTGTTATACCAAATGTAGAGCTAATAGCAGTTCCCCCACTTCAAATGAACACGATTCCAAATTCCAGACGTTTTTAATTTTGATCATAGAAAAAGATGATCTTGTTTGAGAATTCTAAAACAGCATCTACTATTCGTAGAATTAAATGTTTCTGTAACCGATTTGAGAGGACATTTATTACTTCCTTAAAGAACTTGGCCAGGTCTGAAACATTTTTCAGCATCAAATGAGATATGATATAATATATATATATAATCCGATTACAACTTTACAAGTTAACAGACAGCGATTAATGCGCTATTATTTCTGCTTTCCCCACAGATAATTGCTGTAAACTCATCAAAAAACTTCAGATTAGTCCAAACATCATGTTGGGGAGTTAACAGACCCCACCATTCTACAAGTCACAAGCCCTTAAAGCTAATATGGGCTGGTGGACATCCCTGCTCCGAATACAGTTTGAAACACTTGTTAAATGTTATCAAAATCTATTGCCTAAGAGCGTGTCTCAATGGAAAATATTTGACACAATTTAAATCAGTGCAATGAGCCGGTAGTTATGCAGGTCCTCCCGATAACCCTTTGGTACAATGAGAGATTTCATCCATAGAATTGGAAGCTTAAACTAATTTAATATTGAGAAAACTATGCAGTCCATTCAGAATGGGATTTTTAAATGACCACATCAGCCAATCCATATGGGCCCGGAGATGGGTGGTTTTAAGGACTGTTATAAAACTGTTCTCCAATCAGGTTCAGTTTACCAGCCTCTAATGTTGGCCTATTAATTGTGGAACAGATGTATTTAGGCATCTAAATTTGGATTTTGCTTGACACTGATACTATCAAACTACTGTTTATTGAATTAGGGGTTGGAAACAAAGTAATCAAGAATCTGTTTCACTTCATCTCGTAAACTCACCAGGTATACACAACTTTATCCTGATCAAGCCCCAGTCGTGCATAAAAAATTGAACCAAATAGACGGGTCTTATTTGAATTATTTTGTTTGAGTTTAAATTCTCAAATCTCAAGGCCATCAAAGACCTCCATACTCTGAAGGACAATGTTCCAGGTATTTAGCGTTAAAATCAAGAGCAATTACAACATCTCACAATGGCTCGCCAAAGCCAATTTGAGGATATCAACCAGATTTGAAGCCACTTAGTTTTTCCCATTCCAGGTGGTACAAACGTGCATCTTGTTCACCACTAGGAACATTAATAATGGCTGCAGGGATCGACAACCTAATGAAATAGGACAGTATTCAGTCTTTAGAAGAGATATCAAGTATGTGACATGCCTTACTGACCCAACAGGTAATGGGTTAGACTATCTAAAGTTACTTTTCACAATCGGGATATAGCCTACAACATACTTGCTATTGACTTCAGAAAGCGGTCACCTCCAGGATAAAAAATTATGGTGAAAGGGATCCCTCCAATATTTGACAGATACTTGTATAGAGTTGGGACTGATTCCAGTGCTGTTTGATACTCAGCCCACCCTGTGGAACCCAACTCTTTAGTAATTCTGCATGTTCTGTATGCCCCTCACAAATAGCGGACTGCAAACAGAGATCTCAAGGCCCCCTCCTGAGACATAGCTGGCCTAGGGAGGTTAAAAGACGAAGATTGGGTCAACGTTATTAACATGCATCACATTTGTTTCCAGGAGACATGGGTGTTGACAGTTGTTCGAAAGTCCACCCAGACTTTCTAAAACCATCTAATAGGCAACAGAGCACCAACCTCTAGTATAAGGCTGTACTACTCAAGGTAAGGTAGCAATCAGGCTTATCACAGGACGGAGAGGGGCTGTAAGAAGGTACAAAGAACTTGTAGCCTACATATGATCCAGGGAAACACTTATACTCTTATATAGAAATAAAACGGAATTGTATATATCAAAATATACAAACTGGGCCGCAAAGTACCTTGCTGATGCACTGTGTCGGCTCACAAATCCAAGAGACGGCAAATAAAACAAGGAAGATTCCGGAAAAAGGTTCTTTAATAATTCCTCCCCATCTCCAGGGAAGATAAAATGGAGCACAGAAATGATGCTTTTCTCTACATACTCGTAGCTAGTGTGTGATCTGCACAGCAATGTATACATTCTCTATAGTCCTGGCAACAGTTTTGTGAGTCCATCTTTGCTATCGACAGCTAGCTTACATGCGCGTTACCCCAGAATAACCGTGCAGCCATCTTGACACTGGTTTGAAACCTGGTACTAAGAGCACCTAGTGCATTGTAAACCCTAGCAGCCTTGCATTTGACGAAAGCCCAACAGATATATACATACACAGATAAAGATGCATCTTCAGAAAGGTAAGTACTATTACAATAAGCAAACAATATACAAGCCATGCAATACTTTTATTAAGTACATTAGAGTGTAGAAAGACTTCTAGAATGGCAGATTAATGCAATTCAAGGTGATTAAAACCACTGTTCTAGTAAACTTTCAGTTATTCAGTTCCAGCAAGACCAACACCAGAAGGTATAACTTTACAGACCCTACCAACAGTAGAAAGTAAGTACTCTGCAGTTACATTTTAAAATAGTGACACTTCAAAGATCACTAATAACTTTGTAACACTGTTTCAGATTCTTACAATATAACCAACATAAGCTAAATTGGTTAGCAAACTTTTCACAGAGCCTAGACTTTAGGATTTCTTCCCTATCTAATTCAAGTCTTTTTCGGGGTCAGATTGGAGGTGAAAAAGGCAGGCACAAGCAGTAGAAAAGGCTAGAGTTCCTGTGGGAATCTTCTGTAGCAGTTAACAGTTCTTGTGGGTGAACAGGTTCATAGATTTCAGAGCAGGCTCCCTGAATGCGTTACCGCATTAGTCCTGGGCGAAAGTATGTGCAAATTCCCAAATGCACGAATTACCACCTCAGCAACATAGAAGCGACAGAATTACTTTAAGTAATACCTCGAGTCCAACAGTACCTTAGGAGTGATGAAGATTAAGCTGTATGCCTTCATGCTGTAGCAGCTGCAAACCCGGTCTCCTGTTCCTTGGTCATGGTGACAAAGGATAGACTCTGAAGGGGATTTCGCAGCAGCAGTCGAGAGAGGGTACTCCCAGCAAAGGATTGTCCATGCTACAACGCGGATTTGTGGTTTCGACGCCTTTTCAGAGACACCAGCGAAGAACCGTTCTCTTCCAATCGATCCACCTCACTTTTTTGGTCCTGCACTTTGGTGAGGGGACATTGAGGAGTGGAATCTTGCTTCTGGAAGTCTAGCAGGAGTCCACCAAAGTTTCAGGAAGATTTGTTCTTCAAAAGACAATGTACTGCAGAATGGTCATAGGTCCCAGGGTATTGGCGGTTCACAGCCCAGGAAGGTTACAGGGCGTCATGGGATGGCTGAAATTGCAGTTCGTCTTCGGACCTTTGCCCATCAATCCACGGGAGGAAGTCTTCCTCTGAGTTTCCAGTCAATTTGAAAACAGGGTCAGGACAGCAGCAGTCACTTCAGCAGGCTTTATCAGTTGCTAGAAAGGGCTGTTGGTGTCTCTGGTTGTAGTCTTCGGTTCTTCTGTTCCAGTGGTCGACTTGACTTCAGCTTCAGGATCCAGGCACACAGCCAATCTGCATTCAAACTTTGGGAAATGCTTGTCCTTCCAGGACAGCCAGCCTCCAAGTTGGAACAAGCTCCAGGTAGGCATGCCAGAAGACAAAGGACTGCAGAGTTTGACTCTTCTCTCGTTTCCACTCAGCCTTGGCGAGCTTCCCAAATGATTCCTACCAGGACCTCAACCACCAAGCTTGGCAGAAGAACCACCAAGAAAGGACAAGCACACAAGAAATGGCGAGAAAAAAACAGCCACCATTTTGGGTCAATGGTGACACTTTTGTGCATAACCGGGGCTGTGAACACAGCCTGTGGGTAAAAATTACACAAAAATCGGTAGAACACATCCACTGCCACCAGCCATTCAGATTAGCTTCTCACTATAACAAGTTAGAAAGGGGATACAGTGTAACCCCCTCATAGCACTCCACATAAGTTATAAATTACTCACCGTAGTGACTAACTTACTCCTACCTAGTCCATAGTCCCCTTTCCTCCATACTGCATGTGCGTCCCTCGCTAGGGAAATGAGATGGAACCTTTTTCACCAGAAAAAAAGCAACTTCCCCTTTAAATTTAGAGGCACGTGTGGGTGCGATCCCAGGAGCATGCTCTAGCCTGACTCGGTCCACCGACGCCACTCAGTCCCCTTTGATGCATTGACATATGGAGGAAAGGGGACTTTGACTAGGAGTACGTTAGTCACTACGGTGAGTAACTTATAATTACTCCCACATCCCGTCCCCTTTCCCCCATACTGGATGGGCGATTACAACTGTATGTAGCCCCAGGGCGGAGTAGTGACCCTCTTAAGAAAACAAGTTCCTTAATAATGCCTGACCAAATGCTGTGTCCAACCTGGAGCCGGCATCCAAGCAATAGTGCTTGCAAAAAGCCAAAGGCGTAGCCCATGTAGCCGCCTTGCTGATGACCTTCCACGGAACATGCCTCTGAAAATCCGTAGCCTTGGCCCTAAACGCATGGGCATGTAGATTTGCTGCAAGCTGTTTGTGCTTCCCTTCATAAGCCTGCTTGATGGCCGCTACCATACATCATGCTATGGAGGCTTTGGAAGCTTGCTAGCCTGGCTTTGGCCCACCGAAGAGGACTAAGAGCCTCAGATTTGCGGGAACTCTTGGTTCTGTCCAGGTAGAATTTTAGAGCACGCCTGATGTCTCGACAGTGCAGAACCCTCCGAGCATCGTCCTTAGGGTCTACGAAGGAAGTGGGTTACACCATCTAATTTAGGTGAAACAAGGATACCACCTTAGGAAAGTGGGGTGAGTTCCAAGCACCGCCTTTTCCTTATGGAAAGTAGTATAGGGGTCTGAAGCCACCAGAGCCTGGATTTCACTGACCCTAGGTGCAGATTTAAGGCCCACCAGGAGGACTGTCTTAATGGTGACCAGCCTGGTGTCCGGACGCCATGGGTTGGAATGGTTTATGCGCAAGGGCGCCCAAGACCAAGTTAAGGCCCTAAACCGGGTGTGGCTTCTTGATAGGCAGGTAGAGCCTGGAGAGGCCTGTCAGATGTCTTAACCATCTGAAACAGAACGAAAATACCTCCTCCGATTTCCGGTAGGCTCTGATGCCGCCAGATAAGTGCGGCATGCGTCCACCTGCACATTTGAGTGTGTGAGGTGCGCAGAGGAGGATAGGATATTGTCCATGGTGCAGGTCAATTAATTGACCTACCTTGATGCAGCCCAGTGGCAAAACCTAGTCCACTTGCTTTTGTACTGGCTCCTGGTAGCATCACTCCTAGCACCTTGTATAATGTCTAGGTTAGCCTGTGACAGACGTAGAGGCCTTAGTGTGACCCGTTCAGGAACCACGCTATGAGGCCTAACTTCTGGGGGGGCGGGGTGGATGACCGTGCCTCTCTGCTGTGAGAGTAGGTGAGCTGGGCCCAGCAGAAGGTGCACCGGGCCTGTTAAGACAGGCTGAGTAGTCAGGGGAAACAAGGCCTCACGGGCCACCACAGAGCCATCAGGATGACCCGGAGGTGCCAGGCCTCCCTGATCTTGCAGATTACAATGTGCACCAAGGGAGTGGGAGGGAGCGCATGTACGTTCATGTTGTCCCATTGTATCTGCATCGTGTCGCCCAGAGAGTCCCAGTCGTGTCCCTGTGAGGATGCAAACTAGGGGCACCACCTATTGGACAAGGTGGCAAAGAGATCCACCTGAGGATGAGCCCCCTCTGTTAAAGATCCCCTGAAGGGCTTGTTCGTTTAACTGCCTTTCGTAGTTGTACGCACCAGTCTGCTGAGCCTGTCCGCCTCTGGGTTGAACTCCCCTGGGAGGTGGATTGCCCTCAGGTGCATGTTCTCAAGAGCCCACTCCCAAATGCCAACTGTCAATATGCAAACAGGAGGATATCTGGCACCATCCTGCTTGTTGATGCAATAAATGCTGGTGGAGTTGTCCCTTTGAATGAGGACCATCTTGCCACTGATCATCAGAAGGAAGGCTTTGAGAGCAAGCCAGATGTCCCTCAACTCGAGCCAATTGGGGTGGGCTCCTGTTCCCTAAGTGACCAAACTCCATGTACACTGGCTGTCCAGAGTGGTTCCCCAGCCCCCCAAGGAAGAGTCTGTGGTGATGGTAACCTGAAGGGCCTGCCTATCCACAAGTTGTAGTTTGTGCTCCACCAGACTAGATCCTGGCGGAGATGGGGAGGGATGCCGATGAGTTTCCGCCTGGGAACCTCTCGACTCCAGGAGGCTGCAAAATGCAGATGTAATCTCATTTTGAGCCTCATGTAGGCCACTGCCACTAGACATGCCGCCATGATTCCCCAAGAGTTGTAGATACCACCATGCTGAGGTCACAGCTCTGCTGAAAAAATGCCCTGTGGCCCTCTTGATGGCTGTGGTTTTGTCCTCTGAGGGGAAAGCTCAGGGACTATCACAAAGTGTAGTTGAGGGTGTGTTGACAGCAAGAGTAGATCACCCCCCCCCTCCAATTGCAGTAGAAAATGGTGGATTTACAATTCGAAGCACACCAGAGAATAGAAAAGGGATTTAAATTATCTGGTTTTATTAGAAGTAGGGCCTCTAGGAGCTGTTGAGAAGCAATCAGTAGGAGGCACATCATGATGCATAATACAATTGGTGCAGAGATTGGAGGTTAGAGATTAGACAGGTAAGAAAAGAAGCAGGAAACAATTAGGAGGAGTCAGTGTTCAAGGAAGGTGGGTGGACCAATGTGATTCATACTGCTTACCAGAGTAATTTAAACCAAGATTTTGTTCGTGGTCAGGACGTGTGGGGAACCAAGTCAGTGAGAAACCTTTGGAAGCATCGCTGAGTGGCAGCAGGGAGAGTTGCTCCCTATAGTGCCGGATAAGTCCAGCCAGGGCCTTGGTCATGGATTGGCCCACATGGTACGAGATGTGGCCAATCAGCGTGGAGCCACGTTAGGAGGCTCGGTTGGCATCAAAGCCCTGCAGTGCTTTCAAAGGTGGCGGCCATGATGGAATGATAAGGCCAACAGAAAACAGTAGCCCACCTGGACCTAGGAGAGATGTGCACTTGAAGAGAAAAGTCAGAGGATAGCGCAATTACATCATTGCATGGCACACCAGGGAGAATTGTAGATAAAGTAAAGCGATAGTCGTAGCACAGAGCAAAAGTTAGGAAACACGAGATGAAGCCCATCTGGGTTTACCGAGTGAGCGGAGAGCAGACGTTACTCCAGTTTGCTTTGTGCAATTGATTCAGGGCAGCATTCTTTCTTCTGCAATGCCTGCTAGCCTCTGTCCTGCTCAAGTACCCAGTTTCCTTCCAGAGCTACACTTCACAGAAGTCCGACTAGTCAATACAAATACCCAGACCAAGGGCAGAAAACCAAAGGGGTCGCCGCAAAGCCAGAATTCAAAATCTTTTTGGGACCCCAAACTTGTTGCAGCCAAGGAAGAAAATAGAAATGCCAAAACTTAACATACCCAATGCAGGAAAACACTCAGTTGGACAAATCTAGAGGCCACATACAACATGCCAGGGACCAAAAAGGGAGCAGGACTTACTGAGTGTTTTTAAACCCAAGATCTGAAGGCCAAACCCCAGGGGGGAAAAACAGGGATAGATTGACCCCAAAAGAACAGGTGACCAAAGGGACTAATAGGAACCAGTGTGTTACTGCAGGACATGCTGGGCTATAAAGCCAAGCCAGCCAAAGGATGGGAGAACATGGAATGAGGTGGTGGACCGAAAGATGAGGCAGTGAAATGGGAGGGTGGTACCAATTGAGAGTGGAAGAAGTGTGAATGAGCAACTGGTGAAGAATGTAAAAATAGAAGGGGAAGGACGATGGGTAGTGTGAAGTGAGAGTGGAGGTGTCGGAGGGAAGAGTGTGGGAGAGAAGACTGGGGTAGCCGTAAATTATGGAAAGCAGAAGTAAAGTCATGGTATGAGGAGACAGAGGGAGAGCAGAGAGCAGATCAGGCGTTGGGCAGAACAGAAGATGGGAGAAGATCAGAACGAAGAGCGATGGAGAGGTAGAATGAAGGCGATCGATGGATAGGGAGAGTAGTAACTGCAAAGGGGTGGAGAATGGAGGTAGCAATAGAGTAGTTGCAGAGAAGGTACATGAAAGGGGGTAGGGGTGGAGGGGGGTAGAGAATTGTGAAAACATTGATGTGAGAGCATCTAATAGAGCAATGTCCCTTTAGATAGACCTATAGGGAGATCGGGAAGGATACAGCCCACTTAAGACAGACTAGATAGCAAGCATAATCTTGCATTAATCCAAATCTTGGAGATCATTATGGTGAGTAGGGAGGCCTGGGATATAGTGCAGTGCGCACATGGAGAGGAAGACACATGGTACCCCTTAATCTGGACCTACCACAACATCCTAGAAAACTTTTCAAAATCTTAAATTGCAAGAATCCATACTAACCTGGTCGGTGGATTTTTGAAGCCATCAGTCACAGTAGTGTTGTAAATCTGCGAGTATCAAAGATTGTACCGGTTCATGGTAAAAGGTCAATGGAGAGGTTGGACATTATGCAGACCCTCGTCAAAGCCCTTAATTATGGCATCAACCCTCTGCTCAACCAACCCTCACCCTTAAAACAAAAAAAAAAACACTGCCATCAAGATCAGCATATGAACACTAACACCACAACCTACAGCCCACCACAAACCATCTTGCAGAAACACCACTACCTGGACAACTTAAGACACTCACTATTTAAGACCGGACTATCGCCACAGCATCCCTCAAGAGAACATCCTATGACAGCCTCTCATCTCTGTACTGAAGACTTTTACGATTGATGCACTCAGCCCTACTGGGCATTCATCAGCAGCTCACTCACTAAATTCACCTTCCCCTTGACTCAAGGCCTGATAAATCCTCATCGCTACTCAAGAACCAACTCTGGACCCCTTACGATCTTAGCAACTGTTGAGATGGATTTTCAGAATCAGTCCAGTGGTCCATTTCTGAGAGGCCACCCTATTCTGGAGAACAGAGAAAGGCACTAATGGCAAGCCAAACACCATATGGTTAGTATAACTGAGAAGCAAGCCTTGGACTTACGAAAGCAAGAGTGGTGAAAGGTTCAGTTAAAACCACGCAGAGCACTGTTAACACAAGTTATGCTGAATATATAAAACCACAATTATTTAGGAGTTCGAAAAACTCTTAGCACTTAAAAATGACTGCAAAGTATTACACTAAACATGCACTACTGTTATATACATATTCACTTTGGAGGTGCTCTGGCTATAGAACACTAACACTTTAATTTCAAAACAGTTAAAACAATCAGTGCAACTAGTATAACAAAGCAAGTGAATAAAGAACAAGGTAAGCAAGAAACAAGTTAGAGGAAAGAAAGGAGTTAAAAATACCATACATGGGGCTGGTGACCAGGTGGCGGACCATAAAGACGGGTTCCCTGTGAGCTCAGGACTTCTCTGTATGCCCCCCACTAACTTGATAAATGTGAGGCATATTTCCCCCCCGTCCTGCCGCCCCCCTTGACGATCATCAGGACATGGAGCCATAAGTGCCCCATTTGCCTTTACCTTGTTGCTGAGCCGCAGATAAGCACAGCAAGAACTGAGCTCCCTGTAAGGTCCAGCCAAGATGGCACCAGACTATGGCTGCACTGGAAGGCGATAACCGAGGACCCGCACGCCTGCTACTGTGAGTACGTGGGAACTCATCTCTCACCTCCACCTCTACCTCTACCCCATACTGACACAGGCGCAACCACTGGAAAAGAATGAGGGAAAGCAGTGGGGGCATCATGGGAAGCAGTGCCCTGGCAGGTCAGGCGCCCTGCGCTTCCCACTACCCAGACGGAGGACACCACGGGGTGGGAGCGCGAAGTGGGTGCTCCCTCACAGATCTGATGAGCAGACAGGGCAATCAGAGAGGTGGCGTGGCCCCGGACACAAAGGTAGAAGAGCCCTAATCCATGGATGGGCCACATCTATTAATTCAGTGACCTGAAGACCTGGTGAGAGCCTGGAAAAAAATAAATAACTGGTGGGCACCCAGCTCCGGGGTGGGCTGGTTTGTGGGGGCACACTGACTGCCCCTCAGTGAGAGAAAGCTTGAGAAGAGTGCCAGTGACAGGAGATGCCAGATTGACGGAACCTGGGATTTAGGCCCCTGCTTCAAAGAGGCATGTTAAAAACTGCTGCTGAAACAATCAGTAAACATTAAAACTATGCTGGCGGATCAGGAGGAGAAGCCCAAACACCAAATTTTGACTGCGCAGGTCCACTCACCTCGTTTGGAAGTGGAGGACAAATGATCTTTTCAGCCTGCTAGCAGAAATCAAGCAGAAGATCAATGCTAATGGAGACATAATATATAAGTCCATAGCAGACATGAACAATCATGTGCTCGCGGCGGCGAAGAGGCTGGATGATATGGAGACTACTGTTACGCTCACCTGAATTCCACAGGGGCACCGAACAGAGCTGGACTGCAACGGTCTCCACCAGCGTGACTCGTAGTGAAGTGATGAGTGACTGCACCTGCCCTCTAAGTTTTGTCTGTCTGGCACGAAGGAAGATTTTCCTAGAGTGGTACAATGGTAAGTTAGCTAACCGACAGAAGGAGGTCTAACCTCTGCTTCTACTTCCGTAACCTCCTTATGTTCTCTTTACTGTGTCTCACCTGATTGTTAAGAAGGATGGGCTCTCCATCCTGCGTCTGCATGCAGGGGTGCGTTGTTACTTGGGTATTCAGTTAAAGGATAGTTCCGGGACTTTTTTTATTGTCCCTACCGTTCGGCCATGTGTTTTTAAGCATAAATCGGTAGATCGTAGAAAACTTTGCTATGGACCTTACCCGACTTTTCGTCCATTAACGCACTCGAAATCAGCCGCCATTTTCTGATAATCCTATCATTTCCCCCCCATCGACCTGGCTCACCTGCTTTTGCGGCACTAAATCAAATCCCCCGCCCCTGAAACAGACTTTATCAAAACATTCATATTCCCCGCCTCTATTCGTGACGTGACTGTGCTGCGTAGGCAAACGCGCGCAGGCGTCTTCTACGCGACTCCACACAGAACCCGGAAACCAACAAAGATCAGCTCACAACGCAGCGCGCCACAATTCGGAATATGAAACTGTACTTTTAAATCAAACCGCAAGATTGTAAATTTGGTAAAGTACATTTATTTGACATCAAATGTTTAGAGAATATTCAGCGATTTGCATTTATATTTGCTCACGTTCCAAAATAGTTCGTCTTGAGGCAAGCGATGTTCGTGTGCAGTACACAGGGTGTTGGTTTACGATAAAATAAGCTCTTCGGTCGCACTGATAATCGCATGGCTGTTCCAACAACGAGGCACTAGGCCACCACAACGGTCTGTATGTTGCATCTAGCCGTTAGTACCGCGTAAGGGCATACTTGTACTTGGCGATCGTCCCATAAAATGGTCAGGTTGGTAACGTTGTTCACGCGGAGAAGCAACTGGCGGTTGTAAAAGCCATACGCCGGTGTCTGGTACTCGTGACACATACAATAATGAAGGATGTACCTGTTTTAAAAACATAAAAAATGAAATTAGTCTCACCATTAGATCTTTATTAAAATTATTCATTTTATATATTAGGTCGGGAAATTATGTCATAGCTAGGACAGTGCAACTGGGTATTATACGTCATGGGGGGGCTGTAGAATACTGAGACAGTCCCCCAGTGCAGGGGTTGACAGGGAGGCAGTGCAGGTGGAGAGTGGAAGGGCCCAGGACCGAGGTCGCAGACAGTGGTCCAGTTGTAGCAGGGGAGAGAGAAAGCAGAAGCAAAGAGGAAGGTTTTGAGGTGCTTCCGTAAAAGGAGATGGTTCTCCTCAAGATAGTGCGCGGTACAAAACAATATGCCACATAGAACGAACAAGTACAACTTAACCCGTCTTTAAAGCTACTGTATAGTAATTAAATTGCGGTATAAACTCATCTAAAGAGTTACTTACATTATATTTGCATTTTCCATTGTGTGTGCGCAGGGCAGCCCCGAAATACCACTCCTTCTATGCCGACGTTATTTCTTCTAATGAACGAACATTAAATGGCTTTCGTTTCTGAAATTATATTCATTATCGTTTCTTACGTTATTGCCCCACACCCCCAAAAAGAAGTCTTTCGGGATGGTCCCGGCCTGTCAAGGTCAAATAACAATAGAACCTTATACTTAGTCGTGGGCCATTCCGGCACCCGAGCAAAAAAATCAAAGCAGCTGACCTTCACTTTGAACGAGCACACATTCCTAGTTAGCTACATTCAGTGTAAGGCCATCTCACAAGACTCAAAGAGCAATCACTTTTATTTACACAATACATAGCTACACATATTCAATGGGCCTGCGACATGAGGAGACTCGAGAGAACAGACAATCAAATTACAATAATTTAAACCGTGATGTGTATTTCTCAATGAGCTCTGCTTTAGGTGGACATGGAACAGAGGCAATGTTGGGTGGCAATGCAGTTGTCCCCTGCACAGGTTCGTTCACAACTCCATGTATGTGCCTATCTAGGACATCAACAATAAGTCTCTCAATAAACTCATATTGCATATCCTCAAACACTGGTTTGATCACCCATTGTTTACTTCTTTTAGTGAAGGCCTTATTGTAGCGAAGCGTCCCTAAAGTTCCGTTCGTCCTACTTTGTTGACGGCCAACATTATGGTTATGTGCCAAGACCGCTAGAAGAGTCCGATTTATCATGCCCTCCATGCCAAAATGCAATCGTTTTGGCCTGTACTTTAGGCACATATTGTGGAACACCTCCAAATCTCCTGTGTGGCAGAATTCTGTGAGTCCCCTCAAATCTCTTGTTATAGTTTTATCAAATACAATCTTTTCAATGGCTTTGTGAGTGGGTGATGAAGGAATCAACCACTTCTTCCGTGCCTCCTCTGTGGACAAATGGCCATGTTCACAATTGTGGAAATGTTGGTTTGTGGTCCAGCGGTGAACGTTGCTACAGTGTAGCATTACTGACCGCCATTTTTCCAGTAGAATTTCCAACGACCCTCCACATGTTTTTGAGCTCCACCAAAGATGGTTGCTGATTGACTTGGACCACTGTGCAATACCTTGCATATCTTTTTTACCTGCAGCCGACATTTTTTTTATTGATTGTTTTTGCAAGATGCCAAACGTCAAATTGGGGATTTATATTTTTGTACTCTTCTCTCATTGTCTTGGCAATTGAAACGTGTCTGTCCGTGGCTATCAGGTCGATCACCATTCCCCGTGATTGTAGTTCTTGCAATGATGCTACAAAGCCAACTTTCTCCATGGCCACTGAGGATGTACTTTGTGACACCTGCACGACCACCGAACTCACAGTTTTCTTACTTTCCATGTCCTGAAAGTGGTAGGTGCAGTACTTGGCTGAAAATCCTGGGCTGTCGCACTGTCCATCACAGGCTAGCCTGAACCGTTTGCCCGCGAATGTACTATCAATAGACATTTTTTCCATTCTCCAAGCTTCGCTAATGGCTGGAAATAGATAATCGGTTTGGTATTTGTAGAACTGAGTTTTCGCAATGAAATGGATTCCCACAAACTGAAAGAAAGACTAACTTTTTAAAACTTGAACCACTAAAAAGTGCAGCCGCTGCACAAAGTAGATTGCCTGCTGGCAGTTGCCCCAGCATGGGTTGTGCAGACCATGAGAAAGGATATTTTGTACAGGTGGCATGTATTTTAAGGTTAGTGCATCGAATTGCACGAGTCACATTAATCAATGGCTCCCCACATACTTCCCCACCAACCGAATGCCCACATTTCATCCGAATAATATCAAACTATCGAATACAATGAATTTGGCCTCTTTCCTTATACTGTCACTCTGCATCCCAGCTGGTTCGGCCTGTAACGTTGAGGACATGTCACTCACATGAAAGGTAGAATCTCTGATATCGTCTTCCGCTATGTTCAGTGATATTGATGGTGTTTCATTGTCGTCCACTTCATTCTCTTCCATTGCAACATCTGTTCCTTCTCCGGCGATGGGTGAATAAGACAATTTCTTCAACTTTCTCGCGGTCTTAGCTTTTGCGTGTGTGGATTCTATGAATTGATCTCCGACTGCATCCGAACTACCAGGATGACATTCACTATCAATGGCTGGTGGTGGTATAGCTCCGTTGTCAATCACTTCATATTCTTCCCATTGGCACGATGCATCTCCAATCTCAAGTCCCTGCCAAAAGGTTTGACAAGCAACATCTCTCGTTCGCTTCACTGTCTGTGTAGATCTAGTTCGTACACCCACTCGCAACTAGAGGACAGATTGGAAAAGGGATGTTCAGTTTAAACACAACTTACAGTATTGAACTATTAACAGTGAAAAACAACATAATATAGTGACCAGGACACTAACCTTCTTTTGCTTTCTTTTCTTTGAAACTTTCTTGCCTCGAACTTCAACATCAGGACGCTGTTGCTCCGACTCGTGTGTGCATGTCTCCACTTCCTCTTGCGCTGCAACGACTATATTTTCATGATAAGCAGATCCATCACGCACTAACGCTCCATCGACTCCCTGAAACATAGAACTTTCATTAGTATGTATAATAATATTGAAAACACAAAATGTACTTGGGGACCAATACCCACGTACATCTCAATAGCAAAACACGAATGAACGCTTTGTGTAGAACATTCAAACGACAATTATTCACGCATTGTTGATCTAGTTAGATGGAACTGTCAAGATCCATACCTCGGGCTCCTCATAGACTTCCATTGATGATATTATTGAAGATGATGCTTCAGTAACTCCCTGAAACACAGTAATTGCATTAGTATGGTTTTCTATTTTGTTAAAAAGAACATAAACTTTGTGCAGGCGTCAATGGCTCATCTAAATAGACCTGCACAAATGATCAGTTGTCTAAAATAAATAATGGATATCTAAATATGATTCGATTTGCTCGATCGTTGGAAGTGTCACCACCCAGAGATCTGCATCAACTACTAGGGGTGATGGTCTTGTAGAAGAAGCTCCGTCATTTCCCTGAAACATAGTACTTGCGTTAATAAAGAAGGAAGTATAGCGGATGTAATCACGTCATATGATTTCGCTTGATCGAACTGTCAGTATCCATACCTCGAAATGCATAAGAACATCAAGGGACGATGTAACTGCGGTGCACACTTCTGCAAGCTGTTGCGCCGACCCGTAACTGCATGCTCCCCCTTCTTCTTGGACTAATACTCATCGACTACCTGAAACATAGGACTTTCATTAGTAATGAACACAATATTGAAAAAAGAAGACCCATAGGAGGGCGACGACAGAAGGACATATCAATGGCTAAAAACGAAAGAAACATTGTGTTTAACAATCGCGCTACAAGAATGCAAGATCTGATGATCTCCATCGATGGAACTGTCCGGAAACGTACCTCGAGCATCTGAGTGAAATCAACGGTTGTCGTCAATGCGTTGGACTCCTCAGCATCTCCCTGAAAGACAGTACTTGCATTATTTTGGATAACAATAATTATAACTGAAAACAAAGACTAGAGGACGAGTACAAGGGTGTACCATTAGGTAAAATAATCACACGATAAATTAAAACTATTGATTTACATGCCTAAAACAAGTCAGTGGCAGAATAGCTAAGTAAGATTACCCGATAGGCGCTTGAAGTGGCTGATGACTGCAATAACGACACGGATGGAGAATCTTCCGCCTTCATATTGAGTGGATACATAAATGGGGAAATGGTTAGCTAATGCTACACACTACCGCAAGGCCGAGAGATAAATACGTAAACTTGACTCACCAGTGGAGGGATGTGGACGAATAGAGTGGGAATAGCGGTTGAGAGCAATTTTCGCTTCGCTCGCGGTGTGTTCTTCTTTATTAGCAATGATGTGGAGTACATGTCTGAGCTAAAGTGCCTGCTGCAGATGCGGTATCGATCACCCCTCTTGTCCGCAAAGACTTCTAGGACTCTACTTTCAAGCTCAGACGGTGGATATCTGCAATATCGGACCCATTCTCTTATCTGATCTATTGACTTAGGGAAAACATGCATTATAGTACCTTCAGATCTATTATGGGTCTTCGAAGGGCAACCGCCAATGGAACAGGCAGGCATTGTGGAAAGTTCTGAAAAGTAAAGATCAACAATTCTCTATGAATACCAATGTGTTAAAAAATTAAATGACACATAAAAGGTTCAATGCAAGGTTCGTTTTGGTTCTTGGAACTATACACGTTATTCACATGCAGATAAGTATTTGAATAACTTTAAAAAAATAGAAAAATAATTTGACTAAACTCAGAACATGTGACTAGTTCCTTGCATGTACTGTCTTGAACAAAAAAAATTGGACGCAAAATGATTATGGTACATGGCCTTACCTTGACGAACAAACAGTTAGATGCAGGGATCAGAGTAGTTTGTCGTAGAACAGGGAGCAGTTCACAGGTTGCAAACTGACGAGTTTCCTCGAAGTGGTCACGGAAGTTCACAGAGACGAAGAGCAGATAACCAGCACCTTCACGGGTTGACTAGCAAAGCGCAAAGAAGTTCTCATTAGAAATATGAAGTGGGTTATAAAGAATTCGAAACAGGGGTGTGTTTGTGAATGAATGACGTGTATATGTCGTGGCGTTATGCGGTTTGCAGGGGGGGCGTCCAGCGTGAGGGGGGATGCTTGGCAGGAGACACGGGGTCTGGAGGTAGACATGGGAACAACAACCCATGCTCTATAGACCACTTTGAAGTGTACATGGTCTTTGGCACCTCTTGGCCTTTATCGCTCCCTGACAGCTCCACTTGCCAGCGCAAGTACCCCGGTGCGAACTGCCTTTGATAGAGTGGGGGGGGTGGATTGGGGCGGTGGTCGTGCAGACAAGACTCGTTTGCCGCAGGGCCTCACCAAGGAGAGGCCATCTAACTGCATGTAAGAGGCAGGCTGCAGGATCTAGTACATGGAAGGCAGGGGGGTGAGTTTATAAATACCTCACCCTCCCAGGAGAATATATGGGTGCAGTTCACCCTGGAGACCCTGGATGCCTAGGCAGTTAGTCAGCAGCAGGCTGGCCTGTGGTGGCAAGGCGGCACGGGCCAGAGGGGGCCATCTCTGTACTCGGTGCCCAAAAGGATGATTTATTATGATCAACCATATTGATTATTTACCTATAACCATGTTTTGTATCAATAAAATCCAACAGCCTTTTATTGCCAACGCTTGAACAAAGTGGTGTGGTAAGTATTTTTGGGGGAGGAGGCAAGGCCGGGAGGCTTGATGCCAACCCGCAAAATAACATATGTATGTCTGCTGCATATGGGTTCAACGGTTATGTGGATTGAAGGTGGGCGGCCAGCGTGAGGGAGGATGCTGGCCGGAGACATGTGGTGTGACAAGACAAGGCACAGGAAGACTATTCAATGGAGACACACTAGATTCATTTAAAAAATCAAAACAACCATTGTTAAAATATATGTTGGGTTTTATTTTAGATCTTAATTTCAATTGAACATAAATAATAAACATTACACATTGTAAAGTTCCGGTTGCAGCACATCCAGGGAAAATCCGCGGTATTGTCCACTGTCGCTGGGGAAATGTTGTCTAATGGCAAGTACCGCACAGGCAGGTATTACTCTCCGAACGCGGTGTCCGAGCCTCCCGTGAAGCCACCAAGTGAAGCAACGATAGGCCACCAGCCTGTACCACCTGTGAAAAAGAAAGATGCAAACTGTATTAAAATGACAAAACTTTCTTATCACTGTCGATTCAGGTAAAAAATGTCATTCTGCTTTGAAAAAAATTCTATCTAGAAAATGCACAATATGGAACCAATTTACATGCATTCGAATGATATGTAGATGTAATTTTATATGTGGGAGACGACCATGAAATAGTAGCGGCATCACTGACATCACAACCAGAGTATACTTACTCGTTACTCAGATTACGCGGACGAACAGTGCCGCGAAGTTCGTGCATAAGCACCATCATCCTCAACACGGTCCGCGAGAGGCAGGCTTCCCTGAACTCTGGCAGCTCGGTGATGCATTGCAGACTTGGCTCGCCTTCCGAAATGTAGGCCAAGCACCCGGAATTTTCACGGCAGCAGCAGTTCTCCTCCTCAGTTGGCATTAGCTTGCACCGATTGCACGTGCACCAGGTGGAGACGCCGTCCATGCGACATGGTCCAGGCTCTTCATCCGTTGACTGGTCCTCCCAACTGCCGTCTGAATCCCCATCGTTTTCGCGTGCTTGCCTTTCCAGTAGTTCTTCCTCGGTGTACTCGGGCTCGTACATATACGGCATTATTGTAGCCATTGTGTGGTAAAGAAAGTAAAATAATTTACAGAGATGGTACAGGTGTTCACAAGGCCTAGAAGCGGCGAAGGTAGCTGACCAGAGCACAGAAACGAGTCACAGAATACTCAAAGTAACACAGAGAGAGTAATGGAATCGAAAATCTGCTGCTGTGTGTTGTGAAACGGTGTGTTTATACTTGAGGAAAGAGGCGTCCTGCCATTTCCATGGCGACACTTCATTAGCTGAGGCGCAGCGATTGTTGACACGAAACGTGCTTTGGCGTTGGGAAATGGGCGGTACGCGTCTGCTGATGTCAGGCTCAGGGGCGGGGGATTTGATTTAGTGCCGCAAAAGCAGGTGAGCCAGGTCGATGGGGGGAAATGATAGGATTATCAGACAATGGCGGCTGATTTCGAGTGCGTTAATGGACGAAAAGTCGGGTAAGGTCCATAGCAAAGTTTTCTACGATCTACCGATTTATGCTTAAAAACACATGGCCGAACCGTAGGGACAATAAAAAAAAAAGTCCCGGAACTATCCTTTAACTTCACTGATCCCGTAGTTTGTTAGCTGAGTTCCTAACAATGACTCCAAGGTAAGTCTTATGCCTTGCTTTTGAATTCTGATGGTTTTTACAGTTCACTTATGCACTATTGTCTTCATATTTTTTTTTCCTTTGCAGAATTGCTGCAGGCAGGTGTCTGTTCTCCGAAAGAAACTAAGTAAATGCCACGGTAAGTTTCAGTATTACAAAGAAAAATAATGTCTTAATATGCGGTATTGTTAATTCACGCTTTTCACCTGCTCTTTCTTATCTGCAGGTGCGGCAACTTCCGGAGCGAAGCTCATGCGATGGAGATTAACGAGACTGCTAGCGAATATTGCTTCAGGTAAGTATCTTGTGGCGCGAGATTCAATGTCTTATAGTGAGTTGCAGCTCACCTGTTTTTTCTGGTCTTTTACAGAGGCGGCTGTTCCGGGCGGTGATCACGCTAGAGTGCCTCGCTGGATCGCATGGACGAACGGAGCATCAGGTACAGACTCCCGGATGATTGCGATGGAGAACCAAGGTAAGGTTCTTGGTATAACCTGTTCACTAATCTTCCTTTGCAGATGCAGATCGAGTAGAACAGATCGGGCGTGGCTGAAGACTGGACTGGAGCTGCAGGCAAGGTGAGCGTTACGCTGCAGGAGTGCAGAACACAAAGCGTTTTCTGTTCTCCATGCGTGGTTTAAATAGCCTCCCAGAAGTAGTTCCCAGGTAAAGTAGTCCCTGTACCACACCCAATGAAAATGTCCCATGAATAAAGTAGTCCCTTCAAACAGCCTCACGGTGGGCTGTACCTGGTTTTACCACTTGATAATTTGACTTGCCTGAAAAAGGCAATATGAGCCTGGCGCCAACGGCGCCAGGCCGGAGTTCAGGAAGCCCTTAGGCAATCCTTTGGGGCCTTACAGGCCCCACATGGGTGCCAGAACTTGGGCAGACTGGTCTGCTCCAGATTTCTGGGGGCAGGCATCGTGACAACTACAGTCTGAACAGGCACATAGCCAGGCAAAGATCCTGAATAGAGCGATTGGTAGAGGACCTCCCAGATCAAATGGACTTGAATCTATCCAACAGAAGAACATTTGCCAGATGTCTGTACCAGGGTCTTTAAGCAGAAGGAAAAGACAATCATTGGTGGCTGGGAATAGGGAGGAGGGGGTTGGGGGAGTATCAAATGCCGTGAGGCGTAACTCACCTTATTTCAGGACTTCTCTCCACGCACCTTGGCCAAGAGGCACAAATTCAGCATGGTAACCAATTGGCTACAGAAGCACAAGGTGCAATATAGATGGGGCTTCCCATGTAAGCTATTGTTCGGCTACCGAAATAAACAATATGCCATTGCAATGGAAGAGGCTGCAGTATTAATGGGGATCAATCGATTGGAGATTTGGTAGAAGATCAGATGGACCTAGAATGTAATAAGGGGTCGGAGGGAAAGTAGTGCATCAGATCACCCACGAAACCTAAAAGGCAGGCATGCGGATAAGAAATTCCGAAAGAAGATGGCGGCAATCCCCAAGGACAGATGCTGAAAGCACCTGCTGTTAGAGCTCAATCACAATTCAAATATTTCTCTTGATAGAGGCATCCTGGTTCGGGCAAAGGGGGCGTTTCCCTCCTACCTTGTGTGCATATTGTCACGCTCCCGTTCAGGGGTAGTTTCCCTGGTCGTTTCTACATGTTGGGGTTTGCTATGTTAAGGGGTTGAGAGTAACAGCAGTTTAAAGGCACGTGGGGGACATGCAGGGCATCCCTCAGATACAATTTTCAATAAATGCAGGAATTGGAAGAGGGGTTACTCGCGGTAAAGTGCATTGACTTTTAGCGGATAAAGCAAAGCTACAGGACACAAAGAAGCTTCACTTTATTATTTTTTTTTTCCAACTTGACTTATTAATTTTGACATTGGATGTGAACATACAGGTGGCTACATGTTATGCATTAAGAGCTATTTCACGAACTTGTTCCAGTCCACCTTAATATTTAACAACATTAACGTTAATCGTTCCAATCAGAAGAAAATGAAATCCCCGCCCCCCCCCCTTCCCCCACCCTCCCGATTCTCGAGTCTCCTTTCGAGGCATTGCTACTTTGAATCGTAGTCGGCTGCATGACATTCATCTTCAATCGTCTCTAGGTCATAGATCTCCAGTATGGTCTGTGACAGGCATGGGTTGTTGGCAATGGGTCGTTCAGCATTCCGCCAGTGTTGGCGTAGGTTGGGTGCCAATTTCTTTGCTGTGTTGAGTCATCGGTGGTTGAGCGCGAGATATATCGTGCAGTGGTCGCACCAGGCTTCCTCTTGTCGTGCGGCTTTGTCATGTAGTATTGCCGTTATTTTTTCCATTGTGTAAATGTTTGTGGCGATCTGTAGCCTGTCCTTTTTACCAGGTAGGTATGAGGATTTACATTTTATCATGAGGGCTGCTCTCGCCGCGAGTAACAGGGGGGATATTAGACCTTTTACCCCGATCAGTTCGTCATCTTCCTCGAGGCCAAAAAGAATCAGGAGGGGTGACAATTCCCTCTCTATGCCGTCCAGCTGTTTGATCCATCCCAGGACTTCTTGCCAGTAGATGCAGACCTTGGGGCAGGTCCACCACATGTGCCAGTAGTCAGCATTCATACCAAATTGTCGCCAGCATCCCGGGCTGGAGGTCTGGAACATTTTGGACAGCCTGTATGATCGTACTGCCATCTGTGGAGCAATTTTATAGCGTGTAATTTATACTGGGCTGCGATTGATATTTTGGATGGTCTCTCACAAATTGTCCCAGGCCTGCTGGTCGAACTCTCTGACGAAGTCTCTTTCCCATTTTACCTTGAGACGGCGGTTTGGCGCGTCGTCTTTATTAATTAGAACCCTGTACATTCGTGCTACGAGGCCTTTGGAGGTGGCAGTCGTGTCTAGGATCGTCTCAAAGGGCGTTAGTTCTCTCTGTGTGGTGGCCTTCAATTCCCTTCTGGATAAAACGCCTTTCAGACGCAGGTACAGGAAGACTGGTATTGGGTGAATTTGGAGGGCTTCCTCTGGTTCCGTTATTGAGATGAATTTCCCTTTTCTCCACCGCTGACCGACTCTCTCGAGGCCGGCATCGAACCAAGATTGGTATCTAGTGTGTTCCGGGATTTCTTCTCTGATGCCTGGGGACCAGAGAAGGCCACGTGGTGACTCCCAACCTCGCTTTCCGCTTCTTCCATAGGTTCCACATTGAGCCCAGTATCGGGTGGTTGCGCAGTCTTCTCGCAAGTTTCCGTCTGGGGACCCATAGCCATTCTGCCAGAGTTACAGTGGCTTAAATGTTGTCAAGTTGGACCCACTGGAGGTCATTCCTATCTCGCAGGTGTGGGATTAGAATTCTGAGCTGTGTGGCTTGATAATAGCATTCTATGTCCGGCAAGCCCACTCCTCCTAGGTCATTTGGCAATATTAAAACATCGTAGGGGATTCTGGGTTTCTTCTCATTCCACAGAAATTCTAGTATGGCCTTTCTGACTTGTCTGAAGAAATGCTCTGGGATTGTGATGGGCAAGACCTGAAAGGGGTATAGGAACCGTGGGAGGGTCACCATTTTGATTGCATTTAGGCGTCCCATCCAGGAGATTGTCAGTGGTTTCCATTTCTTGAGATCAGCCTTGAGGGCTTCCAGAAGCGGAGGGAAATTGGCTTCGTAAAGGTTGTCGAGGTGTCGCGTTAAGTTAATCCCCATGTATCTCATTGTTGGGCCTCCGATGATCAGCCCGAGGTGCTCAAGAGCGCTTTGGTGTTCTGGAGATGGATCATGGAGTGGAAAAAGAATGGATTTGTTGATCTTGAATCCTGAGAGTGCGCCGTATTCCTCTATCAGATGGATCGCTCGTGGAATGGAAGACGTTGGGTTTGTGACAGAGCAGAATGTCATCCGCATACAGGGCTCGCTTATATTCTTTGCCATTCACCTGAATCCCTTCCACTGCAGGATCTGCTCACAGAATTACGGCGAGGGGCTCCAGGGACAGCGCGAAAAGTATTGCTGAGAGGGGGGCAACCCTGTCTCGTACCCCTGCTGAGGGGGAACCAACGAGAGAATTGAGCCTTCACCACGACCGATTCTCTTGGGGATGTATAAATAGCTTTGTTCCCTCGACAGAGCGTGGGGCCTAGGCCTTTCTTTAGCGTGGCCGCCAGGAAATGCCATTCAACTGTCGAACGCCTTCTCAGCATCAATTGAGTGTAACGCTGGTTTGCTCAACGATGTTTGGGCCTCGTGGATTAAGTGCAGGGTTTTCCGGGTGGAGTCCACGCCTTGTCTGCCTATGATGAAACCCACTTGGTCGTTGTGGATTATTGCGGGCATGTGTGACTCCAGCCTTGCAGTAAGGATTCTCGTATAAATTTTGGCATCGATATTTAGAAGGGATATTGGACGGTAGGAGGCACACAGCTTTGGGTCCTTACCCTCCTTGGGGATGACTTATTAGTGCTTCGGAGAAGGATTCGGGTGCCACACCGGATTGAAGTAGGTTGTTAAATAGGTCAACCATCAATGGGAGAAGAGCATCTTTGAAAGTCTTATAGAACCCCGCTGTGTACCCGTCGTTCCCAGGGGCTTTCCCTGTTGGAAGTCTTTTGATTGCTTCTTCAATTTCTTCTCCTGTGATGGGGGCTTCCAAGGTATGTGCTGTATCAGACGGGAGAGTGGGCAAGGGTATTTTGTCCATATACTCAATTATCGCTTCTGGGTGCGAAGCAGCGTGTGACGTGTATAACTCCTCATAGAAGTCAGCAAAGGTTTCCGGGACACTGGGGGGGGAAATGGTTCGTAGGAATTTCCTTCTGTTTGGATCCTGGGCACCCACCTCTCTTGGCGTTGACCGCGGAGTCTTGCGGCTAGTAGGGCGCCTGCTTTGTCCCCATGTTCATAGTGTTTCTGCTTCAGGCATTGAAGCTTGCGCGCGATGCTACCCGCCTCCAGTTGTCGTTCCTCTTGTCGTTGGCCTCCTTAATCTTTTGTAGTCTATCTTGGTCAGCTGACTGTGCCATGAGGTCAAGTTGGGTAATTTCGTTTCGGAGCCTATTTTTTATCAGTTCTCTTTTTTCCACTGATCCCTCTTTAATAAGTAGCCCGCTCCAGGTCGCCTTGCCAGCTTCCCAAATTGTGTTCATGGAAGTTTCGCCCGTGTTAATCTCAAAGTATTGGGTGAAGCCCTGCTCTAGTTGTTTCCGAAAAATTGGGTCCTTAAAGAGAGTCTCGTTGCACCGCCATTTGGAGCATCTTCGAGGAAGGGCCATTTGATCAAGGGTGACCGTGACCATATCGTGGTCTGACCATGAGACATGGATTATAATGCCTTCAGTCATTGCCGTGATGAAGTCTGCGGTTAGGTATATATAGTCTATTCTGGAAAAGGTTGCATGCGGTGCGGAGAAGAAAGTAAAGCCAGTTCAGTTGGGATTGGTATGTCTCCAGGCATCGGTGAGACTGTAGGCATCCATCATATCTACGGCCAGTGGGCGTCCGACGCCCGCTAGAGGGGGCGTAGAGGTGCGACCGGATTGTCTATCTGTTCCGGATCCATCCATGTGTTCAGATCACCCCCGAGTATTACGTCGCCTTGTGCTTCGCTCAGGACTTTCGGGATTATCCTCTGCAGGAATCTGGCTTGTCCTGTATTGGGGGCGTCTATTGACGCAAGGGTGATGACGGTGCCTTGTATCCTGCCAACTAGGATTAGTGCTTTGCCACTGACGTCCATCCATGACTTCAAGAGTTCAAATTGGATCATTTTATTGACTAATATGCAGACTCCCACTTTCTTCAGCGGGCCAGAGCCCCAGTATTCAGAGCCTAGCTTAGCATATAATACCTTCCTCTCTTTTCCCTTGCTGTATCGGGTTTCTTGTAAAAAGAGTACATCTAGTTTGGCTCTCTTGAACTCTCGTTACCAGCGATCTCTTGGTGGGGGAGTTAAGTCCTTTAACATTCAGCGTGCCAATTTTGAGTATGCCCTGCCTGTCACTTGATTCGTTATGTCTGTGGGACATTAATATGTTCGTAGAAATCGGTCGCAACGTCACGCTGCCCATTGCAGGAAATTGCCATGCTGAAAGTAATGTAGTAGCTGCCTCTACTTAACAGAGGCTTTACCTGAGGCTGTGCCATTCCCTGTCTCCCTCCTCCCACCCGCCCCAGTAGGGTATTGAACATCATACCCTTTGCCCTCTGTTCTGTCATGTTGCTCTTTGGTTCTTCGATGAGGGTCTGTGTCTGTTTGTGATGGCGTCCGAGTTGGACTGGATGTGAACAGCCGGTCTGTCGGACCACCAGCAAGGGTCGTAACTGCACGGCCCCGTCGACTAACATCAACATAGCATTTTTGAGCCACCGCCCCCAACTTTTATAAAATTGTGTAACAAACGACAGTATGTCAAACAACAGCAACTTTAACTGTGAGCTAGTATATGGGATACATTACTCACCGTAATCGTATTTCTGATGCTTGTATCTGGTTAGATTCACATGCTGGGCGTCGACACATGGCGTGCCCGTAATACCATCCCTAGTGTGACGTCCACTGTACCCATGATCCCTCACGCGTGTAGGACCCTCAGATTGTATTTTCTCTGACATGAGTTAGCATGAGGAGAAGCGCGAGTACAGATGATCCAAGCAGATAGAAAGTTAAGACTACAAGCATCCATGCGCCTTCTCTCAGAGGGGAGGAAAAGTGGGTCGCATGTGAATCTAAGCAGATGCAAGCATCAGAAATACGATTACGGTGAGTAATTTATCCCTTCTGAGGCTTGTGGAATCTGCTTAGATCACATGCTGTGCATAGATTAGCGAGCAGTACCTGAAGAAGGTGAGATGTGAGAAGGGTCATGAGCAAATGAATGTCTTAGAACCGCTTGTCCCACTTGGGTATCAGTCTTGGAATGGGTGTCAATGCAGTAGTGCTGAGTAAAAGTGTGAATAGAGCTCCAAGTAGCTGCTTTGCAAATGGTGTCAAGGGGGACATTTGCAATGAAAGCAAGAGTGGCCCGAATGCCTCTTGTAGAGTGGGCGCTTGGCGTGAAAGGCAGAGTTTTTCCAGAAAGGGAGTAACACAGCTGGATACAGTTAATAATCCACTTCGAGATGGCACCTTTAGAGACGTGAGCCCCCTCTCTGCCTGTAGCTACGGAGACAAACAGGTGGTCTGTTTTCCTTAGCGGTCTGGTCTTATTTACATAGTAGAGGACCGCCCTACGCACTTCCAGGGTGTGTAGTTTCACCTCAGCCGAGCTCTGTGGGTCTTGGAAAAAAGCCGGAAGCTCGATGGACTGGTTCACGTGGAATTTAGAAATAAACTTAGGTGAGAACCCAGGGTGTGTGCATAAACCAGTTTATCTTTATGGACAGTAAAGAAGGGATCTTACACTGACAGCCTGAATTTCACTGACCAGATGTAATTGCTACTAAGAAGGCAGTCTTATGAGTCAGGTGTTTCAGACGGCTTTTATGCAGGGGCTCGAATGGGGGGCCCATGAGTTTAGATAGCACCACGTTAAGGTCCCATCCTGGTGGTGGGTTAGAAATAGGAGGGTGAAGTCTCTTTACTCCTTCCATGAAGGCTTTAACTACTGGTACTTTCCACCACGTCACCTTGTTATGGGAAGTGGTGTATGCCGACAGAGCTGCCAGGTGTACCTTCAGTGAGTTAAAAACCAGTCCTGCATCCAGCAGGTGGAGCATGTATGTAACAATAGCGGAAGGAGTGCAATCAACTGGGTTGATTTGTTTATTCTGGCACCAGATAACGAATCTCTTCCATTTGTCAAAGTAGCAGTGCCTCGTGTTTGGCTTCCTATATTCTTTTAGGATGTCCATACACGTCTGTGGTAAATTGAGATGTCCGAACTCTATGACCTCACGAGCCATGCTGCCAGGTTCATTGAGTTGGGTTGAGAATGCACGGTTTGACCTTGGTGCTGGGACAGTAGGTTGTACCAGGCCGGAAGTTTGATGGGTTTGCACACCGCTATTCTGCGTAAGTGTGGGAACCACGTTTGTCTCGCCCACATGGGAGCAACCAGGACGAGCGTCATCGATTCTCTGTTCATCTTGTTGAACACCTTCCTGATGAGGAGTTGGTGGAAAAGCGTACGCAAACATTCCTGACCAGTTCATCCACAGGGCGTTCCCCTGGGAGTCTGGTTGGGGGAACCTGGATGCAAATCCTGGGCATCGTCTGTTTTCGCTTGTGGCGAATAGGTATACAGTGGGGAAACCCCACTGAGAGAAGATATCTTCTACGACTTCTCTGTGTAGACACCATTCGTGTTCTTCTGGGAGGGGGTCTCTGCTTAGAGCATCCGCTAGAGAATTGTGATCCCCTGGAACATGTTGCGATGACAGGAAGATGTTCCGTCCGAGTGCCCATATCCAAATTTACTGGGCAAGCTTGGACAGATTTGGCGAACGAGTCCCTCCTTGCTTGTTCAGGTTAAACACGGCTGTAGTGCTGTCCGTCCGGATTTGCACTGACAGATTTAGCAGGTAGGGCTCGAACGCTTGAAGCGCTCTGAATACAGCCAGAAGCTCTAGCAGGTTGATGTGATTCTTGGCCACTGAGGGAGACCAGAGACCCTGAGCTGTGTGGTGGAGATGGTGAGCTCCCCACCCTCTCAGGCATGCATCGGTTGTGACTACCGCCTGTATCTCGGGATCGTAAAAGGGTTTCCCCTTGGACAGATTCTCTTGTCCACCAGTTTAGGCTTTGTACAAGTGTTGGCGAAACGACCACTAGATCGTCCCACTGACCACTTGCCTGAGACCACTGTTTCGCCAACCATTCCTGCATGGGACGCATGCGCAGGCGCACGTGGGGGACCAGGTAAATGCATAACGCCATCATGCCCAGCAACCACATTGCTTTGCGTACCGTTATCTGGCAACCGGACTGATATTGCAGAATTTGCAGCAGTATATTCTGAATTCTTTCCTCAGAAGGAAAGGTCAACCCCTCTTGAGTGTCTAGAATAGCTCCTAGGAACTTTTTGGAGGTGCTTGGCACCAGACTTGACTTTCTCGTTTATTGAGAAACCCAATTCGAAGGGGAGGTTGATTGTCCTTTGAATGTTTGTTCTGCAAATTACTGGGGTCTCCCCCGTGATGAGCCAGTCGTCCAGGTAAGGGTACACCAAGATTGCCTCTCTGCGTAGGTGTGCTGCCGCCACCGCCAGTACCTTGGTGAATACCCTTGGAGCCGAAGCTATCCCGAAGGGCAGTACCTTGAACTGGTAGTGCCGAGTGTCCACCTTGAAGCGCAAGTACTCTGTGCGCTGGGAACATAGAAATATGGAAATATGAAAATAGGCATCTTTCATGTCCAATGTTGCCATGTAATCCCCCTTTTTTAGGAGGGGGATTACCTCTTGGAGAGTAGTCATGCAAAATTTGTGGGGCTTGACATAATTGTTTGCAGGCCGTAAGTCCAAAACTGGGCGCATTGTCAAATCTTTTTTTGGCACAAGGAAGTAAGTTGAATAAATACCCTTGTTTACCTGGTGTCCCGGGACAAGTTCTCTCGCGTCCTTTGCTAGCAGATTGACAATCTCCTCGAGGAGGATCTTCTGGTGTTCCAAAGAATGTATTCTTTGTCGTGGAAGATGGTCCGGGGACGCTCTAGCAGTTCTATGCAGTACCCTGCGGATACTGTGGACAGCACCCATCTGTCTGATGTGATCCCTTCCCAAGCTTGGGTGAAGTTGGAAATGCGTCCCCCCTACTGGGGTTGCGTGAGAAGGGACCGTGAACGGAGCGTCACATTTTTGGTGGAGGCATGCTGCCTCCTTTACTGGAACTGCCTCTACCTTTACCACATCCTCTTTTATTACCCCTGCCGTAACCCTGGGTAGACTGTTGGTTATTGTTCCACGGTGTACCCTGCCCCTGGGGATAGTTCGATCCTCTGGGAATTTTGGCCGCGTGGGCAACGAAAATTACCAATCCCTCTCTGATTAGGGGGTTTATTGGTTAGTTGGCCTAGGGATTTGAGTGTCTCATACTCGTCCATGGCATTTTTCAGCGCGTCCTCGACCACCTTACCAAACAGATCCAGCTCCACCAGTTTATCTAACAATGATGCTTGGGTTTTAGCCTTGAATCCAGACTGCCGAAACCAAGCGTGTCTCTTGATAACAGTTCCTTCTGCTATCAATCTGCCGGCGCTATCCGTGGCATAAAAGGTTGCTTTTAAAATGCAACCGGACACGGCTCTTCCCTCCTCCGCAACTCGTGCCAACTGGCTCTTTAAGGGTTCTGGGGCGGAGTCTATGAGTGCTGCTACTTCTTCACACTGATGGCAGTTGTAGCTGGCCAACAGGGTGGTGGAGTTGGCAATCCATGCCTGGTAGGCGGAAGTGGAGGCTACTTTCCTGCCCAAACCATACAGTTTCTTGCTCTCCTTGTCGGGAGGAGCTTCGGACGATGACAAGGGTGTTCCAGCCCTCTTACGGGTGTTTGTAACAACCAGGAAGTCCGGTTTCAGATGTCCCCTTATATACAGAGGGTCTGATTGGGCTGCCCAGAAAAGTTTCTCAATCCGGGAGGTTCACTGCTCTGGTGAGGTTAGGATTTAAAAGTGAAGGGTCTATTCTTCTCTGAATAGACTTAAGGATAGGGATGGCCTGAGCAACAGGCCTTCTTTCTCCCACTAACTTCGGCGAACTCCCTCTCCTCTTGAGCACCCTGGGTGTCAATGTGGAACTGTTCTGCCGCTCAGGACAGAACTTCATTCAGGAGAGGTTGAATGTTGACAGGGGAGTTGGTAATCGGGGGTTCTTGCTCTACCGGGGAAATCTACTCTGTAGGTCTCAGGGTCTTCCTCTTCCTCTTGTTGGTCCTCATCATCCCCATAGTAGCCCGTACCAGTTTGCTCTTCCAACATGGCCAAATCACAAAAGGATGTATCCCCTTGATATTGAGAGTAGGGCTGTATATAGAAGGGGTCCGAAGACCGTGTTGGGGCTTCAAACCGGGACTTCTTACTTGGAGGTATTGGATCCTTAGAGCCTGAGGGTGCTGACCCGTCGGGAGTATAGGAGAGAAAGTGTTCAGGGTTTTTTGCGTAAAAATCTGCCAATGATGACATCCTTGACATAACCCAGTCTATGTCATCACTAGCCCATTCTCTAGAACTGGGAATGACCCTTTCTGGGACTTTCTCCGCCTTATCCTGACTAGACTTACTGGTTTTAGCAGGGGTCCTTGGGATAACAGAAGACTGGGACTTGTCTGTCCGTTTATGTGGAGTGGAAAGTTTTTGAGGTGTGTGTGTGAGGAGGCTGAGACTGCTTCTTTCGTTTTTTTCCCTCCTCCCCGTGGGCGGAAGAGTTTCCCCTGCTTTTTCGCCCCTCCGGAGCCTTCCGACGCCCGTCGTCAAGGTTCAGGGGTAGTGTCCCTATCCTTAGAACGTGGAGGTAGGGACTCGGGAGCCGCCATTACGCGGTCTGCGGGCGCCGACTCCTGGAGTGCGGTCTGGGGATGGAATTAGTCTTCGTCTTCCGACGATCGAACTTCTGTTAGCTTGGGGAGCGAGGCACTCTTGGCAACAGTGGATGATTGCCTGGAGTCATGCGGCGATCTAAATCGAGAACGCCCAGAGGACACAGATTCGGACCGTTCTCTATGTGCCTCTTTCCGAGAACTCAACGTGCGTGTCGAGTCTCAGTTGGACTTCATGTGCTTTGTGGAAGTGCTGTGGGTAGTGCTTGTGTCGCTGGGGGTCTTCCCCATAGCCGCCCTGCCGGACGACCTTCCGAGGTCGGGAACTTGCGCTCGGCTGTCTCTTGACACCACGTTGCCCTCGCCGTCTGAAACTACGGCGTCGCTGCCATCGCTGAAGGCGCTCTCCTGACGCCTGGCGTGGTGGGCCCAACGCATGATCGAACGGTCCTTAAGTGTTTTCAGTTTAAACCTACTACACGCTCTGCAGTTCGCCTCGGGGTGGTCCCTCGGCAAGCAGGGATTGCACGTGGCGTGCCCGTCAACCCAAGGGGACTTGCGGTTGCACTTGGGGCAGAATTGGAAAGGGGTACCCTCCATATGTACCTTTTGGCAGCGGGCTTGTAAAAGTGTAGGCATATATAAGAATGTACCCATATACCAAAACAGTGTAGAGTATGTCCACCCCCCACTCTCCCTACTTGAGCCGAGGCCAGAGGCCTTCCTAGGCCCGGGCCGAGGCCAGAGGCCTTCCGAGGCCAAAATCCGCCGTGCAGCTGTCGACGGTCGATTTCTTCTCCAGGCCGGCGTCGAGTGTGGAAGGTCGGTGACTCGACGTTGGGGTGGAGAATGGGGAAAATAACAATATTTTGCAAAAGTATGGCTAAGGCTAGGGAACTCTGCGAAATGCTTCCGACCAGTATGGCGGAAAAAAACAATCTGAGGGCCCTACACGCTTGAGGGATCATGGGTACAGTGGACGTCACACTCAGGATAGTATTACTGGCACGCCCTGTGTCGACGCCCAGCATGTCATCCAAGCAGATTCTACAAGCCTCAGAAATGATACATGTGGTTTCCGGAGTCTTCATTCCTCGGCAGTTCGCATTTGCGGTTCAAGCAGTTCACGTGTCATATGATGGAATCAGTGATACAGGAGTGCCGTGATCCGGGATGTAGGTAGGTCCCCTGCAGGGACCTTGGAAGCAAAGATGGCCGGGATATAGAGCTTGGGCGCACAATGTCATTTGCTGTTGTCTGGTGTGTTGTTGGGCCGCCTGTACTTTCTGGATCCTTTACTCGTTTCCTTCTCGGGCCCCAAAGTTCCCATCCTGATCTGTCCTGTGCAGGGATATCCTGAGTTCCCTCCCCCGAGGTCGATCCGAGGAGGTCGGCGATGCATTCTCAGATTTCTTCTTCAGAGCGGAGTAGACTCTTCCTGCTCCCATGTTCAAACGCGAGGGAGAAGGGGTATCCCCATCTGTATCTCGTGCTTTGATCTTTTAGCCATCTCGTGAGAGGACTACAGAGGCGGCGTAGGGCCAGTGTCAGCGATGAAAGATCCTGGAAAATGGTAATCTAGGCCCCTCCAAGGGTAAGGGTGCCTCCGGACCTGGCTTTAGCAAGTATCCTTGTTCTGTCCTGATATCTGTGGAATCTGGCGAGGACCGATCTCCGGCCACCTGGGGGGCCGCCAGCTCTGTGAATTCCCTCGGTCTTGAGTTCATCCATGTCCTCATCCGCCGTCAGGATTTTGACGATTTCGTGTATCGTTTGAGGTCTTCCTCCGTCTCCCCTTCTCTCTCCGGAATTCCCAAAAAACATAGGTTATTCCTTCTCTCTCCATTTTCCAAATCATCTCTCTTAAGGCGAATCTCGTCCTTCTCTATACTTCGTATTCTAAGCTCCATTTGGGCTTCTAGGGTGTCGATTGAGGCCTGGTTGTTCTCGACTCCCTCTAGTCGCTCCTCGATGTTGTCTACCCTCTGGGTCATCTTATCCATTTTTCCGCCAAGGTTGGCACCCATGTTCCGAATTTCACTTATGAGGGCGGCAATGTCTCCCTTGGTAGCAGCTGCACCCGTTTGAGGCTTCTAGTGACATTATTGGCCTTGGGTCGGGAGCCTGTGGCAGCGGGGTGTAGGCGTATTTGGCAAGCTTACTTGAAATGTTCATGTGGCACTTGCATGCGAGGAGGCACACGCCACACTGGATCGGGGGCCCTACCCTCGGTCCTGGTGTGTTGAGAGGCACGTAGGCAGCGTTGGGGGCACCGGGGTGACGACCCTCGGAGCAGGGGCTCTTTGGTGGGAGGAGGCACACGCCCTGTCTCCAGGGGCTCTACCCTCCGTTCCGGTCAATTTCCTTCGGTGGGTCCAATGTCGTGTCAGGGGGGCCGGAGTATCGATGCCGGCCTGTAGTGGGGATCCGGGGAGAGTATGTGGGGCGAAGCCCCAAGGAGAGGGTCTTGGGTGCAGGCGAGGTGGGGGGGTGAATCCCTCCAGGTATTCCGCTGCTCTGTTACTGGGCCACTTATCCGTGTCCTGATCAGGTAGTGGGCTGGGGCCTTGCCAGAGGAGGGCACACGCCCCAGGAATGGGGGCCCAACCCTCTGCTTAGCCTCAATGCACAGTCGAATTTGCTGCCGTGTGAGGAGAGGCCTCGGGTGGTGGAGTCCGAAGGGACTGCGTGGGTAGGTCTGGTTAGAAGCAGTGGAGGCTGGGACGTAAGAGGCACTTTGGTTGCTGTGTGGGATCCCCGCAGCTGGGAGGCAGGGGTGACTTTATGGCCCATTGGGGTTGGTGCTGTGAAGAGCGGGAACCAACGTCGCAGCCGGTGTATGCAATGCGCTGGGCCAGCGGCTCCGTTCAGAGATTAGGGCCGCCTCCTGCTGGGCCCTAGCACTCTGGTTGATGGGGTCCCCTGGGGGTGTCAGAAAGGGGATGCCGGGGGATCAGGCGCATGGGCGGCTCATTCGCGAGTCCTCGCGGTGGGGGGCTAGGCGGCCGATGTGAGGCCCCCGTGGGCTTGTGCACCGCCTTTGATTGAGGCTTTGCCAGGTCCTCAGTGAGAGCGGGGGGGAGGCGGGGGTCACTTTGGCACCTCCCTCTCGGCTGTTCAAGTCCAGGCCCCGGGCGGGGCACGTTCCGGGGAGGAGAAGGAACAAGTTACTTACCTGTAACTGTTGTTCTCCAGCATGGGTCTGGCATGGATTCACATGCTCATGAATATTCCCCGTCGTCAGGCTGGGAATCCTCGGTAAAGAAAAAACCAGTATCAGTTTCGTTTCTGATCTGTCTTTCGTAGCAATAACCAATCACTGGTCTCTGCGTCATACTGACCACAGCCAATGACTGCCCTCTACCTAAGCACCGCCTCTGGCAGCCATCTTCAGATTTGGAAGCACGTGAAGTGGCAGTATGACCAAGTGAAGAGCCGCAGAGGGGTAGGCGGGAGGGTTCGCATGTGAATCCATGCCAGACCCATGCTGGAGAACAACAGTTACAGGTAAGTAACTTGTTCCTTCTCCAGCATGGGGTCTGGCATGGATTCACATGCTCATGAATAAAGAATACATAGCAGTACACACATGCACAACCACGGGAGGTGGCAAAGGCTCAACATTAAGCATCACATCAACTCAACATTAAGCATCTTACCTCCTCACCAGGCTCACCTCAGGCGAACAGGTTGCGCAGCACTGCTTGGCCGACCCTGGACTCCTCCCTGGAATCCCGGTCGACGCAGTAGAATTTCGTGAAGGTGTGCGTCGACCTCCACGTAGCAGCCCTGCATATGTCCAGCAGGGGCACACCAGATAGGAACGCCGTGGTAGCTGCGATCGCTCTGGTGGAATGGGCTCTCGGACGGCCAGGCAGCGGTCGGTTTGCCAACCGGTGACAGTACATGATACAGCCGGAGAGCCATCTGGAGATGGAAGCCTTCGAGAGAGCCTTCCCCTGATTGACAGGTCCAAAGTTCACAAAGAGTTGTGACGTCTTCCGAAAACCCTTCGTGCGATCCACGTAGAACTTCAGCGCTCTAGCTACATCCAGCGAGTGCAAAGTCCTCTCAGCCAGCGACGAAGGCGACGGGAAGAACACAGGTAACACCAAGGGTTCGTTGAGATGGAAGTCCGACGGTACCTTGGGCATGAAGGAGGGGTGCGTCCTGAGCACTACCCTCGTGTCGTGGAAAGTCAAGTACGGGGCCTTGCAGGAAAGGGCCTGGATCTCACCCACTCGTCGTGCGGAGGTGATGGCCACGAGAAAAGCTGTCTTCCACGATAGAAACTTCAACGGGGCCGAGTGCAGAGGCTCGAACGGAGGTCCCATGAGCTTGGTCAGCACCACGTTGAGCTCCCACGCCGGGGCCGGAGCCTTCACCGGCGGGAACGATCTGAATAGTCCCTTCATGAACTCTTTCACCAGACGATGAGACCACAAGGACGTCCGCCCCGTGGTTCTGGTGTATCGGGAGATCGCAGCAAGATGAATCTTGATGGACGCGTGTGCCAGTCCAGCTTTGGCCAGCGTCAGCAGGTACGGCAGTACTTGGGGAGCCGTAATCCGTAGAGGGTTAATCTTCTGTGCGTGGCACCAGACAGAGAACCTCTTCCATTTGTGTCCGTAGCATTTAAGAGTCGAGGACGCCCTGGCCTTTGCAAGAACCTCTCTGCAATCGGCCGGTATGTCGTATCCTCCAAACTCTAGCGCTGCAGGAGCCAGGCCTGCAAGTTCAGCGACTTCGGGTCGTGGTGGAGGATGGCGCCTCCTTCCCTGGAGAGTAGGTCTGCGTCCGCCGGCAGCTTGATCGGCGGGGACGCTGACAAGTCCAGAAGGTCCGGGAACCATATCTGCCTCGGCCACGCAGGTGCGACGAGGATCATCCTGCACCGTGACCTCTTGAGCTGGTTGACGAGCCGGATTAGCAGAGGCAAGGGAGGGAACGCGTAGAGGAACAGGCCCTCCCAGGGGAACGAGAAAGCATCGCCCATGCTCCTCGTCTGGGGAAACCTGCTGGCGAACCTCCGGCACTTGGTGTTCGTCGCCGTCGCGAACAGGTCGATCTGGGGTGTGCCCCACCGTCGGAAGAGGCGATCCACTAGATCCTGCCGTAGTTCCCACTCGTGGCACGAGCGCAGCTCCCTGCTGAGTGAGTCGGCGATGGTGTTTTTTATCCCTGCCAGATGAAACGGCACCAGAAAAATCCCTTGGGCGACGGCCCAATGCCACAGGTCCTGCGCCTCCTTGGACAGCGCTGGGGACCTGGTTCCGCCCTGTTTCCTGATGTAAAACATGGTGGTGGTGTTGTCGGTGAAGATCCTCACCACCTTGCCCTTCAGGGACGGAAGGAAGGACCTGAGGGCCCAAAACACTGCACGGAGCTCCAGGACGTTGATATGCAGGGACTTCTCCGTCGGGAGCCAGAGTCCCCTCGCGTGCAGATTTTCGGTGTGCGCTCCCCACCCTTCCAGGGAGGCATCCGTGGTCACAGTCTCCTGGTGGGCTGGGGTCTGGAAGTCCATGCCCGCCGTCAGATGCGCGCGGGTGCCCCACCACCGTATCGCTCGCCGGAAACTCTCGTCGAGCTTGATCCTTTCCTCGAAGCTGCCCGTCGTCTGGATCCAGCGCGCATCCAGGAATTCTTGCAACGGGCGCATCCGGAGCCTGCACATGGGAATGAGGTAGATGCAGGAAGACATCATCCCGAGGAGGGACTTGATGGATCTCACTTTGGCCGCGTCGGCCACCAGCATCCGTTGCACCTTGCCCAAGATGGTCCTGGTCCTCTCCTCCGACGGGGAGGCCAGAAGGGACACTGTGTCGAGCCTCGCTCCCAGAAACAGTGCGACTTGCGCGGGCACCAGGTGGGATTTGGTGTAGTTCACGGAGAATCCCAGGTCCGTGAGGAGTTGGACGGTCCTTGCCGTGTGGACCACGGCGAGCTCCTTCGTCTTGGCGCGGATGAGCCAGTCGTCCAGGTAGGGGTAGACGTGAATCCCCTCGCGGCGCAGCTGCGCCGCCACCGGTGCGAGGCACTTGGTGAATACCCTGGGTGCCGACCGCAGTCCGAAGGGAAGGGCTTTGAACTGGTAATGCCGCCCTTGGACCACGAACCTGAGGAATTTTCGGTGCCCCTTTAGGATTGGAATGTGGAAGTAGGCATCCTCCAAATCCAACGACGACAGGAAGTCTCCTTCCTCCAGTTGACCCAGGACGTGCTGTAAGGTGACCATCCTGAACTTCTGCGCCTTGATGAACTTGTTCAGCCGTCGCAGGTCTAGGATGGGGCGCCATCCTCCCGTCTTCTTCTTCACGAGGAAGTATCGCGAGTAGACTCCGGAGCCCCGAAGCCTCTTTGGGACGAGTTCGATGGCGCCCTTTCTGAGCATCGCCTTTACCTCCAGGAGAAGTTGAGGGACGTGAAGTTCTCTCCTGGCCACGGGGGGGACGCGCGGGCACCTTCTTTGAAACTCGAGCGCGTGGCCCCGGGCCAGGGCATCCAGCACCCAACGGTCGGTGGAGATGGACTCCCACACGCTGACGAAGCCCGCCAGCCGGCCTCCCACCGGGGTGCTTCGGTGGGGGCCCGACCCCACGGCCGGTTCAATCCTGCTTGGACGCGGCCTTGCCGCCTTGACCTCCTTGGCGACGACGGCGGGGTCCGCTAGACTTGCCTCGTCCTCTGTAGGCCTCTTGCGACGACGAGCGGGCCGCTTGACGGTAGGAAGCGAAACCGCCACCGGAACCTTTGGAGGCGCCCTTGCCTCCGCCGCTCCGAAAGGGCGTCCGTCGTTGCTGCAGGACTCCCAGGGCCCGGGCCGTCTCAGTATCCGCCTTGATGGCCTGGAGGGAATCGTCCACCGTCTTCCCAAACAGGTTGTTCCCGTCGAAGGGCATGTCCAGGACTCTGGTCTGGACGTCCTGCCGAAAATCCGTAGCTTTGAGCCATCCACGACGTCGAAGGCAAACGCCGTTGCCTAGCTGGCGGAACCCCGCGTCGGCGATGTCCGTCGCCACGGTGATGGCGTGGTCCGAAGCCACTTCACCTTCCTGGAGGATCTCAAGGGCCTCAGCCCTCTTGTCGTCCGGCAGAAAATCCAGCAGGGGAGCCATCTTGTACCAGAGCTCCCTGTCGTAGCGGGCCACGATAGCCAAGGCGTTGGCCGCTTTAATCGTCGTCGCTGCCGACGAGATGACTCTACGTCCCATAGCATCCAATTTCTTTCCCTCGCCGTCCGGCGGGGAAGTCGATGTGGAGGCCGCACCCCCCCCCGCTTTCTTCCTGGCCGCCGCGGAGACGACGGAGTCCGGGGTAGGCTGCGCCCGGAGGCATAGGGGGGCCGTGTCCGGGACCCGGTACTTCTTCTCGTACCGGTCTCTTCTAGCTGGCGTCGTGGAAGGGTTCTTGAGGAGGGAAAGACCCTCATCCCAAATGTCGTCCAACAGAGGCACTGCGAGGACCGTCTTCCTCTTGGCCTCGCGCCGCTGATAAAGGAAGCCTTCCTTTTTCTTCTCCTCGGGGCAGAGTTGAAAAAGCTCGGAAGCCCTGGAGATCATGGAATGGAAGGATCCGATCTCGTCGGGCGGAGAAGCCCTGGGGGGGGGGCGACGACGGAAAATCCTCGTCGTATGCCTCGTCGTCCGTACCCGTCGCTGCCGTGTCAGTCCCCGTATCATCCCCTCGGGTGGACGGGGAGGAGGGCTGGACGGGGCGCGACGGTTGAAAAGGAGGTGGAGGATGGATCCTTCTTTTCTTGGCAGGGGGAACACCAGAAGGTCCCGGTTCTGGATCCCCCGACGGGAGAGGTTCCTCCGTCGGTAACGGTAGCCTCGTCCTTATCTCAGTGCATAAGGACTGTATGGCCAACAAAATGGCCGCCGAGTTGTCTCGCGGCGCTGGCAGAGGGGAATCCGACGGGCGAGCAGGGGCCCCGTCGGCATCCTCGACGATGTCGTCGTCGTCGCCTGCGTCGGCACCCATTCCGACGGGCTGGTCTTGTTCCACGCCTAGGCCGTGGCTTAAGACCTCGACCAGCTCTTCTTCTGAGGTTGAGGCCGAATCTACGACGACGCCCTGCCCCCCCTTCTTCTCCACGGAGGTTTTCACGGGGGTCCTATCGATGGGCATAAAAGAAGACTCCCTCCGAGGAGGCAGGGAGATTCTGGGCCCTGAGGTCGCCACCACTGGAGTAGCCTCCACAGGCTGGGCCAGGGCCGCCGCGACCGTTTCGATAGAGGGCTTGGTCGGATGGATCAAGGCCTTCACCACCCTAGGTGCGCTCACCGCCTTGTCCTTGAGGGAGGGGGCACTGCCACGCTCCTCCTCTGCCTTCGAGCTCGACCGGGGTCTCTCCAGGAGCTTCGCCGGGTGCTCGGCCTTCCTCTTACCCGACCCAGAGCGTTGGCTCGTGGTTGATGGTGCCGGGGAGGGTGCGCCCTGCCTGGCGCCCGTAGAGCCCGACCGTTCGGCGCTCCCGGTGCCAGCGGACTCGCGGTGCTTGGCCTTATGTTGGGCCCCCGTCGCCGGGGCGCCCTCAAAGGTCTTAGAAGACCGCTCGGATTTCTTCTTCTTCTCGCCAGACGGGCTCTTACCCTGCAGCCAGTTGGCGAGACGTTGATGACGGTCCTTCATGGTCCGTTCCGACATGTCGCCGCAAAACGCACAGTCCTTCTCCACGTGCGTTTTGTCCTCATGAAGGCAGTAAAGGCAGAAAGAGTGTTCGTCCTCCTTAAAGACGTTCTGCAGCTGGCATCCAGGGCAGACCCTGAACAGCTTTCCGGGCGTCGAGCTTCCCTTCTCCTGGGCCATCTCCGAGACCGGGCCTGAGAAGCTTCTGGAGTCCTCCGAAGCGTAGCTCGACGAAATCTTCACCCTTGAGGGGCACAGATGAATCCGACACGGGTCCCCGTAGATCGGATGTAGTATCGGTGGAGCTTGAGGCTCTTTGACCGAAGAATCAAAGTTTTTGTGAAAAAAGCGCGAAAAAATAGCACTAACGCTCGAGAGCAATAGCACGAGGATCCCAACACATGAACGTGCGGTAAAAATCTGAAGATGGCTGCCAGAGGCGGTGCTTAGGTAGAGGGCAGTCATTGGCTGTGGTCAGTATGACGCAGAGACCAGTGATTGGTTATTGCTACGAAAGACAGATCAGAAACGAAACTGATACTGGTTTTTTCTTTACCGAGGATTCCCAGCCTGACGACGGGGAATATTCATGAGCATGTGAATCCATGCCAGACCCCATGCTGGAGAAATGGGCCCCAGTCGAGGCGAGGTGCCTCGGAGCACTTCAGGGGGGGTGGGCACTCACCTCCGCAGATTGATTCTGTCTGTCGCGGAGCCGGTGTCTGGAGATGTGGAGGCAGCTGCGTAGAGTGTGCACACGGGGACGCCTGGCGGCGAGGGGCAGGGGGGATAGGGGGGTCCTCCGGCCCCAGAAGTACACCAGGTGGTTGGGTGTCCGCAGCTTTCCCCAGGAGTTACAGCGTGGCGCGGGTCCCCTGCAGGGAGAGCAGAGGGAGGGGTCGGGTGCCGCGGGCCACGTGTGAACCGGCCTCCTTTCCAGCTGGTGTCCTCATGGGTGAGGGGGAGGCAGGTTCCGACCGACTTTTTTCCTGGACTGAGTTCTGATTTGTCGGGTTTTCGCTCGTGGGGGTGGGGGACACTTCCGATGGCTCAAACTGCTGTTGTTGGGCACAGGGGGAGGAGGGGCAAAAGTGGGGGCTCAGGTCACTTTTGGTGCCCCTGGGTTGAGAGCTCACACAGAGGCGATCATCATCCGTGCGCCCTCTGGTGGGCCGTCTTCACTTTATTTTAAAGGGAATGGTTGCGTTTAATTTTTTTCAGGATGTTGGGTTTGATTTTATAGGTTGAATCAGAACTGCACTGAGAAATAATACTTGGGCACCATTCGGGGGGTGGGGGGGATTCTGGAATATGAGGGATGATGGCAGCCCCTGCTGGGATGAAGATGGAGAATCCTGACCTCGAGTTGGACCAGACAAACTGGGGGAGCAAAGTATTCTGTGTAGCCGTGCAGCAGACTGAAGATCCGTGGATGACTCCTGAAGTGGCCGGGTGACCTTTCCTGCAACTGTTCCGGTGAAGCGCTGCTGGACTACCTGATCTAAGAAGGCCCTCGTCGGTGCTTTGACCCTTGGACTAGTGGGACCAACCAGTGTCAACGTCTTCTTGCACTCCTGCAGATTTGAGCCTTAGGGTTCGTCCATGGACCACAGGGTGGACCAACTAGCTCTGAATTGGGCTACCATGGCAAAAGAGTCGCCTTGTCACGTTTTGGTCTGGAACTTCAGTGGCTGCCAGCCAGTCCAAGTCTCCTTCCCACCAAGTAACAGCTTTCCAACATCAAGGGATTCTGTCCTGGAAGGCAGTCTTCGTTTACAACTGGAGATATGCCCGCTGTCTGCCGCCCATGTGCGTTGACTGTTGCTGGAACCAACTCCTCTGCGTTAGTTAGGGTGTCTTGAAGAGGCCTACATCAGTGCACAATGCCAGTCTTCGTCAAAAAGGGTTGCAAACCGCTCCTGGGCCTGACCAGAATCTTCCTTTTACTTGCAGCTCCTAGGAATCTTTTACTGATTCAAGGGAAGGAAAACCTACCCCGAGCGACTCCCAGTTGAACTGCCAAGTCATTTGGGAAAATCAGAGCAAGGGTGACTAGTAAAAGAAATAGTTACAGGTGCCCCTGTCTCCCCTATAATAAAGTTTGGTTATTCCATTCAATCACTTTTTAAATGTTTGTTTCAAAAGCTGTGCTAAGAGATAGAAAAATTACCTTACTTTCTTGTAAAATCAGAGTGTTTTCTGGAAAAGGTTTCACCACTACAAGAACAACTTCTAACTTTGTCCCCTCTCCTAAAGGAACTTTGTGACTTTAGGGCACAAGGCCCTATTCAATTTAAGGATTGGACTCAAAGTTAGGGTATTACACCTGTGAACTGGTTTTCCCGATTGCACAATTGGGTGACGTACGGGGATCACTGAGCAAGTATACTCATTCTCCAGGTAACTTCAAATGCTTCTGTCGCAGGTATCCAATACAGATTGATTAAAAAGCTTACACTGACACTAAAAAGGGTTGGGGATCTTTTGCCAACTTTGTGAGGTAATTAAGGGGTGAATATTTTGGTGAAATATTGCCACCAATTTTAATCACCTTGTAATTGGTTATTTATAAACTTGCTTAATACCCAAAGGATTCTATGCGCAGGCCCAGGGATCGAACCTGTGTCCACGTCATGCTTCCAAGATGAGTGCGTTGCCCCTGAGCTATCCTTCCTTCCCCATTTTCATACATCTAGGAAAAAGATCTTTCATTTCCCCGATCTTAATCGGCTTTATCAAACAAATGTGGGAATGCTTACACAAACAAGACAAGCATGAAGCGCTGTTGCAAATAATAAAGAGACCAGGGGCAATGCAGTGAAGGGTCAAGTTGGTAACTGACATCTGAAGATTTAGATCCTAATCTGAGTGTTCCTATATTACCAAATTAGCTTGAACTAGGATAACTCACTTCATCGCCCTAAGCTTAATTCCCTAGATCATTATGGGTCATCGGGACTTTTTTCCACATAAAAAATATATGTCATTATAGTACATAATATGTAACTTTTGCATGTTTTATATTTGTTCAGATAGGATAGCCAACCTTCTCATCGTTCACAGTCTAGAGGCAGGCAGAGTAAGCCCAGTCATTAAATCTGGTGCTTTCTGGGCTACCTTGTATTTGTTTATTTGAAACTCACATGAATTGGGATTTTCCACTAGCCATGCCAGTTCACATTGGAACCCTAGACTCAAAAGGGCGCACAAGCTCGAAATATTTACCACAATGTGGACATTTCCCACTAACACATTGTATTCTGCACACCTGCACCAAGAGCTACTTGTGACTTTCCAGACCAACTGGTGGCATACAAGCATATCTATGCTACATGAACTATGCTTTTGTGAATGTGCATAAAGGAACATTATGTCACACACCCGGAAACCATTGAAAACAATAGATTATACATAAATGGCACAAAGTTACACTTTGCAGCTCATGAGAAATGTAGGTTTGCGGCATACTAAATAACTACTCATAACCCAGGAGTAGCTATGAACATATTGTCAGGAGAGGTTTTTATGACCGCTCGTCAAATCTTTACTTCAAACCCCAAATAATTAACTATTAGTGCGAAACCATAGGAAATTGGTGAACACGCAGTATGATCTCCCATTTTTGATGAATACTAGATACGTGTGTTTTACGGAGGGAAACAGGTAAAAATCGAAAGCCTATGGCGGCTTTACAATTCCTTCTAAAACCAATCAAGTGAACAAAGTTTTAAATTAGACAAGGCAAACTTAAATGAAACACTAAACTCTGGTAAACAGGCTTGGAATAAATTAAAAACAAATGTTTGCACATGCACCACCACATCTATAGAATATGATATGCACATTTTAAGAATTGCCATCCAAATGCATTTTGATATCCTTTTTAACAGTTGAATTTTAGACATGGTCATGTTGCTTATTTTTACATTATGCAAGCACAAGATGTCCGAGCCTGTATTGCATTGGAAAGTTTTTCTTAATTAAAATGACCAATATTTTGGTATAGTGTACTACATATAAGGTTCGCCCCATATTATATGCATTCCAGTATTTTAGTTGATACTGTTTTATGTGTTGTATACATTTTATGAATTATATATGCAAAATAAATGTGAATTCTGAAAATAAATTCTGAATGCAACAGCCTACATAAATTTTGATACAAACATTACATCTAACAGGAAAACAATTGTGCATACCAAACGCCAACATTAAGATTAAGGTCTTTAAGCCTGGAGAAACAAGTTCATTAGTATTACCACCTGCGGATCCGGGGAGGCTTTGGTGGGGGAGAGTCAGTATTCTCAGCTTCTGACGAGTTCACCACTTTCTGTGAAAAAATATCATCCTAAAAGAAAAAGAAAAAAGCTAGTTCAAGTTCTGATCAGTGGCAAAAACGGAACTGGCACATTTTGGCCCAGCAAAAGCCCTTCAAGAAATGGCCATTTGGGGGTGGGGCAGCACAACACATGCTCGCCCTATCCTCTGGCAATGCCCATCAGATACCTTTTCCCCCCACCCAGTTTCAGATAGGCTAACTATGCAACAAAAATGAGTGGAGGGAAGCATGTTTGGCACAAAGGGGGGCTTTAAGAATGAGTACAGTAGACCATTATAGTGAATAACTTACTTACTCCAATGTCTCCCTTTTCCACCATACTTTTGATATTGATATTTTATTTCTATCGCGCTCCTACACAAGTGTTTCAGAGCGCGACAAGGCAAGGGAACAGGGGAGAACAAAACAGCGATGTTACTAGGACCAGTGACATTGAGATCGCGCAAGTGCATGGGAGAGAGGGAGGGGAAAAGTGCATGGGAGAGGGGGAGAAGTGGAAAGTGCGAAGCAGAGGAGAAACAGATAAATAACAATAAATAAATAAAGGCAACAGTGATAGTGCAGCCAGCAATTTGCAAGTGCTAGGTTTAAGGCAGCAGACAGGGTAGGTCTGATAAGTGCAGGAAGAAAAAAAGGGGGGGCTGTATGGGGACAGATACAGACCCTAGTGCAAGGGGTGGCCCGGAAGCAGTGCGGGAGGGTGGCAAGGTGAGCAGGTACCTGGGCCCTGAGGACAGAGGGTGGCCAGGTGCACGTTGCCAGCAGAGAACAGATCAGCAGGGGAGAGGGGGGAGCGAAGGCAAAGAGTGCCGATGCGGTTGGCATCCATGGAGGTTTGGCTAGGTGTGTTGTCTGGTTTGGACCAGTGTTTGTGCGCTTATCAACAGTATAGAGAGTAAGAATGTTTCAAGAGGAGGAAGGGAAGAGCCAGGTTTTGAGAGCCTTTCTGAATGCCAAGTGATTATCAATGTTGCGGATGTGCAGCAGAGTGTTCCAGATGTTCAGTGCTTGGACAGAGAAGGAGGATCCGTCTAGTCTGGTGCAGTTGTGTGGAACAACTAGGAGAGATGCTGTGCCGGATCAGTGTCCTTGAGGGGTGGTAGCGAGTGGGTTTTTCTTGGAGGAATACCAGGTCGGTGCTGTGGATGGCACGATGAGTGATGCACAGTGGGTGGACCCTGGTCCAAGATCTGTCAGGTCATCCTGCAGAAAAGCCACAGGTGGAGTAGACCACCCCAGATACTCCGTCACCCTCGACATGAGGCGCCTGTATGAGTCAGCATGCGTACCAGGCTCAGGCATGCCAAACTCAACCTCCAGGGAGGTATCAAGACCAGTGGCGTCATGTAAAGATTGACAAAGGTCTTCCAATTGGCTATGACCAGACAACAGGTCATCAGGAACCTCAGGAGGTACCACCCCCTCTTCCTCAGACCCTTCCTCTACCTCAGAAAATACTCCAAGTGGGTGTCCGGTCAAATGGTCGAAAATAAAAGATCGAATGACCATTTGATCGAAAGTCAAATGGTCGGAAAAAAAAAAATGGTAGAATTTGTTTATTTATATATTTTTGTAGTTTTGTTTGGTAAAAAAAAATTAATATAGAAAAAGAGGGGGTTGGGGGGGGAACCCCCCCTGTAAAAAAAATGTTTTTAAAAAAGACCATTTTTTCGACCATTTGACTCTCGATCAAATGGCATTCGATCATTTGGTTTTCGACCAAATGACTGGTAACCCTCCAAGGGTTGGAACAAGTCCACCCTGGGAGGAGGAACAGAGTATGGTTCAAACACAGGCCGCACAGACTTGCTAAGCGCCTTTCTCAGAGCTTCCACAGCTCTCCGGGGGACCTCCGGCAAGTTCTCATCAAAAGGCGTTGAGGGCACCGATGGGAGTGGATTCTACGTCGACCGAGGCGCCGACGACTTCGACAACGGCGTTGAGGCTGGAGCCCCGAGTATGTCCTTCAACGGTCTCAGCGTCGACGACTTCCTCGGAGCCGGAGCCTCGAGCAAGTCCCTTCGAAGGCCTTCCAGGCTCCAATGGTCTTGACGGCGTCGAGGACCTGGAGCAGGCAAAAAACGGAACTGAGGCTACGGGCGTGGTGCATCCTACATAGAACATCCAGTGACGTCGACCTTCGGAGGTCCTCGAGGGAGCGTATCAATGTCATCGACGCAGGACGCCTATGCCGAAAGCTTTCCGAAGCAGCACAGCTGTTGTAATAAATGTCAAAGATATGGAATACGTCCGAGGACACAATCCCCTCTAAGCTAAGCCTACAGCTTTACATCACTGGCCTTTTGCTCATTTGTCAAGGAGAAAGCGACTAGGCTTTCAGACTGTTAGTACTGCAAAACTATGTTTCCCTTTTGTCTTTTGATATGTGACCCGCTACTTTCATATTGCACACAGCATCTTTCAATGCAGTGCAACGCAGATACTTTTATATCATCCTACACTTGCACTGAAGGGATTTTTGGTTACTTTTAAATATGCCTAAAGACAAACTGGTGGCAGCAGTTACATTTTTACCACTTTTGCTTTATTTTGAGTTGGCACATTTGCGTTTAGCTACGAACAGTGGCTAGTGTCCCAAGATGGCCGTGCCATGAGTTTTTCTGCTTTTTCTTTGCACATTTTGTTTTCTGCCCTTCCCGCCTTCCCAGTTTAAAAATTCCCTTTTACGGTCATTCATTCACCTTGGAAAGCTGCTTTTTTTGTGGGATAGTGCATGCAATGCGTGTATGGGCTGAGGAAGTGGGCTGGGACTGTCTGGTCCTAATTCACATACTGGTGCCAGTATGTCTAGTGTGTATAGTGTGCATGCCTAAGACAGCCCCACAGTGGTCCCTGATTGGGCCACTGCTGGTGTGTATGAGTGGTGTAGGTACTTGTTATTGAAGGTTGCTTTTGATCACTCACCTGAATTTATGACAAGGAGTCGTCCTGCATCCATTTCAGCAGACCAGAAGGAGCCAAGTATCCTGTGTAGCTGCGCAGATCACAGAAGACCGGAGGATGAATCCTGAAGGAGCCTGGCAAACATTCTTGCTGCTGTCCCGGTGAAGCCCTGATGGACTACCTGATCTCACAAGACCCTTACTGGTGCGTCAACCTTTCGGACTGGTGAAATCAAGCTGTCTCTACGCCTTCAGAAGTGTCCCAGAACCACCCAGTGGACTGACCAGCCAGAAGAGTCCTCGTTTCGCATTATTTCCAGAACGTCTGTGGTCTCCAGCTAGTTCTGCAAGTCACTTTTCTGACAGGTTTCAGCATCTCGGTATGGACGTATCCTGTTCTGGAAGGCTTCGCCCGTCTGGAAGAGTCCTGCATCAGTGCCTGCTGCATTACTTAACTGGAAATGGCTGAATTCATCTCCTGGAGCAGACCGGAAAATTCCTTGCACCCACAGCTCCTGGGCATCTTCTACTGGATCCAATGGCATGAAATTCTACCTCCCGCGACCCTCATTTGACCTGCCAAGTCCTTTGGGAAAAAAATAATTATCGCATATGGGTGGTGAGTAGTCTCAATACTTACCAGTGCCCCCAGCTCCTCCATTATAAAGTTTGTGAAGAACTTTAATTTATGTTCTATTGCTTCTTTAATGTTCGTTCAAAAAGGTGCTCTAGAAGCTAGTAAAAGTATTTTACTTAACTGTAAATCCCATTGAAAGACTTCTGAAACATTCTTCACACCCACATGAACACGTCCAAACTGTCACATTGCCTAAAGGTACTTAGTGAACTTTAGGCTACAGTGCCCAATTCAACTTCAGGTTGGACAAAGTCAGGACTTTTATTCCTGTGGACTGGTTATTCAATTGCCCAACTTACTGTTTCCTTTCAGGTGTAATGGTGAATTGTATGCCTTGTATTAACCAACTGTGACTGTATGGCATACGTTACTTACCGTAATCTTATTTCTGATGCTTGCATCGGCTTAGATTCACATGCTTTGCATAGGCCGACATCAAGTGGTAGGTGGAGTATTGCATAAGAAGTTATATAGATTGACTGAAATGGAACATGGACATGAATTTGAAAGAAAAACGTGGATGTGTACGGAATACTACTTTGTTCTTGTGAACTATTACGAATGGATGGTGTACTGAGAGAGCTTGTAGTTCACTCACCCACCTTATAGATGTAATTGTGACAAGAAAATAGGCTTATAAGTGAGATGTTTAAGACTGGCTTTATGCATTGGCTCGAAGGGGGCACCCATGAGCTTTGTAAGAATATTCAAGTCCCATCCGGGAGTTGGATTTGAAATTGGCGGGTCTACACTTTTGACCCCTTCCATGAGGCTTTAACCATGGGCACTTTCCACCACAATATTCTACTTTGGGAAGTGGTCTAAGGTGAAATTGCTGCTAGGTGCACTTAGTTAAAGACTAACCCAGTCTAAAAGATATAGTAAAAAGTGTACTCTCAATGAGAAGGTCAACAGTCAATAGGTTTGACTTGTGTTTTTTTGCACTATAAGACAAAGCGTTCCCATTTGTTGAAATAGCAGTGCCTCGAGTTAGGATTGCAGGCTTCCTTTAAGATGTCCGTACATCTATGGTGTACATTTAACTGAGCAAATTCCATGGCCTCTGGAGCCAGGCTGCCCAGCACAGTGTTTGAGGGCCTGGATGTAGTGTTGTCCCCCAATTCTGTGACATGTAGAAGGGGAACGGTAGTTTCAATGGAGGACAGACATTTTGAACTGGTTAAAAAACCATGTCTGACGTGCGACATAGGAGTTATTTGAATCATGTTGACTTGTTCCTGGTGTAGTTTGTGGACTATCCTGTTAAGGAGGAGTTTGAGGATAGGATTACGTACACACATTTCCCTGACCAAATGGTTACCTGGATGCATAGTCTTGGCACTCTTTGGTCGCAAAGAGATCCATGTCTGGGAAACCCCAGTTTGAGAATACGTGGTGTAGGACGTCTTAATGTGTAGGACGGTGTGTACCATTGTGTTCTGATGGTAGCTCTATGCTTCTGCTTAGGACGTCTGCCAGAGAATTGTGTTCCCGTGGAGCAGGATGCGATAGGGGCTCTAAAACGCATGTTTCTCCTAACCAAATGTTCTAGGCTAGTTTGGACAGCCCTGGACAGTGTCACTCCCTGCTTGTTTATGAAGAACATGGCTGTGGTGCTGTCTGTCAGTATGAGTACGGATTTCTGTAGTAGTAGTTTGAAAGCTTGAAGAGCTTTGAACATCGCTGACAGTTCTAAAAGGTTGATCTGTTCGCCAAAGCTTGTGTCCACACCCCGTTGCGGTTTGGAGTAAATGTGCTCCCCATCCCGACAGTGATGCGCCTGTTGCAACAGTGGCCTCAGCTGCAAGGGTGGTGAAAGGCTTATCCTTCAAAAGGTTCTCTTTTGTCCACCACTTCAGTGATATAATGAGGCAACGTGAAACCACCACTAGATCGTCCCATAGACCGCTTGTTTGCCACCATAGTTTTAACCATAAGACGTATGAGCAAACGGGTGTGTGGGACAAGGTAAATACAGGAAGCCATCATTTTCAGAAGGCTCATGGCCTTTCGCATGGTTACCCGATGACCGGGTACATACTGTGGGATTTTAAACCACATGTTTGGGACCCTCTCAGAGGGGAAGACTAGGAAGTCTTGCATTTGAATTACCGCCCCAAAAATTGTGTTACTTGACTCGGCATGAGACTGGATTTTTTCCAGTTGATTGAGAAGCCCAATTGAAAAATTTGATTGACCAACTGCTGCATGTTTTGTAGACATATTTGAGGAGTGTCCCTGGTTGTTAACCAGTCTTGGCAAGGGAACACTGGAATGGACTGGCGGAGCAAGTGCGCTACCACCGAGAGTGCTTCTGTAAACACTTTTGGCGCTGAGGCTATGCCAAAGGTTAACACCTTGAATTGGTAGTGTGATTTTCCAACTTTGAATCTTCAGTGTTTTCTGTGAGCTGGCAACATTGAAATATGAAAGTATGCATCTTTCACATCTAATGTTGCCATGTAATAGCCTTGTTTTAAAAGGGGGATTATTTCTGGCAGCATTGTCATCCTGAATGTTTATGGCTTGACATGTTTTTGCAGAACGCAGGTCTAAGACAAGGCGCATGGTTAGATCCTATTTTTGGGACAATGAAGTAGAATGAATGAATTGCTTTTTTCCCTCTAGAATTGGTAGCAGTTGCAAGCAGCTCTATCGCTCCCTTCTGCAATAGTGTTTGTAGCTCTTCTTGTAAAATGAGGCGATGCTCCCGAGACATTCTCCTTGATCTTGGAGGATGGTGAGGTTTTTCTATGAATTCTATTGAATATCCCTAGGCCACTGTTATCAACACCCACTGGTGCGATGTTCTGTCCTCCCATGCGTGGGCGAAAAAAATGTAATGTGACGCACCCTACCATGGAAGCATGGGAGGGGACCTGAAATGGAACGTAATTTGTTGAAGGGGCAGAAGAGCCTCTAGAGGCTGCAATTCTACCCTGCCATTTACCTCTTTAAAACCTCTGTCGGCTGGTTTGAAAAGAGGAAGACTGAGGTGTGTACCACGAGGATGAAGTGGACCCAAAACCAGACTGAGGCTTTTGTGAACCCTTGGCCTTGGCAATAAACAAACACTGTGTATTGAAGCTGCCCCAGTGGATAAAGGTTTGCTAGATATTTGTCCTAGCGTTTTTAAAGTTTCATGTTCTTTGTTTGTGGTCTCTAAAGCGTCTGCAGCTTTCCGAAAGAGGACCTAGTCTTCTATGGGCATGTTTATAAGTGTTGCCTCCTGAGTCTCCTGTTTAAATCCTGAATTACAAAGCCATGAATGCCATTTGAGTAAGGTGTCCTCAGCTATGACTCTGCCAGAGGTGTCTGCTGAATCAAGGGTATGTTTTTTAGAATATTGTGTGCCTGTTCACCTTCATTTGTAATTTTATGTAACTGTGATTTAATTGGCTCAAGACCGAGATCCCACTGAGCAATATTTTCACTGGCAAGCAGTGTACAGTTGTTAGCTATACGAGTAGAGTAAGCCCCAGAAGTGGTTACCCTCTTGCCTAGAGTGTATAGTCTCTTGGACTCGGTCTGACAGTACTTCAGCATCGAACAATGGTATGCCTGCCCTTTTCCTTGTGGTGACAAAAGATTCTGGCTTCACACGGTCCCTAATGTAGAGGGGTCTGATGGTGCAAGCTTAAAGTCTTTATAAACTCTTGGGTTCACTGCCTGTGTTAGAGAAGGTGAAAATAATGACAGGGCAATTCTTTAATTGACTGCAGAAGAGGTATCGACTGACTGCTTTCTTTTTATTTAGCAGGTCATCTACAAAATGTGTCCCGAGTTTGAATTTCAAAGTGATCAGCAGCTCTTTTAAGTAGATCGTTAACAGCTGATCTTCAATGAGGGGAAATGTGACCTGATTCAGGTGCAACATCAGGAGATGGAAAAAAGGCAATGTCAAGGTCATCTTGGTCATAGCCGGTAGGCTGAGAGGCATCATACCAAGTCCCTTGGTCATCACCACCCTGGTCTTCGTAGTACAGCGGAACTTAATTCTTGTAACATGTCTTGTTGTGTTGGCTCAGAAACGTCAATGGCGGTATGAGATGGAGATGTAACGAGGCCTGCAGCATTTAGATTGAGGTACCCAATTTCTAATCTAGGGTTTTCTGTCTAATTGGGTATTTGTCTATAAATGACACAAAGGATGAAATGTTATTCATAGCATCCTCAAACCGTTCTCTAAACCAAGGGCCAGATTTAGTTGTTTCTGCCAGTCGGAATGCGACAGCTTTTACATCTTCCCTCTGCCTCTTTTTGTAAAGAATGAGATACAGTGGAGGTGGCCTTAGAATATCTAAGGAAGTCCTTTGGGAGTGTTGAAGCTTTTATGCGTTTCCCTTCGTTACTGTCCATCTTGAGATTTCGACATGTGTTTCAACATTGGCAAAACCTGCTCCAACAAAGGTTTAGATAGCACGGTAATCAGCACCAGTTTACTCTTATGCCATGCACTGGATTTGAGTGGAAACACAGCAGGCTTGGGGCGTATGGAATCGGTAGGCCTTGTGGTACCTGCCACTACGGTGCTGCCTTCTTTTGGCATCTGCTTTGAAAGCTGGCCTGGGGTTGTTTGTTTATGATGTTTGTGGTGTACATGTGTGTCTTTGTCGACAGAAATGTTCCCATAGCACACTGGGCCTTCCATTTAGGGCTGGGGACTGACACGCAGGAGCAAGAAGGCTCCTCTAAAACATCTTCAGCATCGGAACCATTGCTGCCGTGGCCGTGTAGATCTGAAGGCACTGGAGAGGGAACGCAGACTCGGCCATCATAGCATAAGTCACGCACCGTTTGCTGCGCTGCCCTTTGAGCATTTTAGTCTTAAAGAGTGTGCACAACGCCCTTCTGTATTATCTCGGGGAAGGCAGCGATTACACATTTGATGTGTCTTTACAGGGGAATTTTCTGTTACACGATGGACAGAATTTAAAGGGTGTTCTCTCCATTTTGTAAAATATGTGAAAATACAGCTAGACTAAAGCAATGTACAAGGGGAGTGAAAGGATGCATTTTCTAAAAGAACTGAAGATAAGAGGATGGATGCTGCTTGTCGATGCGTGCGTTGAAATTAATCGCAAGGATGGAAGAACTTTTACAATAAAGTTATAGTAATCTTACAATACGAAAGATAGACTGCATTTGAAACAACTGACCACAATGGTGAAGAAAAACGGACGGACCTCGACACATGAAGGACTATAGGTACAGTATACATCACACGACGGATAGCATTACAAACACAGCCAGTCAACGTCACTTTTCGAACTTCGAAAACAATGCAATACTCCACAACTAGCACTAGATGTGAGCCTTTGCAAAGCATGTTATTCTAAGCAGATCCACAAGCCTTAGTGTTGTGTAAAATTAACAGTTTGGTTCATTTTTATAGTGTGAATTTGGGACTTTTTTTTTGTACTTCGCTGTCCAAGTATAATAGTTGTGTATTTCACTGCATGGACTCATTGTGGACCCCTGATCCCATTCACCTTGCCTTGACCACGCTTACCTTGATTGGTTTTGGATAAACTCCCAGAGTGCCCCGGTCACTATAACTAGGGTGGCCTCTTAAAGTTGACTACCAGGCCACATTTTAGAAATGCATCTTAATAGCTTTACCACTACAAGTATAGGATTTTCTTAAATCATGTTACTATCCAGACAGCAATGGATGATTGAGCCCTTAGTGCCTAGTTGCAAACCTTGACATGTTACAATGAGATTTCCATCTTTTCTGGATTATTTGGTGCTAACAATGTAAAACTTCAGAACCCTTCAGACATCAAGATAATACAATACCCTCTAAACCTCGGAGTGCACATTTAGGGAAAATGCTGGAAGCAAGATTTCCAGATTGATGAGGGGGTACATTTTTGGCAAAAATCTTGGGTGTGCGATAAGGATCACATTGTTCTAGAAAAAGAAAAATGGGATATATTACTCCCTGTAATCTTATTTCGGATGCTTTTATCTACTTCGATTCACATGCTATGCAAAGGCAGACATCTAGTGGAAGCTGCAGAGTACTACAGTCGTTTCGAAACTCGAAAGGGGACGTCGACAGTGTGTGCCAGTTATACTATCCCCAGTGTGACGTCCACTGTACCCATGGTCCTTTCAAGCGTCGAGGTCCCTGCGATAGTTTTGTTTCTGACATGAGGTGGCATGAAGTGTAACAGGAGTACAGGTGCATTAAAGCAGATCTGTATCAAATAAAGCTCAGATAAAACATCTATACAACTTCTACTCCAAGGAGAGTAAGGGTGGGCGCATGTGAATCTAAGCAGATACAAGCATCAGAAATAGGATTACGGTGAGTAATGTATCCCTTCTGAGGCTTGTGGAATCTGCTTAGATCACATTCTAATCATAGATTAGCGAACAGTGTTAGGAGAAGGGGATGGGTTGTGAGAATGTCCAGCCTCAAATAGATGTTTTAGAACCGCTTGCCCCACCTGAAAGTATGTAACGAGCTCCAAGTAGCTGTTTTGCAAATGGTGTCCAGCGGGACGTTTGCGAAAAAGGCCAAAGTAGTTCCTGTACCTCTTGTGGAGTGAGCTCTTGGTGTGAAAGGCAGTGTTTTGCTTGATAAAGAGTAACAGCTGTATGCATCCGACTATCCATCCTGAGATGGCGTTTTTTCGGAAATTCAGTCTCCTCTGCCTGGTCCTATGGAGACAAACAGTTGGTCTGATTTCCTGAGCGGTCTGGTCTTGTTTACATAGTAAAGGACCGCCCTCCTTACATCTAGTGTATGGAGTTTCTTCTGAGCTAGATAGGTTCTGAAAGAAAGCTTGTAGCTCAATGGATTGATTTACATGAGATTTGGAAATAAACTTGGGCGAGAACCTAGGTTGAGTTCTCAATACCAATTTGCCCTTATGGATGACAAAGAACATGTCTTGCACTGACAAAGCTTGAAGTTCACCAACTCTTCTTATGGAGGTTATAACCACCAAGAAAGCAGTCTTGTATTTTAGGTGTTTAAGACTGTCACAATTCATGCCCCTGACCCCCTCAGGTATAACAGCCCCCTGGCAGCAGTGGGGCTAAAGCCCTTCACACCGGCCCCAAGGGCCTTAAAACTCCATCAGAAACATACATGGAGTCAGTCCTGGCATCTTTGGCACCAGGCTCATTATCAGGAATAAAGCAAGACCAGTTTTGGACCTTAATCCAACATGGAGGCCTATTACACAGCTCAGTTCTTTAGAACCAAGCCATGCGGTCTAGTGCTTGGTGTGGCTGGGCCTGGAACTACTTTACCTAGGCTATTTAACCCACACCCAAACAGCAGAACACGCTTTGCGTTATTCTGCACTCCTGCAGCGTAATGCTCACCGTTTCCAGCTCCTGCTCATCTGCTTCCCCGGTGGCCCGATCCTGAAGCCTTAGATCCAGATTCCATTAATAACCTGGAAGAACAAGAACAGCATTAACGAGCAAGAACACTTATCTTTGAAGTAACCAGCCTTGAATCAATCTTGCGCTTCGCTTACCTTGCCATCTCCGGCGTTCGCTGCAACCTGCAAAGGTAAAGAAACAAGGACAGCATTAAGAACAATTCTTATCTGTGCAAGCAGCGAGTCCTGGCAGCTCCCTGCGCTTCTCTTACCTCACCCATCTCCGGATTTCACTGCAACCTGCAAGGGAGAAGGAACAAGGTCAGCATTAACAAAGGACCTGGACAAGCAGCGCTTCCATCGCTCATCACTCCGGAACATCACTGCAACCTTTACAAAGAAGAGAACACAGGTTAGCAATTAACACCAACAGCGCAGCGCAGCGCGCATCAATAACTCACCGTGGTCTTCGCCATCGGCGCGGCAACTCTGAGATTGCAACCATCCCAGCAAGACGCAGAGAAGACAGAGAAAACGGAGGGAAGGAAAGAGACGGAATAAAGACAGAAAAGACATTACAACTCACCTGGTAGACAGCAAGCAGAGTCGGAGTCGCAGCAGGTCTGGACCTGACATAAGGGCACATGGACCAGTGAAGCAACTAGGTCCACGGGACGCCCGCACCAACCACACCCCCTGCACAGAGTTGCAGGACGGAGAGTTCAACACACAAAAACCTAAGGTGAGCAATAACCCCAAGGGAGGGGATTTGGACCAGAGGCAGGTGGGAGTTCACCCATCACAGAACCAGTACCTTAACCCTCCATTCCCCTGTTATAGGTGCTACCCAACATCTGGCACATAACCAAGCAGAGAGGGATCCAGGATAGCACTTAGACCTCCATCCAGTATCTTGTGGCGCCCCCATGGATACCAGGTGAGCGTAACAAAGACTTGACTTCTCCATAGGCTCAAAAGGGGGGGTCCCATGAGCTTTGCAAGTACTGTGTTGCGATCCCAGCCTGGCGGTGGGTTTGAAATAGGAGGGTGTAGCCTTTTTTTTCTCCCTCCATAAATGCCTTAATGACGGGAACCTTCCACCATGATACCTTATTGAGAGAGGTGGTGTATGCGGATTAAGCCGCCAGGTGAACCTTTATAGAGTTAAAAACCAACCCCGAGTCTAGCAAGTGTACCATGTAATGAAGAATGTGGGATGGAGTACATTCTATGGGGTTTGTTTAGCCTGGTAACAAATTACAAATCTCCTAGTGTCTGGTGTTTGGTTTACGTGCCTCCTTGAGGATATCCATACACCTTGTGTACTCGGACCTCAGGAGCCAAGCTGCCAAGTTCATTGAGTGAGGTTGAGGGTGCAATGCTGTTCCTCCGTACTGGGATAGCAAATTGGTCTGGCACGGGAGCTCGATGGGATCGCACATCGCCAGCTTGCGCACATGTAGATTCCAGGGTTGTCTCGCACACGTGGTAGCAACTAGGTTAAGCGTCATCTGTTCCCTGTGAATCTTGTTCACCACCTTGTTCATTAGTGTAGTTGGGGGAAAGCGTAAGCAAATTTCCCTGACCAACTCATCCATAGAGCGTTCCCCTTGGAGTCTAGTCTAGCGTGGGGTACCGCCACTGCCAGAAAATGCGATCTATGACGCTTGTGTCGAGTCAACATTCATGATCTTCTGGTAGTGGATCTCTGTTTAGCAAGTCCGCTAAGGTGTCAAGTTCCCCTGGAACATGTTGGGAAGTGAGAACATCCCCTGTTTGAGTGCCCATTTCCATATTTTCTGGGCTAGTTTGAACATATTTGGAGAATGTGTGTCCCCCTGCTTGTTGGTGTAGAACATTGGAGTGGTGCCGTCTGTGAGGATCTGTACCGACTGATTTATCAGATGCGCTTCGAAGGCCTGGAGCATTTTGAATACTGCTAGAAGTTCCAGCAGGTTGATATGGTTCTGTGATGTGGGTCCACAGACCATGTGCTGTGAGATGAAGGTGATGTGCCCCCAACCGGAGAGTGATGAATCTGTTGTAACTATCGCTTGCTCTGCCGGATCGTGGAAGGGTTTCCCCTTAACAGATTCTTCTTTGTCCATCAGCAAAGGGCTTGTACTAGCGTTGGTGAAACAACCACTAGATCGTCCCACTGACCACTTGCCAGAGACCACTATTTCGCCAACCACTCCTGCATTGGGCGCAAAGGTGCAATCGCACCTGTGGGACCAGGTAATTCCAAGATGCCATCATGCCAAAGAAACTCATAGCTTTGCGTACGCTTATCTGGTGACTGGCTTGATACTGCAGTATTTGAAGCAGTATGTTATGGATTCTTTCCTTTGATGGAAACACTAGCCCTTCTGTCTTTATGACAGCTCTTAGGAACTGTTGTGTTGTTTGGTACAAGGCTCGATTTTGTTCTCATTTATTGAGAAACCCATTTGGAAAAGAAGGTTTATAGTGCTTGCTGTGTTTTGCCTGCAAATTTGGGGTGACTCACCTGTGATAAGCCAGCCGTCCAGGTAGGGGTACACTGGGATTGCCTCCCTGCGCATGTGTGCCGCCACCAGTACCTTGGTGAATACCCTTGGAGCAGATGCTATTCCAAAGGGTAGCACCTTGAATTGGTTGTGCTGGTTTGCTATCTTGAAAGGCAAGAATGTTGTGTGTTCTGGGAACATTGAAATCTGAAAATAGGCAGCTTTCATACCCAAGGTTGCCATGTAGTGCCCCTGCTTTAGCAGTGGGATCTCTTCCTGTAGCGTTGTCATGCAGAATCTGTGTGGCTTGACATAGGTGTTTGCAGGGCGCAGATCTAATACTGGGCGCATTGTTAGATTTTTTTCTTGGCACAAGGAAGTATGTTGAATAGATAACCTTGTTTACCTGGTTCGCCGGGACGATTTCGACGGCGTCCTTTAAAGAAGCGCTGCAACCTCTTCCAGAAGGATGCACTGCTCCTCCCTTGTGGTGGATCTTTGACGGGGGGATGGTTGGAGGGTCGCTGCAGTAACTATGCAATAACCCCCCGGCACGGTTGAAAGCACCCACTTGTCCAAGGTGATGCCCTTCCATGCGTGGGTGAAGTGTGGAATACGTCCCACTGGAGAGGCATGGGAGGGGACCTGAAGCGGGTGGTCATTGCTCTGGAGGAGTTGCAGAAAAAGAAGAGTGAGGACCCTCTTTGTTGACGGGGGGGCAGGACTCCAGCGGGAGAGTACGAAATGAGTAAAAGGGAACAGAGTACAGGCTACCCCTCCCTTCAACGCACAGGTAGTGCTAGAAAACCTACAGGAGGCTAGGAGCTACTTGGGCTAGCCATATGAGATCACACTTATAAAGTGTGAGGGAAACGTGATCTTAAATGCCCAGAGGACAGGGGGCTAGTGGACTGACCCTGTGTGCGGCCATGTCGACGGTGATATCGTTGACTTCTGGCCTTGGGATGTGTTGTGTGCTAATGCCGCCAGGTGTCGTCCCTGTAACAGTGCCGCCGGAATGTCTGATGGGGTCGGGGGCTAGCATGTGGGATTCCGAAGGTTCCCCATCACCTTCATCGTCCGTAAAGACGGCAATTTCGCCGTCGCTGGAAGCTCTCTCTCCGTCCCTGGCGTGATGGGCCCAACATTTTGTCTTTCGGTCCTTTAGGACCTTGAATTTGAAAAGCTGACGACCCTTACAGTGGCTCTCGTCGTGATCCCTCGGATGACAGAGGGAAAGCTTTTGTTGCAATTTGGGCAGAATTTAAAGGGTGCATTTTCAATGATTGGTTGGAAAAGCAGCTTGGCGAATACAGAGGAGGGACAGGGGGAAATATGCATTCTCTTAGTAGCCTAAGATATGACCACTCTCCCTACTGTCTGGGCCGAGTCCCGGAATGGCCTTCCAAGGCAAAAGGAGTGTCAAGGCAAGTTCTGCATCCGACAAGGTCTGTCCTTGAAACCGTTGTCGAAGATGATCAAAGAACATTGATATAAAAGGACATAAAGAGAAACTAGCTCTAATTATGGTGTTTATCAATGGCGTTGTCCGCGAATGAACTCTGCGTTTTAGCGTCTGACAATGATGGCGGAAAAAAACAATCTGAGGGATGTCGAAGTTTGACGGACCATGGGTACAGTGGAGGTCAGACTAGGGATAGTATTACTGGCACGCCCTGTTGATGTCCCTTTGAGTTTCAAAAACAACTTTAATACTCCACAGCTTCCACTAGTTGTCGGCCTATGCATAGCATGTGATCTAAGCAGATTCCACAACCCTCAGAAATTGAATATATTTATTCCTCTCACCAAAGTAACCACCACTTTTTTTTTTATTGTATATGGTTTACATATGAAACCTTCACATACATAATTGACAATACCAATGTTTATTAAAAAAAGAATGTAAGTCATCAAATTATTACAGTATAAAGTGCTTATAGCAAAGATTCAGCACATACACAATTTAAAAAAAAAGCTTCATAAAAAGCAAGTCAAATTAGCCCAAATTCATGTATAGCGTAGCCAGACTGGACATAAAAAAAAAGACAGGGGCGGTAGAAACCCATCCATGTAAAAGAAGGCCAAGGATAATATCCCTCCAGGGTAAACAGACCCTCTGAAGCCAATGCCTGGGTCAGGTCCAAGGATTTAATGAAGCTTGTCACAGCAAGCCCTTCCGATAAGTTAATAGATACACATCCCAAAAGCCCCGAAATACAAAATTTGCTCAGGCATAGATTCCTGTTTTTTGTAAGTTTGAGGCACTCTAGGAGAAGATGCCGAGCGGTTTCTAAGACTTATTTTATTGCAGAATCTGCAGTGACTATTCGAGTCATCAATTCCTTCTCTTCAGGACCTCATTAGTTAATAAAGAGTTCCACTTAAGTTTCAAGAGAAGGAAGCGATAAAACTGGGGAATTGAAACATCATGAATGATGGACTTCCTCTTTTTCTGTGTTCATCTTTGATGTTGCACATGGAGGGGTACAAATGTAAATGTTTGATCGTATTGGACCACTCTAGAGTGTAAAGCAGATTCTTAACCTTATCTGGGTTGGTCATGAGTGTTTGTCTATCCGTAGAGAGGTAACTGAGGGTACTATCACATAAGATCTTAAATTTATTAAAGTAATCATTCCCAACAGTACCCTCCTGGGACAGGAAAAAGAGTACCAAGGTCCCCATATCAAGTATCGATAGTGGGACAGAGAAATGAGTGAAATAGAGCCAAGTACCGCCACAGGGATTTGGCTCTAAGAGAGACCAATCCCAGTTCATATCTAATAGCTACCACTGGAATACTGTTAGAGACCTTCAGGGCCTTTCTCCAAAGTATTCCTTCTATTGTGTCCCAAACTGGATGAATATCCCTAAAGTGCAACTCCATAACAGTAATTTAGGGGCTACCTTCCCTTCATAGAAATCCACTACAGGTTTTACCGAGAATCTTCCATATTTTCCATCTAATCTGGTCATCTGAATGGTAAGCGGGATCGCCTTATGCTTAATCGCCCGTTTAAGTTCAGAGACTGGTGGTTGGGCCAAAATTGGGAAATCTGAGTATAGATTTTTTTTGTGCTCTCCGAATAGGTTTCCCCTCCATTTGCCAATCTAAGGCTTGGGTCAAGATACTGGTTTTACTAGGGTTGATCTTTAGCCCATTGAGGTTGGCATAATGTAGGAATTTATTCATCAGCCGTTGAAGACCTATTTTGGTATGGTCAAACAGGAGGAAATCGTCAGCATAAGCCAACCACCCAACTTGGCACTCAACAACCCTGCTTCAGAGAGGAATTCACCCACATCTGCCAGGTATAAACTGAAAAGGCATGGTGCCAGAAAACACCCTTGATGGGCCCCTATCCAAGTCCTAATTCTTCTGGATAGGTTCCCTTCCAAATTAAGCCGGACGTGGATCTCCAAGTTTTCATACATGGCCTGTATTAAATTCAAGAGACCTTCAGGAATGCCCCAGTTTTTGAGTTAGGCCCAAAGTCGACCTTTAATGATCAAGTCAAAAGCAGTTGACAAGTCAATAGAGGCGATATAAAGGGTTCCCCCAAATTTACTCCAGGTGGAGGTCTGCAGAGCCGTAACGATCAGACCATTCAGATTTGTAGAATGCCCCACCCTAAAGCCAGTTTGGCATTTATTAAGGATATGATTTTGTTATCCAATCATTAAGGTGCGAAAGAAGAAGAGACGAAAATAGCTTACAATCTGTGTCTACCAAAGCAATTGGTCGATGTTTCGCCAGACTTCTATTCTATCCCCTCTCTTAAATATAGGAACAATATGGGCAGTCTGCCAATTAGGGGGGATAATACCACTAGCAACCACGTTATTAAATAGCTTTGTGAGTATGTGGGCCCATATTTCTGGCTGCCCTTTGAAGGTATTTCCTAAGACCATTGGGCCCTGGCGCCCTAGAGTTTTTGGCCTTACATATAAGGGTAAGGACCTCTTCATAATCAACATTTGGTTCCCAAGCCGTAGACTTAGACCCCTCCCCGATTTCATAGTCATGGCATTCCTTACACTCATATTTATAAAGATCAGAGACGAAGCCAACCCATTCAGCCTCCGGAACCCGATTCAATTGATTAATGGCAGAGACCGGGTTTTGCCATTGACTGCACCCCAGAAGCCCCCAAGGTCCCCTTTTACCAGTATATTGAGCATCAGCTCTGCATCATCTTGTAACCACCACTCAGAAAGCCAGTTTCCGTGTTATGAACCAACAATCTGTTGTGTTCATTGGTGCGAAACGCTTACGAGGGATAGCAGACATGACCAATCTGAGGTCCCAAAACTGGATGAAAGCTTTATCAAGAGGAGAAAGCCACACCTATCCCCCAAAATGCCAATGGATGTAAGGGCTAGTAGTACAAAAGCACAAGTCAGAAAAGTATAGTTTGCTGTTGCTATGTGCAACAGGACTCCATTGAAAACCTTGACTCTGCAAGGTTTGAGATAAATGACAGCACTGGGTCAAGGTTGCACTCAGGTTTGTACTTGACCTAGGAGAGTGGAAAGTTTGCGAGGTCTAGATCATCTTTAGGTTGCGTTCAATCAGCCTCAAGTGAATCAGGATCCGGTTTCCAGGACCTCCACTTTCAAGGATTGATGTAAGGCGGGGGATGAAGAACAGACCCTCCTAATGAATAATGAAAGGGTGTTTGTTTCCAAATACATGAAGAACTGGCCTGCTGAAGACCGGTTCATTAAGTGAGAATCACTCCCTGGCTTGCCAGTGCAGAGTCAATAGGATCATGGAGGAGCTTTTAATCATGCACAATGTGATCACCCCTTTCTGAATCATGGGGATAAGAGGAAAGATGTACATTGGTTGATGGTTCCAAAAAATGAGGAGGGTGTTGCTCATAAAGCTGGAGCCACGCCCACTGCAAAACCATCTGTTGGCCTCTGAAACAACCCTGTCCACGAGCGGGGAAAAAACTGCTAGAATAGTTGCTGCACCAGGTAATCATGCAGTTCAGTTCCAATTTTCTATTATAATATGCCAACCTGCCTAATCTACTCGCCTCGATGTTGTTTCCTGAAAGGTAGCTAGCTCTGATGTGCACCCCAAGTACAAAAGCCCACTCCCAAATGTCGTTTAACCTGCGATGGATGGGGAGCTGGTCCCATGCCATTTGTTTAGACATTACATGCAGATTGTGTTGTCCATCAGTAAATTCATTATATTGCCGGAGATCATGGGAAGCAAAGCGGATAGCCAGTAAAACAGCTTAGAGTTATACGAAGTTGATGTATTCACCTGTGTTGGAGTAGAGGCTGTATACAGATGTGCCCTCCAGTCGCATCTCAGCCCTTCAGAGAGGAGTCTGTTGTCCATCATGGGGGGGAGGAGGGCAGGAACAGCTACCTCACTTCATTAGATTCTGCAGACAGCCCCACTAGACACAATCCTGTTACAGTACTTCTGGAATATGTATACGAGCGGACAGCCCCTCTTGCACCAGATTCCACTACACTGCTAAGTGCACTGAAGGAGTCTCATCCTTAAACTGACAAAAAGAACTGCCAGAACACAAAGCCATAAGCCCCAGCAGGCACTGAAACCGCCATTCCGAAAAATGGGACTGCTACATATAGTTGGATTGTAATTGCTGCCCTACAGCCTCTCCTTTAGGGAACAAAGCCTTGCTGGAGTGCCATAGTACAGCAATAAGGCATATGTCGGAAGTCAATCATCTGGGGCTTCTATGAATTCACAGGCAATCCTAGATTGAACAGAAGCTGAGGCTTTCTCGGCGAAGGAATGAATTTCAGAGCAGAAAGTCGCCCAAATATTGCTTTAGGTGTATTCCTTTTGTACACAGATGGCCCGAAATTTACGTGAATACTCGAGGATGCATTGTGCCCAAGGTGAAGCACCTGAATTGAAAGCACATACCTTCCAGTGAAAGGTGCAGAAACCATCTGTTTGGAACCCATATAGGAAAAGACAAATATGCACTCTTCGAACCCACTGCGCATAGCCAGTCTCCTTACATTAGAGGTGACAGGATCTGAGAAGGCGTTATCTTTAAATTCTCTGGGCAAAGAAAAGATTTGATGAAGACGTCTTATACTGTTCCAAGGCCTACCTGGTTTTTCTTTGGTACAGTTAACAGCCTGTAGTAAATAAAAAGAAACCTCTCCCAGCTCCAAAAAAAACTTGCTACAGAGGATATACTGTACATTCTGCTAAAGCTTGAAAGACCAAACCTGTCAGAGGTGGTAAGGATGGAAAGGCAGTCTTTAGCCGCATGAGACTGCAGACCTGACTCACAAATCCTCGGAATTAAACAAAAAACACCCTGCTGCAAACTCTGCGATCCTACCCCCAATGGGAGATGCATGGATATTGACACTGCCTTCATTTTTTATTCTCCACCTGGGAGATAGATGAGCATGACTGCTTCAAGAAGCCTATAGTGTTGGTCCTCTACTTTTTTCTGGGGATGCTTGCAGAATGTGCACAATTGTACATTTACTCTCAAGTAACCTCAAGAGGTCAATGCTCTGAAGTCCTATCCAGAGGCTAGTGGCTGCAACAGCGTAAGAAACTGGCAGCAATGTAGCTGAGAGTGGAGGTTGTTTTATTTGTAAGCTCCTCATCAGTTGAGCTGTCAGTAACTCCCAGCCTTCTAATAGAAGGTGCAATATTTTGTCAAAACTGGTGGAGCACAAACCTGCTTTTCTGCGTATGCCAGCACTGATGCAGTCTAGATGAGTGCATCCTTCGATCCACTCATTTAGACTGTTGGCAGCAGCCACTTTAGACTAGAACAAAACACGCTTGTCAATAGCCAGGAGAGCCTAAAAGACCCGGCCAGATTCTTCCGATAGGCCGATAAGAACTATAAGGCCGAGTTTGTATACACATGTTTACTCCATTGTATTTTAGAGCATGTCCTCTTTCCCTGGCAGATTACAGGGTGGACACACAGAAAAGTGTGAGGGGTCAGAAATGAAAGCCAGACACAACATTGTCATCTTTTGGTAATAGACTTTTATTCAACTTCAATGAGTTTGAAAAAGGGCTCTCTGACCCCATTCCAAAGCAGATATTCCGTGCCTAAAAACCAAAACTAAGGATCCTTCTTTGTCAGGATGTTGTAAATAAAAAAAAATATCCTTGTGTCCAAATAATCTATCCTCACACTAAAACAAAATAACGTGATAAGGGAAATGTCTATAACCTGGTATTGGCAAAAAAGCGTCTTTAAATAAAAGTAGATTAACTTCAACATACATTTTCTCCAAAATGGAAAAGACTCAATTTCAGAGGGTGATTCACTTCCCCTGGATTCTTCACTGGTATCACAAATGCATCTGGGACTAACAGTTCCTCTGTGTCTTTCTTGGCCCACAACAATCCTGTTATACAAACACTGTTCAGCATTCTAAGTTTTTTAGTAACAAAAAGTTCCTTCTTGTAACACAAGTTCCTTTCTTGTTTAACAAACACGGTTTCTGCTCGATACTACTTGTAGGTTTGCAATTTGCCTGGTATACTATCCTGCCAGGCTTTATCTCATAATCCCTCTTTTTTTTCTAAGTAGCATATACCTTTCTTGTTGGCTTGGTAGGTCTACTTGACAAACAATTACTTTACTTACTGCAATTTTGACAATGTTCAAAATCATTTGCTCTCTCGATTCAAAATGATCTTGTCATCTCACTTTCTATAACCTTGCAATAATCTATTTCTCTTTGGCGCAGTCGCCCTAACGCCCTGAGGTCCAGACTCTGCTTTGCAAGACTCACCAGTTCTCTGTAGCGTTTTGTGGCCATGCACTTACAGTGTACCTTCACTGCCTGCTACCCACCCAGTGGCTCCGATGTCTCTTCGGGCTTCTGTGCGGCTCTGCTCGAGCACGCTGGCCTCTCAGGTGAACAGCAAGGACAACACAGTCTCTTGGCTGCCAGATGCCCAAAGACCCTCTTGCGGTTCCTGGCATCCCTACGGCACGCCTCACTCGTGCCACGTTGCCTCTTTTCTCTGGCAGTGAGCCATCTCACTCTGCCATACCGGCTCACGCTTCCAGCTTCTGCACAATTACTCATGCCTTCAGCTTCTGCACACCGGCTCATGCTTGCAGCCTCAGTCCGCCTTCACTGAAGCAGTCACGTCCTTTTTTAAAGGCCCTGTGCAGAGGTGCTTTCATCCAACAACTAGCCCGCTCAATAAGCTTGCTGCTCTATGTCAATTCCCTCACCCTCCTTGTCTCAGTACTTGGGTGGTTATGGGAATTGAAGTCCACTGAGTTCCACTGCTGCTTGAGGTGGTTGTGAGAATTTAAATCCATTGATGGGTTTTTGACTGGAGGGTCTTTTCCAAAGACGCCATATGATAGATCAGTCCTACATGATGGGCACTTAGTATTGAAGGCAGCTTTCAAAGCATTTTTAGAAAAGCCATTCTTGGAGCTTGTAGACCAGGCATTCTTAGACCCGTTTGTTTTCATACCAATGAGAGGTTGATTTATAGGGTTTTGGAAAAAGTTCTCTTCTATTTTCCCTAAAGGGGGCAAAAGACAGTGCAAAAGGCCACTAGGATATTCAGAAACAGGGGGTCTTCTTCGTGGGAAAAGGGGGACATGCCATAGCTCATCCAGTGAAGTCATGATATCCCCCTGGTAGCAGTCCCCTTCCTCAGATAGCCGCCCCAAAAGTCGGAATCAGGTAGCGGCTGCTGTCCCTTGGCCACATGAGAGATCACCACCGGGGAATTTGTGATGACTCCATTGGAGTCATAAAAGGCTGAGGAGAAACTGCCTTCATCATAAAAATGCAGCTACCACCATAGAATATAAGGTAAGGTACATACCGATTGACAGAGCCAAAAGGGGATTGCCTGTAACTATCTTGCAGAGGTAAGAGAATTGGTTATTCCAGATGGTGTAGGCTTCCGCCAAGCCATCTTTCTGCAGCGGAATCTTGGTCTTGTTCGGGGTTTTAATGTCCTAAATAAAACATTTTACAAAACCAACCACTCGATCAAACCTTTCGTGGTAGGCCAAAACTCAGGATGGTTTAAGTTCATTTCCATCAACTGGTTTGTGAGAATGATCAACCCCTCTGCCCCAACCCCGTAACTGGGTCAAAAGGCTAAGAATCATTAACAGTATCTGGAAGAGGATCCTCAGACAGGTTCTGCTGGCCCAGGTGGGATTGGCTGAGAGTCGGCACAGAAGTCAGGCCCTTGTAGAGGCAGAGCCAGGGCCACCATGTCAGGCCGAGGAAGAAAGTCCTTCATCGGGCCTTTTAGGCTGCAGAGATTTCATGAGCCAAGGCAGTTGGAGTCCAGAGAGCCGGCTGTGATGACACCAGTATGGCTGTCTAGGCTGTGCAGTCCATGGTTCAGTGGCGCCTGGAAACACTTCTGTATAGATGCCTTTCAAATGTCCAATAAAATATAAGGGACCCAGAAGCTTCAGGGTATTAAGTCAGCCAGGCAGCGGTCATGGGTGAGAAATTCATCACAGGAGTAAAAGACTCCTTTGAAACCATCAGGGGCAGTTGAACCTGTCTCGACTGAGTACTTGGCACCATCTTGTACATCTCTCCAGGCAAGTGCCCTGAACCGTGAAGGGATGACAATAATGCAGAGTCTGTTGAGATCAAAATGGTAGCACATGCTTCCCGAGGGGCTGTTACTGTGAGGACTGAAGTCTGGCGCAGGTAAGGGCTTTGGAGGAGTTTTAGATCCTGAAACGCTTGTCAAATGCTATTTATGCTCAGGGCATGTCCCGTTAAAGGCGATTAACTGAATACCAGATCTGAAGCTCTTGGGACTCGTTGCAGTTTATGCAAGAGGCACTGGAGTACTCGGCCATTCCTAGACCCCTACGAGCACTCCCTGATGGCACTGGTGAAAGACCCAGCCAGGCCCTCAGCACAAGCCTCAATAATAGCCATTTAGGCTTAGAGTTTGACCTCTGTAGAGTGGCTGTCGGACCAGAACCTCCAGCGACAATCACTCTGACACATATACCCCCCCCCACCCCCACCCCTCCTCCACCCCAGGGAGGAAGAAGGGAATAGTTTCTTACCTCCAACTCCATTTCTCCAGCATTGATATATATAGTTTGCATGCAGGGGAGTCCGGCGGACGCATGTGAATCCATAAAAGATACCAATGCTGGAGAAATGGAGTTACAGGTAAGAAACTATTCCCTTCTCCAGCATTGGATCTTACATGGATTCACATGCTTAGAATAGACTGTATAGCAGTAGCCCTAATTTGGAGGTGTGCAATGCAAACCAATATCATCATAGCCACACATGCATTTAGCCATGGAAAAAACTTCCAGACATGGTACATTAACAGTAAAAACCAATTAAGATACATTGATAGAAGGAAAACACCCCCTATGTGGCTTACCTTACTGAAAAAGGTGTCGTAGGACTGCTCGTCCCATCTGTATATCCTCTGCATGTTGCTGCTCGAGGCAATAATGTTGGGTAAATGTATGCGGCACCGACCAGGATGCCACTTGACAGATATCCCCCCAGCGGGATTCTGGACCACAATGCCGCCGATGACTAAGTGGATCTCGTTGAATGGGCCTTTGGGCGCTTTTCCAGCACCTTCCCTGCTTTCGAGTGACAAAAAGCAATCATCGACGATACCCACAGGAAAGTCCTAGCTTTGAAATCGCTTTTCCCTTTGTCGAAAGGCCATAAACCACAAATAGTTGTCTTGTACCTCTAAAGTCTTGAGTACGATTGAGGTAAAACTTTAAAGCTCTTTTTACATCCAATGTATGGAGAGCTTTTTCCACGAAAGAAGAGGGTGTTGCAAAGAATGTCGGCAGTACAATAGAAGAATGTTTGTGGAATATAGTTGGAACTTTTGGTATAAAATAAGGATTGCTTTCCAATACCATGGTCTTTGTAAAACCTCAAGTATGGCATATCGATAACTAACGCCTGTTCCGAAAGTCGTCTTGCCGAACTCATAGCCACCAAAAAGGCTAATTTCCACGATAAGAATTTTAAAGATAACGACGCCTTCATTAGTCCCGCCAGTACCAGGTTGCGATTCTAGTTCGGAGGAAACCTTTTGGTTGGAGGAAATGTTTGAAATAAGCCTTTTAGCAAATGTTTAACTAATCGATCACTAAACAGTGGTGTTGAATGTCTTTTACGAGTGAATCTCGAAATGGCAGTCAGGTGAACCTTTATCGAAGAAAAAGATAAACCCCTTTCTGCTAAGTGCAGCAAGTATGGAAGAATCTGCTCTGCCGCGATATTCAGGGGTTCTAATCCTGGTTGATCCTTGCACCACATGCAGAATCTCCACCACTTACTTGCGTACGAAGTATTTGTGGACGGAGCCCACGCTGCTTGGAAAATTCGACAGTCTGATGAAATGGTCAGAGCCCCAAATTGGGAGAAGTCAGGAACCAGGCTGTCAGGCTGTGGCCGTCCGGGTTGTGATGCCAAACTGCTCCCCTCTCCTGAGATAGAAGGTTCGGAATCTTCTGGAACCTCACTGGTTGCGTTATCGACAGCTGGAGTAGGTCGGAGAACCACGACTGCCTCGCCCAGTAAAGGGCCACTAGGATCACACGGCATTGGGTATTTGTGAATCCATTGTGGAGTCCTTCGGATGAGTGGAAACGGAGGAAACGCATACACAATCTTGCCCGTCCACGGGAAGGCGAATGCTTCGCCCAGTGAGTCGGGTTGTGGCCATCTGCTTGCATACTGCGTGCACTTGTTTTCTCTCGTTGCAAAGAGATCTAGGGAAGGATGGCCCTATTTTCTGAAAACGTTTGTCAGTTGCTGGTGGTTCAACTCCCATTCGTACAGTCGATTCATCTCCCTGCTGAGAGAATCCGCCTGTACATTTTTTACTCCTGGCAGGTGGTAAGCCAATATGCTTATTTTCTGTTCGAGAGCCCAATGCCATATTTCCTGAGCTTCGGTCGAGTGTGTTCTGGAACTAGCACCTCCCTGTTTCCTCAGGTAGAACATGGTCGTATTGTCTGTCAATATTCGTACGACTGATCCCTTTATGTGTGGCAAGAATGATTTTAGAGCCCAACGTACCGCCCTCAACTCCAGTACGTTGATATGAAGGGTCGATTCTTCCGCTGACCACTGACCTTGCACTTGCAGGGACTCCAGATGGGCTCCTCATCCAGTCAGAGATGCATTCGTCACCACCGTCATCTGAAACTCTGGTTCCTGCAGGGACATCCCTCTCGTTAGATTGTTTGAGAGCTGCCACCACCGAAGCGCTTGCAGAAGCTTGTTGATGGTCAATTTGTCTGACCACAATCCCCGACTTTGGGACCATGGGTCTGCCAGAAATTCAGGTCTCATGAAGAGACGACAATTGTTTACTAATGGGATACACTACGCCATGGCCCATAGTGACATGTATTTTCTTACCGACACCCTGGTGTTGGCTTTCCACTCCTTTGCCTTGTGCCCGAGTTTGTGAACTCTTTCCAAGGATGGTTTTACCAGTCCTGGCTGCGTCAGGAACTCCGCACCCAAAAACCCCAAGTTCCTTGAGGGAGTTAAGGAGGACTTCTCGAAGTTGATCCCAAAGCCTAACCGTTGCAGAAGTCACATAGTGGCTTTTAGACTTGCTTGTGCCATTATAGCGACGACACCCTTATCAACCAATCATCCAGATAAGGGTAAACATGATGACCTTTTCTTCTTAGCCAAGCTGCTACTGGAGCCAAGCACTTTGTGAATGTCTTGGGAGATGACTTTATTCCAAATGGGAGTACTTTGAACTGATAGTGGGTTCGTCCGACTACTGCAAACTATGCGTCTTGCAGGTCTAGCGACAGAAAATCCCCTGGCTGAATAGATCGGATAACCTCCTGAAGCGTAAGCATTTTGAACTTCAGACTTTTCAGTGTCTTGTTGAGATCTCGGAGATCTAGAATGGGTCGCCACTTGCCGTTGGGTTTTTTAATGAGGTAACGGGAGTAAACTCTGTGACCTCTCTCAGCCACTGGGACCAATTCTATAGCCCCTTTTTTGCAGCATAAGCACCACTTCTTGTTGTAATATTTGAAGATGGGGTTGCGCCAAAAACAGGTGAAATGTGCAGTGGCACGTTTTTGAACTGCAAAGAGTGACCCAGTTTTACTGTGTCCAACACCCAACGGTCCGATGTTATTTTCTCCCACTCGACGCAGCGAGACAATCTTCCTCCCAGAACGTCCTGAAGCACATCATTGTTGGGTCTTCAACTGCTTGTCTTTCGTGGACGATGAATAACCTCTTCTTCTAGAAGCCCGAAAGTCTCGGCCTCTTCTAGTCGCCTGGGCAGCTCGCCTATAGCCTTGAGGAGTACGATGGCCTGCTGAAACCCTGGATGACACAAATCAGGAATTTCCTGATGCTCCTCTGAAGGGGCGAAAAGATTGAAAACTTCTGCCGCTCTGTAGGGCTCCAAGAGAGCGTGCTGTGTCCGAGTCTTCCTTCATGCCTTTTAAGGCCTCGTCCACCTTCTCCCCAAACAATTGCTACCCTTCACACGGCATATCGAGCCCTTTGTACTGTACCTCTGGTTTAAAGTTCGTACAATTAAGCAAGGCTTGCCTTCTCAAAACCACGCTGTCTGTTTGAAACCTGCTTCCGCCAGGTCTACAGCGATGTTAATCGAGTGATTTGACGCCTCTTCCCCCTCACGCACCAGCAACATAGCAGATTTACTGTGCTCATCACGCAGATGTTCCAGGATGGGGGCTAAACGGTGCCACATTTCTCTGTCGTATCTCACCATTATAACCAGTGAGTTAGTTGCTTTCACCGTCGTCGCTCCTACCGACAACCCTTTATTGCCAAAGGCATCCTGCCTCCTGGCCTCGTTGTCCGGGGGGAGGGAGGGTTGTGCATTTATGCTGGGACCTCGCCTTTCTTGCAGCAGCTGCCGATACCGCCAATTCTGGGGAGGGCTGCGAAGACACATTTTGGAGTAGACTCAGGAGCTTTACATTTCTTTTCCAGTCTGACTTTTACCGCAGGCTCCGAAAACGGATGGCGCATGGTTCGTAACCCTTCTTGCCAGACGTGGTCTAGAATGGGGACCGACAATACAGACTTCCTCCTCTTCCCCATATGATCAAACAAGCAGTCTTTCTTTTCCTCCTCGGGGGTCAGGCCAAACGCGATACATGCTTTACCCATCATTGCGTGGAAGGAACCAATGTCATCCGGCGGTGATGGTTGTGCCGGACTTCTTGGAGCTTCCACCTCAGCTTCCGATTCCCATGTCGGATCTCTTGAAGGGGACGATGATATGTTTGAAAAAACTCTCCATGTTCTGAATTGGAATCCGGTAACTCTCCTTCCTCCGGGTGTGAGCGTGGACGATCCTTGCTAACCAGGCAGGCTGTTGGTACCCTGGCCATTGACCGCAGGGCCGGTCCTGGTTTGTCATCGACCGGCGTAGTAGGTACCACTGCAGGTGCACCAATGCGAGGCAACTTCGCATCCAACTTGCTCAATAGAGTCTGCAATGTGGATAACACTTCCAAGGACAACACTGCCTGGGGATTCAGTAACGACGATGTAACTGGGATACTTCGCCCACTCGAGACTGTCAACGTATTGACACTCTGTAGTCCCAGATCCGTTGGGCCTACCACCGGTTCCCGGTCGTCTTCCACAGATGATATTGAGAGGGCCGCTTTCTGTTGTAACAGGGCCTCTGGTAAGATCGGATCGTACACCTCCGGTTGCCAGCCCTCCAGAGGGGCCACCGTCGACAATCCCACCTTTTCAATCGTCATCGTCTGAATGGACCAAGCGATTGTAGGAATAATCTGTGCTGATGGTAATGAAGGCGTCGACGACCGAACTCCCGTCGATGACAGCGGTGGTTGTGGCGCAGGTTCCTGGGGCGTTCCCGCCTTTTTTGAGCTTAATTTATGCTTCGACGAATCTCGACGCGAGGATGACCTGTGATGTTCTCCTGAGGTGGTCTTAAACAGATCTTTTCTATGCTTTTTTGACGAAGAAAAGTTTTTCCTTTTAATGACGATTCCCTCGTAGAATGTTTCTCAGAGGAACACTTCTCGGTCGAACGTGGCTTCATCGCCGGCGGCTCTGCAGATACAGAGCGGTGGGAGCTACCGGAGATCTTGATCGAGGCCAAACTATGTGTAGAGCCTACCTCCGAAGGAGGGTACGCTTCTGCGCCGTCATTCAGCCACGTCACTAGACATCTATTCCAGTCTCTCAGGGTCTTCTGTGAGAAGCCTTTACAAATCTCAACTGTCTGCAGAATGATGGGGATGAAGACAATACAGGCAATCCATATGCCCATCTCCCTCGTAAACCTTTTTCAATCCGCATGTAGCACACGGACGAAACAATGCCTTCCCAGACATTGGAAAGGAACTAAATCAACCTTGTAAAATAGCCGATAACACGAGGTGATCCCACTACTTTGGTAGACGGTTGAAATCTGAAGGGAGCCGCGGGTGCGGGGCTATTTATACTGCTACGTCCTATTGTGGAAGGCGTAAGCAGCCCAAAACAACGTAGATGGGACACAAAAATGTTGACATTTTTTCCTATGGGAAACGTCTTTATAAATATACCGAGGGTTCCCAGTCCGACGACGGGGAATATTCTAAGCATGTGAATCCATGAAAGATCCAATGCTGGAGAAGGGACTGGTGGATATGTAGGCCATGAACGCAACACGGAAGACCACGCATGATTGAAAGATTTCTTATTGACAGCTGGAGGCAAACTTATTGGAGAGACTTTCAGAACAGGCAGCTTCAGAGGAGATGAGGGTTGAGACTCAGGGAAAGGCACCACAGATAAGGCCTGCAAAACATCTGTGGCCACCAAGTCCCTGTTAATGTCGAGGTGCTTCGCTGCTACATTCGATTTACTCTGAAACACCTTTTTTTAAGGCATGAGGCGAAATTGTGCTTGCCACAGAACTGTATATATGATTATCCTCTTTTAAAGATTTTGATTTGAGGTACATGAAGAAGAATCTCTCAATGTGGAGTGCAAAGATTACATTTCTCAGTGCTTTGCTCAGATGCATAAAAGTAGAAACTGGGTTACCTTGTGCTGAATGCAGAACCCACTGCAGTAAAACCATGTGGGCCCTTATGTTATTTTCTTTGCCAATGCATGAGTCCACTGGACATATCCCAGTACCAGACCTTCAGCCCCCTGGCTCAATGAGCCCAGTAAAAGGATCCAAATGCTCCATCACCATAGGTCCAAAGGACACTGTAAAATGCCCATCAGTGCATTTGCTGTGAGCACCAGGATCAGCTGTAGAGGCCTTGGTATGGCAGTGGATAACTGCTGCAAGACACTAGTACCCCCATCTAGTAAACCTCAAAAAGGTGTCACCTGAATGGGGAAAATACAATTTCACATATCTTACAACATTTCAAGCCAGGAACAAACTGCCTAATAAGATCCAGAAACCTACTGAAGAGCTCAGTGTTGAAGATTTGTAAAGCCTGGGGAGAAAACTCATGACGGGACGTGAAACGAATCCATCTGTGCTCAGGATCTAAGCACTCCATGGACAGGGACTGCAAGTCAGCTGCCACAAAAGTCCTGCAAGAAACTAATACAGTTTTACCAGACAAAAAACAAATGACTGGCAGTGTCAAAAGGTAAACAGTGAGGATTCAAAAACAATAAGACTAGGAGAAAAAATATCCCATCGAGGCTGCACTTAACATCTGGCCCCAAAGAGGATTGTTCATGCTGCCTGTTCACTCGCATTGTAAATGTAAATAAAACAGCCTTTTTCTGTGGTGTTCACTCTGATCCTGTGCCTATTGGACAGACTCCCATAAGTGTATCTAAGTCTATCAAGCAGCTGTTTCAATACGATTTGCCAAATTTGAACCATCTCATCACATGGGCTGCTTGATAGACCCCGAAGGAAGATCCACAAGTCGGGCAAGGGAAACCTATTCTAGCAAGTTGTCATTTTTGAATGTATACGATGCAAATCTTTTTTTGTGTAGATGTCCAAGAAAAGTATGTATCGCTACCGATTACACAATTCTTTTTACAGAGACCTCAATGTGATATTAGATCCACAGAGGGATAGAACACACAAATAGGCCTAGCATGGCCCCCCAAGCACTATGTGTGTTGATTGGAAGGTTTGATTATTTTAGTACTATGGAGGCAAATGCATACTAAAACTAATGACTTCACAGTCCAAACAAACAGCAGAACAGTTACTCTTAGATAATGCTAAGGTAAGGTAATGATTCATCACATTTTTATTTTAGTTGTACGTCGAGATGGGATTTCTCGAATCAGCCTCTTGCGAAAGGATTTTGGAGGCCACTCTATAGTAAACAGGGAAGACACAGAAGTTAGACAACAGCCAATCAAGATAGTCTGGAAGAGCAGTCAAAGCTTAGTCTCAGCAAACGTGCGAGTGGTCTAGGGCTACAATGAATCCGCACCGAACACCACCAATAATTCAGGTTAGGCAGTAAGTATATAAAAAAAAAAACAATTATTTGGCCTTTATGAACACACTAAGCAGAACAAAGAAATCACAAGTAATGTAATCAAAAAACCTATGCAACACAGACATACATCAACCCTTCGAAATACAATTGCATGTGCACTAAATACCAGTATTGAACAGGTGACTAATCAGATGCAAGAAAACCAGACAGAACAGTTAGAATAAGCACAAGCCCAGTTCCTTCTTCCTTATGAAGTCCAGCCATAAGATATATAGGCCTTGTGCCCAAAAGTTCACGTTCCAACTATGGTTTCTTCAGGGAAGCTATTTCAGAACTGATGCGGTGGGCTGTGGTGGTGCTTTGAAAGTTAAAGTTAGTTATTTACTTCAAGTCCGCTAAGTGCCGCAACTCCATCCTATTATCAACGCAAGTCCTAGGCAAGGAACCTTAACCCAAGTTCGACTAAAGACCACGCCAGAGAGTTTAGGAAGAAGGGTTCTACACCCAATGCTAAATTAATGGCGAAAGGAGGTGGGGGGATAGAAACAGATGTTCACTTACCCATCCCCTTTACTCAGATTCTTCCAGGTGACACTTCAGGCCTTCTGGAATTCGCTGGGGCTCCAGACAGTCCCAGACCCCCCTGGCTCTCACACACAAAACCCACTTGCACAGAAAAGCAGCAGCTTTCACCAGTAAAGGGGTTACCAAATATGGCATTTCCTGACCTGAGAAGGCAGGAGGAAGGTCAAAGAACAAGCGAAAATCTTGTGGCACGGCCAATTTGGGGTACCAGCCAACTTCGGTAGCCATTCGCAGTAAATACAAAAGTGCACAAGAATAAGATCACAGAAACAGTAAAAATCACAGCTGCCACCAGCTCGTCTTAGGCACATCGTCTAAGTAACCAAAAAGCCATCATGTAAACATTTCTAATGTTACATTGAAGGGCACTTGGGATGCTTTGTAAGGCGATGTGTGCAGTTGTGAAGCTACAAAGATTCCAAAAGAGAAAGTCTGTGTTTACAGTCTTAGGGACTAGCCTACCCCCGCCCCCCAATATGAATTTATTTATTTATTGGGTATTTATATTGCCCTTATACACAATGTGTTTCAAGGCACAAAACAGGAAAGGGAAGTAACCAAAAAAACAGGACAGAGTTGGAAAATAAGCAAAAAAGATTGGGGTTACCAAAGGAAAATCTTCCCCAACACCTTCACTTCTCTGCATTTATTAACCTACTATTCTATCAAGCAGAGTACTGAGAAGTCACAATCCATCTTCTGGATAACTCTTGATTGTACATCCCACCATGGCCTATTCGATTCAGAATCTAACTATTTATTCTGTCTTTCAAATCATACCTATGTTTGCTACACGAACGCCTAAACACGCCATGTGAGGGCTTTAAAAATTGCCCAATTGAAAATAGGAATCAAAACTAATAGTTTAAAGGAATGCAGCAACATGTAGCAAACACTGGAACCAAAAGTGTTTGTAATTATTTAAAGGATGCAATAGCGTTAAATTGCACAACCAAGTGCACCTTTATGACAGTCACACAATTAGTACACGTGAACAATGCAAAAAATCGGAAACGTTAACTTGACATACCATTCCATCAGAAATGTTACCGTGACTTTCATATATTTGCAGCTGTTTTTCAAAGAGCTGGGCAATTGCGCGATGAACCAGCTCATACTGTTCCTAAAGTGAAAAGCAAATATGCACATTAAGCCTACTTTACATGTGTATGGTAACATTAAAGTATGCCTTCAATAAGCCACCAACCTTTGTTTGGACTGCAGAATGCCGCTGTGTTCTCATATCTTTGATTAAGTCGTATACACTAAAACCCTCTGGTATTTTCTAAACAAAAAGAAACTCATTACAAATCAAATTTGATTTTTAAGATCTAATATTCCAGAGCACAGGAAACAGTTCAACATATTGAAGCATAAAGATAAAGTTAAATGATGTAAACATCTCAGCCTTCTATAAACAATCCATCCACATACATCTCAATCTAGTTAAGCTGTATGTGCTGCAGTATTCATGAATTCACAAGTCCAATAAATCCAGAAAATAAAGAATGGGCCATTTATTCCAATAAATACTGAACAGAAGGGAACCTGTTATGCATTTTAATTAAATCATGTAGAGGACAGTGAGTGAATGGCTGACCGGTTATGAAAACTACCTGTTGGGTTACACATGGGTTACAACTTACAATTGTTTTCTTACGTCCTGCATTGACAGTGCTGTTCCTTAATGTGAATATGTGAACCAAATAATGCTGTGGTTTGTGCCAATGCATTCTTTCTTTAAACAAGCAACATTCATTTAATAAGCATTAATTTTACGAATACTCATTTTAATACATTGTTCATTAAAGGAAATCATGGAAAAGACTGCAAGCTGAACTAGGCCTCTTTGATTTCAGCAACACATTATGAGAAAAAGCAAAATGATTAAACAAACAAATCCATGCTAAGTACATTGACCTCATCATTCTTTATATTCAGAAGAGGACATAACCTTGACTAACGTAAAACTAATCTAATGCCACATTCATGTAAAGTTTCACATTGAGACAGCTGTGGCAGGCATGTCCTCTATATATTTTGTTTCAAGATATTGCCATAGTATAAGTAGTAGTGTCATTGTAGTGACGGACATGAAGCAGCATTTCACTTCAGCTGTGCTAGTAGCACAAGTCTCGACAGGAAGCTCTGCCACTACAAGCAAAAGCAAGGATAAGCACCTAAAGTTCATGCAACGAAATAGGGCATACTTCAAACCTACTTAATGCACTGTACAGGGGGTGGAATACAGGCGAGCATGGATACAAAGCGAGCAAGTCAGCCCTCCTTTTTCCATTGGGACCAAGCTGGACTAAAGATGTGGCCAGGAGAGGACCACCACCCTGGTGATGTCTTATTGAGATGTACAATGGATGAAATGGAACCAACAGGTGGATTGGTATGGTTTTTCGTATATATTTTAACCATGGCTTCGTACTGATTATCTCACTTTTTAGCAGCCTTTGGCTGATCGGTTTTTAGCTATTCCCCTTTAGTAAGTGTGCAATTCACACGAATGGCATCCTTTTCCGGCAACACCAATTGGAGTGGAATGCATTCTTCAGATCACCATCTTATTTTAGTTGGCTATTGTGAAGAGCAAGGAATGAGATGAGACACAGGACTCATGGTTTTGGTTATAGACTTATTAAAATGAAAAGGGGTTTTAAAATGCCTCACTGTCCCTATTCCAGAAGGCATTTCCCTACCTAAACCAACACTAAGGGTCTGTCCAGTGTTAAAATGTATGTCATGTGACCAAAATCCCATCCTGGCCCTCACACTCTAAAAACTTACTCTACGGTGCAAAGGGGACTGTCTCTGCTTCTTGAAGTGTACACATGTTCAAATCAACACAAAAGTTCCAAATGGTCAAGTTCCAGGTTTCTCTCCGAGAAATGCAAAGTTCAAAACGAAAGAATAATCTAAGTTCCTTGTTAAGTTATGTTATATTACTTTGCATTTATATAGCGCCTTATGTACCATTCGTATGATCTCAAGGCGCTGGTAGGTTGAACGCCCTCGGGAACCATAGTTCAAGTCAGGAGAGAGAATCATAAGGTGCGTGTGTATACCTGATGTGTGCAGCAGGTGTGGCACTCGTATGATAGCTGCTTCTTAGCGGTAGTTGTGGTGGTTGGGAGGTCAGGAGTATGTGTTGGTTCTGGCAGAGTGATAATAGACTGAATCTGGCTGCGTTAGGCCTGAGGAGAACGCCTAGGCTGGCGGGTGTGCAACCATGTGTTTATTAGGATGATGGGGAATATGTGGGAGGTGTTGGTATGAGAACAGCTATACCGAATGTGTCATAGTATTGCTGTGTTCTACTTGACCCCCATCCATCCCACGCACCCACCCCATCCGTCCCATGCACTCCGTCCATGTCATGCACTTGATTCATCTATTCGATTTGTTACTTTCATTCAATGCACTGTCATTTCATGCAGTCTATCTGTTCCATGCACTATTTATTCCGTGCACTCCATCCGTATCATGTACTCCTCCTTTCCATCCTCTCGTCCACTTTGTTCCTCTCGTCCATTTAATTTGTTTCACACATTTCCTTAATTTCATCCACTTCACTGCTTTCATCCACTTCACTCTTTCTATTCAGTTTATCTGTTTTAATTTACATTAGCGGTTATTCGTTTTTGATTTCTCGCTCGGATCATGCTGCTGGATTGTTATTTATGATAAAGCAGCTTTGTGGTAAGGTCATTGATTGCTGTCAATGAGTTTGAGTTAAGAGTCGATTTTAAGGAAGAGCCATGTTTTCTGTAATTTGCGGAAAGACATGAGGTCCTCGGTTAGTCAGATGTGGGGTGGAAGAGCGTTCCACAGAGTGGGGGCCAGGACTGAGAATGATGATCCACCTAACCTGACTGAGTTGGTTTTTGGTATGATTAGGAGGCCGGCAGAGCTTGATCTTAGAGTGTGGGGGGTGGTAGGGTTTTAGTTTACCTTGAAGATATTGCGGTCCTGTTTTATGCATTGCTCAGTGAGAGATGCATAAGGTTTTGAAGGTCACCCTTCGGGCAACCAGAAGCCAGTGCAGTGTTTTGAGGGCTGGGGAGATGTGATCTCTTGGGCCAAGTGTTAGTAGCAGTTTGGCAGCAGAATTTTGTGCTCTTTGTAGTTTAGTCAGTTGGTACGCATGGACTCCAAGGTAGAGGGGGTTGGCATAGTCCAGTCTTGACATAATTGATTGAACCACAGAGAGTCTGTTGGGAAAGGAGAGGTATGGAAAAATGCACCTAAGAGTTTTTAGGTGGTAGTGGCAGGACTTGGAGACAACGTTGACTTGGAGCAAGAGGGTTAGGTCTGAGTCAAGGGTGCATCCAAGGCTTTTTACTGAATTTGAGGGTGTCAGGGAATTGCCTATGGCAGATGGCCAGGGGAGTGGGTGCAGAAGAAGTTCAGTGTTGCCACATACCATGATTTTAGTTTTGGAGTGGTTTAGCAAGAGGTGGTTTGTGGTCATCCAGTGATCTATGTCGAAGAGGCAGGAAGAGAGGCCAGGTTTGCAGTTGGGTTTTAAATTCAGGAGTTTTAGGGTTAGTTGTGTCACCGGCATAGTTGTAGCACAGGATATCGTGCGAGCAGAGTATTCGTGGGAGGGTGGACATATAGAGGTTAAACAGGAGGGCTTATAGGCATGCTGATTGTGGACTCCAGTGTTGACTGGTCGGGCGTGGGAAGCATAGGTGGAGAGGAGGGTTATTTGGTTCGTATTGTCAAGGAAGGATGCTATCCATTTGAGAGCGTTTGCACGGATTCCCAGGGAGTGGAGGCAATCAAGGAGGATTGAGTGGTTGATTGTGTCGAAGGCGGCGGATAGATCAAGAAGGATTAGTGCAGCACATCCCGCAGAATCAGTGTTTTTATGGTCATCCCAGATTGAAGTTATGGTGGTTTCGGTTCCGTGTCGGGCTATGAAACATGATTGAGCTGGGTGTAGGAGATTGTTGGCTTCGACAAAGGCATTTAGTTGGGAGTAGGCGGTTCGGTCAATGAGTTTGGCAAGGAACCTGGTGTTTGAGATGGGGCGGTAGTTTTTGGGCTCAAGGGAAGTTTTTTTGTTTTTTTTAAGAAGGGGCTTGACATGAACAGTTTTGAACACGTTGGGAAAAATTGTGTGTTATCCTGCGCAGGTAGATGCAAACATTTCTTTGAGGGTTGTGGCTGGGCACGTGTCCAGCGGGGAGCCGGATGGTCTGCAGGCAGAGAGAAGTTTCAGAAATTGGTCAGTTGATATTGGAATGAAGGTGTCGAAAGTCGGTTGGGTATCAGTCGCAGGCGGTGGGATGGCAGGTAGGGTGGGTGGATTGCCTGGTGGGTGTAAGAGAGCTAGTTTGTTGGCTAGAGAGTTTGTTCTTTTGAGAGCTGTGGTGTAAAAGTAGCAAGAGTGAGTTGCACAGTGATTGTGAGGGGGTGGGAAAAGTGGTGGTACATGATGGTTTGGTGAATTCAGCGATGATTTTGTGACTTTCTTTGCTGGGGTTTTTACAGTTTAGGATTTCGGAGTTGAAATGGGCTTTTTTAGCTTTCCGGATTTCGGCCTTCTAGTGGCGATGGTGCCGGGCCAATGTGGATCTGCTCAGGGCTGTTTTGTCTTTCCGCCATTTGCGTTCTAGGGATTTATATAGCTGTTTAGTGGTCTTCAGTTCTGGTGTGAAACATCTAGGAAAAAGGCCATGGCAAGCTGATGGTTTGCAAAAGGGGGTGAGCGGGATTAATGAGGTGTTGAGCCATGAGTCAAAGGCATCAATAGTTCATTGGGTAGGGGGAGGAGCTTGAAGGAGTGCATCGGCTAGGTCGGGAAGATTTTTAGTTTCTTCCAGCATTTGTGTATATTCAGAGGTTCTGGTTCGGGTAAGGGGAGCGGGATGGGTGAGCGAATTGCGAAAGAAACAATGAAGTGATCGGACCAGATGGTAGGGGTGGAAGGGTTTAAATGTATCAGGTTTTTGGAGCTGAAGATTGCATCAAGTGTGTGTCCTTTATAGTGAGTCTGCCCGTTTATGTTGGTATGGAGGTTAATCGCGTCTAGGCCGTCAACCAGACAATGGGTCATAGGGTTGGTGGGGATGTCAATCCATATGTTGAAGTCTCCTAGCAGGGTGAGGGTGGGATGGTTTAGTTGGAGGGTGGCAATAGAGTCGCAGAGGCTATTTGAGAATGGTCTATCGTAGCCAGGAGGTCTGTAGATGATTAGGAAGCTGTGGGAGAACGAAGGGGGAGGGATAGTTTTACGAGGAGTGATTCGCAGGAAGGAATGGATGGCTGGTTGTCGATGATTGAGGCATGGAAGTGAGACCTGAAGACGATTGGTATTCCTCCTCCTCTAGAGGGACGGTTCAGTGGGATGAGCGAGTAGTCTGGGGGAAGGCTTTATTGCCGATAGGGGCGAAGTCATCAGAGAACCAGGTTTCCGTGATAAAGACCAGGTCCAGTTCGTCAGATGCGAGGAGGTCAAAGATCCTGTGTCTGTTTTTTGCTAGAGATCAGGCATTAAAAAGGATGCAATTTACTTCGGAACAGGAAGATGATGAGGGAGTTGCAGAGGTGGGGGGTGGGAGGGGAGAGGGTGAAAAATAGGGAGCGAGAGGGGGTAGTTGGTGGACGATGGGAAGAGTAGGCAGGCAGTTGAGTTGGTGGGTTTTGGGGGGTTGGACTCGTGTGACGGGTTGATTGGATTTGGGTCAGAGGATTTGAAGGTGGGGGGGTTAGGCGTTTCGGTCGGTGAGAATTCCAGGGAGAGGGGGTTTCAGGTAGGGTGAGGCAGGGGCGAGGGTGGTGGTGATCGAGATTAGGAGGAGGGTCAAGACAGGAGTGGCGATGAGTACTGAGAGATTGAGGGAGACCAAGTACGTTTTCTCTTCAGTGTTTTTGTTGCGGTTGGTGTGTGTGAGAGGGTATGGGGGGGTCGGAGGGGGAAAAGGAGGTAGCTACTGTTCTTGCCAGAGCGAGGCGTGCAATTTTTAGGGAAGGGAAGGATGGTGAGTGTTGATTAGGGGAGTGGATGGTAGCAGGGGTGGGTGTGCTTGGGAGGCTAGGCGGGCCGTTAGTCGGGGGAGCGGGTATGATGATAGTAGGCGGGTGAGAGGAGGGGATGGGAAAAGCAGTGGTTTTAGGATGGTTGGCTCGCCATCGTGCCCCTCCGGTTTGGTGTTTGGATAGGGGATGGGTAGGGGATGTGGTGGAGTGCAGGATGGTTTGGGGGAGAGGGGATTTGAGGTCGGGCGGGCGGGAAGGGAGGCAGGGGCGAGGGGGTCATTTTCGGCCGACCTTGGTGGGTTGGGTGGACTCATGGTTTGGATTAGTTTGAACTGTGTTATAGTTGGCGTTGGATGATTTTGTTCACACCTTCCCACTTCAACTATACCACCAGATGTTAATTGTACACACTCACTATGATTAACTGTACTATCTTTACTGATAATTCACACTAAATTCAACTATACCACCGGGTGAGATTATTCACAGTTTAAGCTGAACTAAACCACAGGGTGATATTATTCACATATTCTAAGTTCAATTATACCATAGGATGAGATTAATCCCAGTTTTAAAATTCAACTATATCGCAGTTTCTATTTAGACTTTCAGAATGCAACTAGACCACATATATGCTAATAGGCCGACTTTCTAAATGCAACTAGACCACCGATATGCTATTATGCAGACCTTCTAATGCAACTAAACCATTGATAAGGTATTAGGCAGACATTCTAAATGCAACTAGATCACAGATCTGCTATTAGGCAGATTTTATTAATGCAATTAAACCACAGATATGCTATTAGGTGGACTTTCTAAACACAACTAAACCACAGATATGCTATTTGGCAGAATTTCCAAATGCAACTAAACCACTGATATGCTATAAGGCAGACTTTCAAATGCAATTACACCACATATATGCAATTAGGCAGACTTTCTAAAAGCAACTGCACTAAAGATCTGCTATTAGGCAGACTTTCTAAATTCAGTTAAACCACAGATAGGCTATTGGGTGGGGGTTTTAAATGCAATGAAAGCACAGATGGAAGAGGTACAATAGTTTAGCTTCCGTGGTTGAGTGGTAGGGTAGTATGGTGTGAAGTAATTGCTTCAGTCCCCACCCTTGCCACACTTACTTATTGTTGGCTTCTTGCTTCTCCTTCGGATACCTGCAGATACGATCTGGGGCCGTCTTGTTGGAGCCGTCCTTTGCCTCTGGGTCCTTGGCCGATGGGGCTGCCGGGCAGAGGGCTGCCCTGGAACGGTCCCTAACAGCCTATACACATGGCCTGCTGGCCTATCAGGGCACAGTGTGTGGTTCAGGAGGCGGGATGAGGGGAATCAGGAAGTGGAGAGGGAGCGCGGGATGCAGGAGGGAGGTCAGGGACTCTAAACACGGATGAATTTCCAGGAATTAGGGGCTGAGGCAGGGGCTAAGGCTAGCCAGGAGGATTACTCACCGACCAGCGCACAGGTGCAAAATGTAGTTCAAGAGGACAACTCTTTCCTCTTGTTGTAATCCACTCCTGGGGAAATTGCTCCCTTCCTCAGGTTTCCGTCCACATTCAAGTTAACTCTGACTCGCAAGACACCTGGTTGCCATGCATGTCAAACTGGCTACACCTGGTCCTGTAGAACCATATCCTCGTAGGACATGTTATGCACACAGAACCGCCAAACCTTTTTCCAGATGGGTTTTTTGATGCATTACCTGGAAAATGATTTTTGTATTCACGTCGTTAGAAAGACTTTCACAGCTACACTGTTAAGCAGCTTTGAGGAACCACTCGCTGATTCGCTGATTCTGATAAGAGTTCAATTCATGCTGCAGCCTGAACCTGCGTCGTCGCATATTTTTCTGTGTATTTCTATGCACAGCTTCATCCCTGAGCTCAGTTTCCATTTGGAGTACTATTTTCCTGCCTACCGCATTCTGAGTACCAGCAGACGGCAAGAGTCAGTAGCCGTTCCCAGCCGCATGTTACGTGGCATTCTTTGATGTCCGCAGCCACATGTGCGTCCAGTGGCTGCCTTTGACTGATTACAGCCGTTTCTGAAGAGGAGTGTGAGGAACTTGCCCTGTCGCTTATCAGCGACTGCCCTGGAACCAAACATCCACGTGGGCTGTGGAGTTCGGGTATGATCTTATCACGTAACGGCTGTATCTGAAAACATCCCGCCACATTTATAAACACGGCTTCCTCTGCGGCGCCTCTGAGCTCTTGAGCCGTATTTTGTTTTCTTTCCAAGTGGGTATCTCCACCAACACGTCATGACTTTTGCCAATAGTGGATATTAAGAACCTTTCATATCACTACAGCTGTTTCTTAGCAAAGACTTGGAGAAATCATTTTAGTTGATTACTGGTAACAAGACATTCTACTTTTGGTTTACAGGGAACCTTATTTCCGACAAGTTAATTTTTTGTTTACAAGAAGCAAAGTAGTGCACTAGACTCTGGACGCTAACCTGTGGTGCACCAACCCGGTATCTAGTGTGACCCTCATGCCGTTCGGGATTAGTCCCCTTACTAACAATTCCCTCCTTTTTCCTTGTTTCTTGCGTTACCTTGGAGCTCTGTTGTCAGACGTTTTCAAGCTCGTCAACGTTCACAGGTTAGTGGTGGTTTGAATTAATCATTCAATATAAGAGACTAATAGATTGGGATATGATATTCAGGATACATCTCCTTCCATAGGTTGTGTTCCTGTTCCACGCCCTTTCCAGTGATTCCTTTGTTACATTCAGTCAGAGAGTGACATCATTTGGAAGGTCTCATTTTGAATTCCATAAATACAAGCAGTTTCCTGTATCAAGGGATCCAGAGTTACCCTACCACTTGTATCTGCTTATGGTTCCACATGTATAGTTTGTTGATCAGTGGTAGAGTCGGGTTGATTTATGACACTGGTATACTATCCTGGCAGGTTTTCCTCCTCATTCGAATGCAATTCAAAATCCCCAAAGGCATGGGTCTTCCTTGGGATTCTCTTTTACAGTTCTTTGTATACACTTGTCTTTTCCTGGTGTACTCTCATGCCAGGACTTGCATGCAGTATTTTTCTAAAATGTGTATTCAGTATTTTTGTAAAATGTTAAATCAGCTTGCTTTTCAAAAGATCTGGTATACTCTCCGGCCAGATCTTAACACACAATGTCCCTTTGGTTTCTTTCTTTTTGTCCTCTCCCCACCCCCATACCTCCTACTGGCTATAGGCTTAACTAGTGGGTCAGGGAATGTTACATGGAGTGTTAAAATATGCCAGTAAGGCATGTGGAAAGGAGGGTACATCCCTAAAAGGAATGGCCGATATGAGACTTCCGCTGACAAGGCCATGCCATTCCTCCAAGGGTCACCTACCCCCATATAGCCACCCCCAGGTTCAGGATCAGGTAGTGACTGCCGTCCCCTGTCCACATGAGGTGAAGCTACCTCCGGGGGAAAGAGTGATGGTATCATCATATTTATCACACTATGCACATTGATTGGCTGAAAGTTTGATTCCTAGAAGTGAATGGGAGAATAGTAGGATGCAAGGGTTTCATTCAAACACACTATTGCTTATATTGGAAATTGCTTTTAGTTTGCACATACTATTTTTGATGCTCACATTATCCTAACACAAGAATAAATACAATTAAACAGAAATGGCAAAGCATTCTATGCGCTTTTATTTTAGGAGTAAAAGTGCAAATGCTTGTTTTAGTGTGAAAATGCTATAGGGACATTTAATGACTTTAAATGGTCACTTACACCAAGATAACAGGGGTAGAATCCCACACGTTCTGATAGGCCCACAACAATATCACTAAAAGCAAGCCTGTCATATGCTCAAGAGAAGAGGTTTCACTTGCTGCAAGTGCATAGACCAGCTATCTGATGCCCTGCATCAGGTCTAGCGCTTCTTTGCCACAAAACTGCCACAACCCATGCTCAGCATGGATACTGCCAATGGGATGGAGGTTAGGCTCTCCAAGCATGGTATGATTAAAAAAAAATCTTGTGTCACAATCCTGATCACTCAAAATACCATTTAATAGCCAGGTTACCCGAAAACCATTGATGGAGCCAAATGTGATCATAAAAAGGCAAGGAGAGCCTCGCATTACAAAAATGATTGCAACCAAGCTCTTTACCACCATGGTTTTTGACCAGGAAAGACCACGGATGGCATAGCAGAGATGAACTGAAAGGAAAGGTAGTTAGACTTGCTTATAAACCTCCATTGGTAAAACAAGTAAGTCAGTTTTCTTTGACACAATCTGAAAGTCGACAAAAAAAAAAATGCTTGCCCTAGTCTGCAAAAACAAAAAATGCAATGCTTTGGAATTACATTTCCGGTCACACCTTCAAGATTCTGCTGATGAAAAAAGATGAATGTCTATTTCAAACTGTCCTTCAGAAATGTGATAAGCACCACAAAAGGGGCAATGAAACACAAAAAAAAAGTTCCTCAAAGAAGTTGTTTGCAAAGGAAAACAAATTCCTTCAATCCAAGAAAAACAGTTGCCAATGCATGGGGGTTGGAAAGCGCTGAGGAGAGAGCGTCAGAGCAAGCTGGCGGGAGAGGGGCCAAATCTCCCACAAAGGCTGTAGTCTCCATTTGAACCATCATCTCCCCACCAAGGATATAGCATCATAGTTGACATTGGAAGGGTGATGCTCACACAGGGAGAATACATCTTGTGGGGGAAATGGCACCAACTCGAGAAATGAACCCAGAGGATAGTGGCGATTGTGACTTCTATAAAAGCAGTCTGGGGACTGGTTGAGCAGCTAGGATGGGATGAGGTGAGAGCGCTACCAAGGTTTTCAGTTAGCATTTTGTGTGTGGTTCAGTGGATGTGTGAAGTGGCCAGACGCCGTCCCGTCTTGGTGTGGTTTGACGAATCATAAGGTCTCTACTTCTGGGTGAATGCTTGCAGATCAGCAGGTGTGTTTGTGACTGCAGAGACCTAAAAAGCACCAGATGGCCAATGCAGATTTCAGAGACAGCAGGAAGATTTTAGGATTGCTGGTGAGGGGTTAGAGCTTTGTTGATTGAGGCTTCTATCACACACCCCCAGTCGGGCAGGGTGCTTACAGAGGTCATCGCGATACATCAGGTACTACAAGACTTTTGTCTGACTGAGGGGAAATACTCTGTTCGCCCCCTGTTGAGGGGGGGGGGTCGCACAGTGACTGAAGCTATTTTGTAGAGCTGTTTTCAGCTGTGCCAGTTTAACGCTGAACCGCAAACTGCAGTGGTGATCTAAGGTGGAATATCAAGTACCGCAGTACACGATTTAGCTCTGAAGTTGGGTGCTGAGTCACAGCATCGCTTTGGGATACATTATTGGCATGTGAATTGAAGCAGGGCTCTGATGGTGTTTGAGCTGCAGTCTTTATACTCACCGGTTCCAGCTTGACCTTGAATATGAAGCCAAACGAGGTGCGGAAATATGGCCTGCAGAGTGCTAGCTCGCGAGCAGGTAAGTGAGCTCAGAGTTCCCCGGCGTGAGACATACAAGTATATGGTGCTCCATTTCTAAAAAAGGACAAACAGGATGGCAGTCTGGCAGCACAAACTAAAATAACTGGGTATTTTGGGGCACCTTCACAAGCTGTGAATCTCGCCGTAGTTAGTCTGCCTAATTCACCAAATGCTAATCACTCCGCAACAACTTAGAAGGTTTCTGCACTCTCACCTTGCATCGATAATTCCCTGCTAAATTTATGTTTAGGTCTTCACAGGAATTCACTGGAGACAAGCCAGTAGAACTTTGAATTCTTCTCCAAACTATAACATAATTGGCACTCTATTGTCAGCCACTCCCGACCATAAACAATTGATAACCTCTATTTTCTCTACTTCTTCCGCTGAGATTGACTGATTTTCATGACTCCGTGCAGTCAGTTTCACTGGCCAGAGTACGTGGTGTAACAGAGGGGCATGCACAATCTCTATTGAATGCGATGCCTGCCACCATTGGGCTTTATTTCTACTCTGCACACATATGGCTAATACTTTCCTGAGTCGTTTATGCCATATTACTCATATGAAGAAGCTACTAAGCAATCAGACTAGGACCATGAAAGGGCATTGTTAGCACATAATATTGTGGAGGAAGAACTTTATGTTGGAAGTCCTATCCCTGATGCAATAGCCCTTATAACAAAGCAAGAAACCGTGGAGGATTATATTAATAGTAATGATATACTGTTTGATACCTCAATGCTTACAGTACATGAGGAGGAGATGGACAAGGAAGAGAACCTTGTTCATCTGTTAGGAAAAAAATTCAAAAGGAAACCCAAGTGCTGCGGTTGTCTGCTTCCTTATGCGCCTAAGAAATCTGCACAATCTAGCAGCAAATCTAAGATAACAGAACCTTCTCATTTATCATACATCAATGTCACCTGGCCTAATCCCCGCCCACCTGGTGCCTTCCTGGTTGCCGCTCTTTTTCACCACTTAGCAAGCCCCGCCCACCTGGTGCCTTCCTGCTTGCCACTCTTTTCCCTATTTAAGGAGCCCTCCAGCCTCTTCTCCTTTGCAGCTGGGGAGCAGGTGTAAGTGTGTTACTACTGGCTTCTGCAATTGTATTCGCTCTCCCCTCTTACTTCTCCACTCTTTGACTGCTTACTCTGTTCTCCCCTCCCCTTACCTCTCCCTTTTCCCCATCTCCTCCCCTTACTTTCTTCTATGCACTTACTCTATCTGAATTGTCCCTGGACCTAGTATGATAGCAACCTAGTCTGTCGCTCTATCCGCTTACCGACCCCCCTCCCTCTAGCACTATATGAAACGTTGTCCGGCATAGTACAATAGTCGCTTGTTTTGTTAAGCCCCTCCCTTTCTGCACCCCTCACCTTTTGTTTTTCTCCGGCTCTACCAGAGATGTTGTCAGGTCTAGTACGGTAGTCACCTGTCAGTCTCCATTTCCTTCCCAGTCTCCATTTCCTTCCCACTCTCCCACTCCCCTCCTTATCTATGTCTTAGCTCTTGCATGATCTGAAATGTCACCAGGCCGAGAATGATAGTTAATTTCACATCCTTACTGTTCATGGCCTGTAAGAACGTTGTATTTTCCCCATGTTCCCTCCCTGGCCTTGAAGCGCTTTGAAACACTGTGTATAGGCGCTATATAAATAAACTATCATATATACTTACAGCTTGCAAGGTATCTCGGTACAAAGTACTAGATTGTCAATGAACAATGTAGGAAAGGAGCTATGTGATTAACAGGGAACACTAAAGTGACTAACGCCTTGAGTGATGAGTCCATTCGACAAGTACAATTATGTGGCCCTCTTGATAAGTGGCTACATAAGATTTGGTGGAGACAAGTACCTAGCGCTGCTGCACTCTAGCGTGGCCCCCGCTGATCGATATTCCCACAGTAGACTTTAAGGAACTGGGGAGCATTGTACAAGCTCATTGCCTGATATATCTTTGACATGCTGCTCCGAGCATGAGGTCCCGGTTTTCTTTGGCAAACTGGACGTTGTAAGTAGGAGCCATGATAGGATCCGGACTGTTGCGTCCCTAGAGGGAATAACCATGTGTATTATGCCCAACAAGGGGTGGGGGCAAGGGGGGTCCTCCCAGGGCCCAAGGCAGCATTTAATCACGTGGCATTTTCCTGTTTTGATTTACTTTGTCTTACAATTGCACCTAGACATGTTGTCAGCCTTTGGTGTCAGGGGAGCTTGGCAGGGTATCCCGTTTGAGCAGCGCCTTTGCCAGATATGTGGGCAGCAAATTGAAACCACAAGACATATCTTGACATTCTGCCAAATCTGAGCAGCAACTGTGACAAAGCTTATGACAAGTTTAGGTTGCGTGAGCGTGACCAATTTTGGATTATACTCTTTACAGCAGAGTCAAATATGATGGTCTCTGCCGCGCATCATGTCTCGCTCAGGGCAAAAGTTATGCTGGAATCAAAGGGCTGATCCTCCTGGGGCTCGAGTTTAGAAAGCTCTCTTAAAAGTTTTAATTGAGATGGAGAAATAAGACTGCATGCTATGGATTGTATTCAAGCTTAACAGAACAGGTAAAGTTCTTTTCACCGGCTCAGTTTTTAATGTATTTTTTAATGTACTGATTTGCATTGAGTAACTGTACTGCAAATTCTCTCTGCAGTGAAAATGAAGTGTAAATTGACTTGTACATGAAATTTTAGATGGATAGTGTAAAAAGTTATTAACGATATGTAGTTAAATAAAGAAAAAACAAAAAGTGGCTATAGCCGGGTCCAACTAAAGGTGTAACTTGGGGGCAACCTGAATGTCCCAAATATGTTGATGATCGACAGACCCCCGCTGATTCAAATATACAATCTTGTGCTGCTAATAATCTAGCTAATGATTACAGATTCATATGAAGGTCCTATGGTACAACCAAGGCAAAGACAGACTGTTGAACGCACCAGATGTTACTGGAGTGGTAGCCGGTCATGTTACTTGCAGACCAGCCAATATCCATTCTGTTCAAATCAATGGCAGTCAAGCGCAATGTCCACAAAATAAAGCTCTTATTTGGGCAAAATGGGCAAAGCTAGAAGAAAGGGATATTAGTCAGATTATTGGAATTTTTTCACAATATTCCCTTTTAGGAATATTAGTAGTGAGGATATAATACGTGCATAGCTTCCAAAAAACAATAGTGCGGCCAATTGGGTCATAATGGAATTTGTTTCCTCAACAGCGACTGCCTTACTTAATTCACACCATTTAGACCCGAGAAATTTGGGGTTTCAGTTAACTGTATGTCGTAAGCATTTGAAAAATGTGGAGAAGGATGAAATGGAGGCAGAACCCTAAACGAAAAAGTGTCTGTGATAAACGGAATTTACAGGCCTCTGAAAGAACGAAAGTATTAGCTACTATGGTAACGTCGATTATATCTAAGGATACTCATAGCATAATGAATTAGTGGATCCCGGACTCTTGCACTGTAACGTCTGAACGAATCAAGACATGGTAATGGTCTTCTTGGAACACACAAGTTTTTAATCCCTTTTTACACAACCTGTGTGGTCTCTTATTGCTTGTGGGTAATGAGGTCTTTCTTTTGCAGGAGAATTCGTTAAATTAATGATTTTTAGATTGATGGTTTTAACATTATATGTAATCCGGCTACACAAATCTGAAGGGCGTTTGAAGGAAGGACTTGGAATAAGCGCTATATCCTAATTTATAGCAACGCCTTTCATGCCTGCCCTGACCTCCCCAAATGTACTCTCACCTATCCCAACAGATCCTGGTAACAAATAAAAAGGTATATGAAATTCTGATCTGGTATGATCAATTTTCTTCTGGCTTTGTGGCGTTAACTGGTGATTATAAAGAGCATCTCTGTTATGAAATACACAAGGTTGAACACATTCTTTCCGGTATTAATGCTTTTGTGTAACCCACATGTCAACCAGCCAAAGGTTGTAAAGATGCTTGATGGGGTCATTGTTTGAAAGGCTATGATCTGACCTGTCTTAATGCTAAGGCACAAAAGGGTACACCAATAGAGTATACTTGGACGATTTGGAAATCTTACTCTTGTTTGGATTATGTCTTCTAAGTTAAGATTTATGGCCCTATTTTAGTGCCGTCTTTCTCACTACGAATACACCTAGTGGCCATTCTCTGTTAAATTGGATGTGTACAATGAGTGCTTTGCGTAAATCTAGTTAGAGACAAGTGTGCTTAAGTATCCATGTTAATAATCAAGGTAATCTGATAACTTTGTCCAATAAGAATATTGTGAAAGTCACTTTATTCATATGTCATCACCATACATGCGGAGAGACTAGGTTGCACAATCATTATTGGGAAATGCGTGAGACCATGTCATCACTTTCTGCCATACTGAAATCAAGTTGTGTGAAAAATTGTAGGGGACGGGCAGTCTGGAGTATTTTTCATGCTGTGATGCATGAATGGAAAAAGTGTACTGTAAGGATAGGGTGAATGATGCCAAAGCAACTGATTTCAGTGGCGCTGAGCGGAGAGCACTATTATGTTCTACTAGATACAAAAATTGGCTTACACAAGGTTTCGCTGACTGCGGTAATTGGAAGTTTGTATTCAATCTATTACGTGCTAATGGGACGTTTTGGTCCTATTATAGGATCTATTTAGCTGCTCAATCAGTGCATGATTGATACCTATTGCAGAATACGTTTGGATTAGTTACAATACATCATTATTTTAGGACAGTAATATTATAGGCATTATAGAGAATGCAATTCCAGTTCACATATCAACCGTATTAGGTTTTGATCTAGAGGATATTCTAGAAGTTATCTTGAAATTAAAATCCCCTAGAGCCTCAGGGCCTGATTCTATTCCTAATGCAATCTATAAATCAAAACCTGCTTTTTGGGCAGATATGGTATTATGGTTTAAGCAAATATTGATATAGGGAACAGTACCTAATTGTTGGGGGGAGTCTAGATTGATATCCGTTTATAAGAAAGGTGGAGCAGAAGATCCCTCCAACTATAGGTTATTGACATTACAGACACTAGCGCTAAGATATTTGCTTCACTGATATTAAAACAGTTAAATGGGCAGAGGCAAGGGGAAGTCTGAAAACATTCCAGATAGGATTTAGGAGAGGGCACAGCACTTTACATAGCAATTGCTTACGTCATTATTTGGCATCTGAAGCATATATTAAGTAAGCGGAAACGGTTTCCTTTGTTGACTTCAAGGGCATTCAATACCCTTCATTATGGAGTACATTTTATCATTGGGGACTTGATGCCAGGCTTCTCCATTTTATTAAGGAATTATATACTAACACTTCTGTAGTTGTCAGATTAGATCAAGAGGGCACTACATCCCACCAGGTCAGTACTAATATAGGTTTGAAGCAGGAGTACGTTTTGCCACCTCTGCTGTTCAACCTGTATGTCTCTGATCTGAATGATGCTTTAAGAGGTGACCACACCCCCCTTCCTCCCCAGAGCCCCCCCCCCCCCCCGGATTGGGGGCAAGCATATTTCTTGGGTAATGTACGCCAAGGATACAGCCCTTTTAGATTTTAAGCAATTTGGACTACAGTAGTCTATTAATGCTCTATAGCTTTGCAACGGTTAATCCCTTATAATATTAATAAAAACCAAAATAATGATAGTGGGTAGTAAGCCAAAAAGGGAAAACAATACTTACACTTGGGAATTAAATAATTCCACTTTAGAAGTTGTAGATAGTCAGATTTATTTGGACTTTCTACTTAAAAATAGGCCTACCCTATCTGCTATGGTGAATTTATCCATAAACTTAATATGCGGAAATGGTTAGCAGTAAAACGTTTTATAGCTAGACAGGGCAGAAACGATATTGAAGGCCTTCTGACATAATTGCAGGGCTGACGTATGTCTAGAATTGCTTTCAGTTCCATATGTTGAATGGGTAGATTAGATTGAGGGAAAACATTTAAGATCAATTAGTGGAGTTCAGTTCCGTTCCACCTGAAGCCCTACGCTGTGAACTGGGCCTTCAAACAATTCGATCTATCTGGTTTTAAAACACAGTAAGCTATAACTCACTGCCATTTGCTACAAATAGTAATACAGTATTGGGCTTATATCCACTAGAAAGCACATATCCATGTATATTAGATCTTGGGAGGACTGCTCTCGCTCATCTTTTTAATATTGACCTATCCCTGAACGACAATCTATCCCTCTGGATATTGGGTGTTGCTTAAACAGAAGAGGTGTGGGATAGGTCGGAGAATATTAACAAACTTAGTAAGAAAAAGCGATATCAGGAATATGGTAGGCAGGGATTTGAAGTGGGTAAGCCTTGTACTTTTATGACAAGTCTGTGATAACAAGTTAGAGGTTTATCCGTTGCCTGCAATCTAATTTTCTGCCTACTTTCGAATACATAGGCGGTTGGTCAAAAGTACCCTAATGAAGAAAGAGCCTAGACTATGCTGTCAAGAGGTAGAATCTAATCGCCATATATTAACACAGTGTCAGTCTAATCTTGCAATATGAAAAAGGTTACCATGTATTGGTCCTGCATATGGCGGATTTACAAGCAGATCGATTTTGGAGTACTTTGATGGGGGCCACCTCATTGGTAATTACAAGTGCAGGGTATTATGTTTGAGAGGAGGCGACACTAATGATAGGAGGTAATCACAAATCGGGTTTGCAGAATTGAAGTATGGATATTAAGGAGGTAGTGTACGAATGTGTTTGCCTGTACATGTATTGCATAATTGATATATATATATATATATAAAACTGGTTTTAGTTGTATAGTATTGTCATTCAATTTTATGGACCGATGGCTGAGCAGAATGCTGTATTTATGTAGTTTGATTTTTATAGGCTATTTGGTATGTAGTGATGGTGACATCTGTATGAATTATGTAGATATTTTAGTATATATTGACAAATGTATTTTATTCATGAAAGGTTCTTAAGGTTTGTTTTTAACCAACTGCCCAATAAATTGGAGAAAGAAAACATTGACAAGGGAGCAAAGAATAAAATTGAAGGTTTGAATAAAGCAATCAAGGTCGTTGGGGGCTACCAACCAACATTCACACCTTTTCTGGATTGTACGGTGATCGCAAGGTGAATTTAGAGGGTAACTGAAATTATTGGGAAAGTAGCAAGAGCAGCCAATCTTGGCAGTCTGCGATTTCTGCTCCTGCAGGAGGCTGATGACCAGAAGTGTTAGGTACCATCTTGTGGGAAGAGGTCCTCAGTGGCTCACCCACAAAGGTATTCAAGTCGGTCGGCTCACCACAAGGGATTTTGAGAAATGACTGGAGGTTAAGGTACAGTACTAGTTGCACTAACTGCGAGAGTAGAAGTTGCAGATTCGAATGGAGCAAAGATGGAGGATCTCAAGATCAAAGGAAACTTGATTCTCCTTAATCCCTGATCTCTACAGTGAGAAACTAAGAAGCAGGAGTTGTAAGAAACTATAAAAGAGTTGCTCATGTTAAAATTGTATTCCTCAATCTTGTACCTTGCCAGGTTTAGTGTTGAGGGCAGCTCGCTTACTTTTACTCTAGTTGAAAAAGTACATGCATGCCTTCAAGTCATTAGCAAAGATGACCTAGCCTGGAACTCAATCTGGGACTTACCCATAGCAAATTATTTTGTTACCATTACCTTATGAGAACTTTCACACTCCAATGTTTTAACATGGTCTATTAAGGAGAGTACTTTTAGCATTTGCAGAATAATTTGGTGGATAATGCTCCTTCGTTAATCGTGTTTCTTAATTCTCTACTGCTCTCCTGTTTTACCCCCACCTCCCTCTAGTCTGCCTGCTCTGCTAAGGCAGCCAGAGTGATCCAAGTGGGGAGTTGAAATTAGTCTACATATCGGATGTCTGCTTCCATTGGGCTCTCCAGATAGTTTGGACTACAACTTCCATAGCCAGCACAGTGAATGATCACTTCTTCTTGAAGCAGTCTCTCACACAGAAGTACTGGCCGCAAACCCAACAAAACACCTACTCTTCCAAACCACTGCGGATGCCTGCAGAGTTCACAGCATCACACTATGATTAACTTAGCCTTCTCCCCGCCCCACCCACCAGATCATACACATTATCCCCACCCGATACTCCAAGCTCATTTCCCCCCCCCCATCCCAAATAACCCTGTCCACACCACTGATTCTAACACTGGCACAAACTGGTTACCAAACAACTCATGTAAATCTGAATGCACCTTGGATGTGGCTACTTAAAAAGGTGTCTAGACAGAATCCTGGTTCAGACGAACCACTAGAGATGGCAACAATGGCGGGACCAGTCTGTACTGGGGAGAGCTATTGTTGCACACTAAACTGGATGTCCTAACCTAATTATCAAGGGTCCTACCTAAGCACTCAGAAGTCTCAACCCATAGATCTCATTGAGGCTAATGAGGAAATGTGCCAGATCAACCATGGCTTTTGGCCATGAATGCACTTTAAGGGCTTTAGGAGGTACGAATAGAGCTGCACTTGGACTGTTCTTTCCATTAGGGACGGGAACAATACCATTTGTCTTAGGCCATGGATAGCAAGATCGATTGAATTTATTTCCTATTGCACTCCAAGAATGCCACCAGACAGTTCCTCCCCAAAGGTAGTATGCTAACCGCACCAGAAGATGCACTAACAACAAGTCTATCGTCTTGCAAGACCTAAGAAAACGACAGAAGAAAAAACTGTGAACCCAAAAAACGGTCTAATCCAAAGTATGTATAAATCGCACCACTCTAGAATGCAGCTATGACTATGTCAAATCCAGTCTAGCAGCTTGCATAGCCGTCCACACTAAAACCCCCGACACAACTCAAAACCTCTGCCATTAGTATACACAGAAAACCTATGTGATAAAGGTCTGTCTACCTGGGCACACATTGATTGTCCTGCAGTAGCACTCAAACCACCAACATCACCCGCCCACGTGTCTGATTTGAGAAACCTGAAGGTGTCTCACCCGCTAGTCCCCTGGGATCTGTCATTCAAGTGGCCAGGACACAGCCATCACTTTTGGATCCAGTTCCTGCAGGTGGACTAGTGCGTGAGGATCACATTGATGAGGGGTCCTCAGGGAGTGGAAGTGGGACACCAGAGGGTGTGACGCAGTATCCTCTTACAAATAACATCTTTTCCACATCCTTCCAGGTATGATACCTAGCAATTGAACCACCCCCCACCCCCCAACCTCCCTCTCAGACACAAACCCTTTCTCATGGACAGTTCACTGTGAGCGACAACGGACAAACACCAAAGCCGTATACCTGACATGACCAAACGCCACAGACAGGCAAGGTCAGGCAGTTACAGATTATTACACACCTGACTTCCATCACACTTCCCCACACAGCTAAAAGGAAGAGCACGAAAGCACACTGAGCGAGGCTAACCCCACGATGAAACAGCAGTTCAAATATGGGATTTTAATACAAGGAGAAAGACAGCAAGACCAGAGTCGCAAGGAGGGAAGTACCAGTGACATCTAAAGAGCTTTACTTTCATGAGCCTTGGAAAGAAAGAAATCGAAGAACAGGAACTTAGGCTGATCAAACCTACACAGTATGTTAGCAGTACCCGAGGCTCTCCTGCATCGATGACTAAGGCGGGGAGCGGCGATTGCCGCTGTGGTACTGTGCTTGGGCTCCTACAACAAAGCAGCATCAGAAAAGACAGCACAGCTGGTGAATCAGAGACTGATACCAGATCGGCTAGTGTTTTGAACCAAGCTTTCAAGCGGCAACATGGTACAAAGAGAACAGTGTGTGAGGCGTCTGCAAAGAGCGATGCAGATATAAGTGGAAACCAAAAGGAATAGTTGACCTTTATAATTGAACTTTGGGAGGCCAAGAAAAGCCATCATACACAGAGTGGTCAAGCACCACATGAGTGCTCATTCAAAAGTCTTTGGGGTATGATGCAGAGGTGAGAAAAATTTACATTGAGAGCAAAGTTGTCATGCAACGTGTCAAGCTAAACACTGCACATTCGAAAGTCTACGATAGCTTCAAGTACATCACAAATGGTCCGAGCCCAGCTGAGGAAGACTAATTGAGTAAATGAAAGGGATCTGAGCCCGGCTGAGGGAGATCCATGGTGAACACCCAAATTGAATATTGGAACAGGAAAGTAACGTTTGTGTTCCTTTTGTATAACAGGCCCTCTGAGTCCAGAGACTTGCAATACGTAAAGAGGCTTGGACACAGGTCTTGAACTGTGAAAATGGAACTGTACCCTTGTGCCACAGAAGCCAGAGAGAGTGCTATACTCGGATGAACCGCCTTGTCCCGTGCTGAAAACGTGGGGACGGGAGGCCAACTGCCCGAACATCTTCACTTCTCATTTTGTGAACACTTTTCTTTTTCATGAAAATCACCCAACATTATTTGTAAATTAGTAGTAAGGATTGGCAATATGTTTTTTAGTATAGACCCTTTTAATATGACACGACTCCATTAGGACTACATTATTATTTGATGGTCATAGCTGGCTCCCATCTGTAGATTTAGGTTTTGATATGCGTTTATCTCACCTGTGTCGAAGTTCAATAAACACCCTTGAACTGTGGTCACTTGTGTGTCTTACTGCCAATACATGCCTTCCTTACACCAAACGCTGGGTTGCTTACTGGGGCCCAGCCAGCCCTCCCAAGTCCTAACCTGGCAGAATGAGCACACACACATCTTAAAGTAAACTCAGAATCTCACATACATGGACTGCGGTACCCGAGGGCATTCCAACCACAAAGTGCATTGAGGCCACACAAACGGGGAAATTGTGCAATATAAATGCCTACTATATAGATCCTAGTCCAAAACATGGCGGGCCACGGGTTGCAGACCCCTGCTATATACAAAAGGTGTGTTTGGCTATGGAATAAAATTCTAAGATTCCTTGCTGTCCCATTACCCAGAAAATCACATGTGTGCCAGCAGCATTTTATTTCTAATAAGCCCCTGGAAGTACATGAGCCACGGATACAGCAAAGCCAAAGTTGTGAGTTGATGTGGCAAGAAGTTGATTAGTTGGCACATATACAATGGCCCATAAGACTATACACCCATGATGTTAGCCACTACCCGGAGCACAGGTACACAAAGTAATACATGCAACATTGCTAATAAAGGCATGCTTTACTGCCAGGGAACCAGAACAGTGATCACATGGATGGTAGCGCAGAATCAGGTCTTATTACTTGTAATGCAAGTGGTCTTGTATAGCTCCTGTCTGTCACTACTGGTGACCTTGATACACTTGGCTCTGTAAGAGAAAAGGCGGTGGGGTTAAATAGTGGGAAAGGCAAATGCAAAACCTGCTGTGTTGATGGGTACATGTTTGAAGTTCCCAGTTCCCGAGTGCCAATCTGTCTTCTAGAGGCTTGGTGGAATAAACTTGCGAGTACCTTACCCATAAAGTAGAGCACAAGATCTGATAGGGTACTGCGCTTTGGGTCTGGATCTGTAATTGAAAGATCCACTGTTAGTCATGGTCTTTGTTACATGGCTAAACCATGTGGAATTGTATAGGCCTTGCATGTTGTAAAATCAGGTCCTTCCTGCCCAAAGGATGTTCGATTAGAAAGCTCCTTGTTAATGTAACCAAATAAATGCCTCTTATTGGATTGCTATGACATGCATTACTTACCATAATAGCATTTCTGATTGTATCTGCTAGATTCACATGCTGTGCATACAGTCTGACATCCAGTGGTAATCGCAGAGTATTGCATCTTTCGAGGATCCAAAGGGGATGTTGACATGGGCGTGACTAATAATATCCATGACTTGTGTACCCAAAATCCCTCACATGTCAAGGTCCCTCCGATCTGAGTTTTTTCTGCCGTGAGGGAGCCTTCTGACCAACGTGAGTGAGTACAGAGAGAGAATGTGTAAGATGTTTGTTCCTTCTACTCCATGAGGGGAGGAAGGGTGGGCGCAAGTGTATCTAAGCAAATACAATCATCAGAAATGCTATTACGGTAAATAATGCATGTCTTCTGATGCTTGTTAATCTGCTTCGAATCACATGCTGTGCATAGACTAGCGAGCGGTACGCAGAGATGGTGGTGGGATGTGTGAAGGATCAGTACCAAAGAGATGTTGTAGCACCGCTTGTCCCATCTAAGAATCAGACCTAGAGTGTGTATCTAGGCAGTAGTGTTGTGTAAATGTGTGTACAAAACTCTAGGTTGCTGCTTTACAAATTTACAATGAATGCCATGGAAGCACCTGTGCCCAGATTAGTGTGCGCTCTAGGCTTGAAGGGCAGATCTCTCTTGGCAAGAGTAGCACAGTGTAATGCAGTTTACGATCCACTTTGAAATAGCTGATTTAGAGACAGGGTTCCCTTCTCTGCCAGCTGCCACGGAAACGAAAAACTGGTGGTTTGGCTTTCTTAGTGATTTTGTCTTCTCCAAATAATAGATCACCGCTCTCCTCAGACCAAGTGTGTGGAGGCTTCTTTCTGCCATGTTAGTGCGGTTTTGGAAAAAAGGTGGGTAGTTCTATTGATTGGTTCACATGGAACTTTGAAATAAATGTAGGTGCATAATGTGGGCGAGTGCGGAGAACCACCTTATCCATGCGAATCATGACAAATAGGTCTTGAACTGAAAGGGTCTCCAGTTCACTAACTCTCCTTATTGATTTGCTTGCCATCAAGAAGGCAGTGTTGTAGGCGAGTGCTTTAAGGCTAGGCTTATGCATAGGTTCAAAGGGAGGCCCCATTAGTCTAGCGAGTACAATGTTCAGGTCCCATACGGGAGCTGGGTTGAAAATAGAGAGATGAAGTCATTTTACCACCTCCATAAATGCCTTGTTTACTGGAACTTTCCACCACAAAACCTTCTTCTGGGACATGGTGTATGCTGCAAGTGCAGCAAGTTGGACTTTCAAGGAATTGAAAACAAGGCCTTAATCTAGTAGGCGAGTTAGGTACAGGACAATATGCGTTGATGTGCATTCAACAGGATTGATGCCCTTGCCATTGCACCAAATGACAAAGTGTTTCCATTACCTGGAGTAGCAATGTTTAGTGTTAGGTTTTTGTGCTTCCCCAAGTATGTCCATGCATCTTTGAGGGAGTTGGAGGTGCACAAACTCTATGACCTCAGGAGCCAGGCTGCTAAGTTGTTTGTAGGAATGGATTAAGCGGTTCCCCACCCTGTCTTGTGACAGCATGTTGTACGGGCATGCCAGCTTCCTTGGAGGGTAGACTGGCATTGCCATGAGATGAGAAACAGGGTTGGCAGGCCCACATCAGAGCCACCAGAATCATTGTCACTGGTTCCTGGTGCAACCTGTGCACTAAATTTCCTTGACCATGTTATCCAGAGCCGACTCCCCTTGGAGTGGTTCTGCGGGTGCCTGGAGGCGTAATAGGGGCATTGTGCATTCTTCAGAGTTGCGAACAAGTCCATTTCTGGGAAGCCCCAATCTGCAAAGACGTTGAGAACAATGTCTTTGTGTAATCACCACTCATTCTATAAGGGTAGTGGAAGTCTCTGCTGAGTACGTCTGCCAGAAGATTGGGTTCCTGTGGAATGTGTTGTGACAGAAGGACATCTTGTGTTTGAGAGACCATTTCCATATGTTCTGTGACAGTTTGAATAGCCCTGGAGAGTGAGTGCCCCCCGTTTGTTCAGGCAACACATGGCTGTGTTACTGTCTGTGAGGACGAGGACCGTCTTCCCTGGAGGTCCGTTTGGAATGCCTTCAGGGCTTTGAACACGGCTAGCAGTTCCAACAGGTTTATGTAGTTGGTTGCTGCCCCTGGACACCACACGCTGTGCGCCGTCTGATGAAGGAGGTGAGCACCCCCTCCCCCCAACCCTGAGAGATGTGTCCATGGTAAGAGAGGCTTCTACCATGGGGGTGGTGAAGGTGTTCGCTTGCAAGGGGATTTTGCTGGACCACCACTGCAGAGACTGAATGAGGGCTGCCGAGACAACCACTTTATCGTCTCAGTCAGCTGGCCTGACACCATTGGCTCGAGAGCCACTCTTGCATCGGGTGCACGCGCTGACATGTGTGAGGAACTAGGTGGATGCAGGAGGCCATCATCCTGAACAGTCGCATGGCTTTGCGTGCAGTCACCTTGCAATTGGCCACATAGTGAGGGATCTGGAACAGCATTTTTTGAACCCTCTCGGAGTGAAAAACAAGACTGTCTTTGGTCTGAATTAGAGCCCTAGAAACTGCTCAACTTGGCTGGGGTCTAGGCTGGACTTCTTCTAGTTGATCGAGAACCCTAGACTGAATAAGAGATCTACCGTCTTTTGGGCGTTTGTTAGACATGTTCAATATGAATACCCTGTTATTAGCCAGTCAAGGTAAGGGTAGACTGGGGTGGACTGCCTGCACAGGTGAGCAGCTACTACCACAGGTACTTTTGTTAACAACCGTGGTGCTGAGGCAATGCCGAAGGGAAGGACCTTGTCTGATGGTGCTTGTCCTCCATCATGAACCTTAGGTACTTTCTGTGCGCTGGCAACATTGAAACATGAAGCAATGCATCTTTCATATCCAATGTTGCCATGTAATCCCCCTGCACCAGCAGATGGATTACTTCCTGAAATGGTGTCATTCTGAACTTGTGTTTTGCCAAATTAGTTTGTAGTTTTTTCCCCCCAGAACCTGTGGCACCAATCTTCTGCCAGAATGACTACAGAAAGCCTTGCAGAAACGAAAGCTGCAATCGCATAAGAAATTCTGTAGAGGGGCACGTAGGGAGGGTACGATGTGAAATACGTCAGAGCAACATCCCATCGAAAGAACGTTACCACGTAAGAAAGTAACTTGTTCTTCGAGGGGATTCTGTCCTCCGACATATTCCACATCTTTGACAGACTCCCTAAGCAGTACCAAAGCAAGGATGGGGGAAAAGAATTTAGAGCATTTAAAATGCCCAATCAAATTTCAGAATAGAGGACTGCCTTGCAAAAGGCCAACTCCTGTCCATGGATAGAATCCAGGGAATAATGTTTTACAAAAGTATGGACAGAGGCCCATGTGGCTGCATCGCAAATGTTGCGAATCGGTACCCCCCCCTTTGCAGTGAAGTGGAGGTAGCCATACCCCTAGTAGAATGGGCCTGTAAGCCTACAGCAGGGTCCCTCCCCGTCAAACGATGGCATTCAGAGATCGTCAAAATGATCCATCTAGACAATGGACAAGAATGTAAGGGCTCAAACGTGGCTCCCATTAGGAAATTTAAAACCAAATTCAAATCCCATCCCGGCACCCAGAAACTGAGATATCAATGGGATTTTAAAATAAGAACATTCCTCAGACGAGCGCTTAAATATGGACAGCGCTGCCAGGTAACCCTTGTTGGTACCCACATTCAGACCCTTGTGGGCCAAAGAAAGCAAAAAAGACAAAACCAAAGGAATGAAACATTGGAATTCCACATTCTGTACCCTGCACCAGTCGCAAAAAGTCTTCCAACGGCAACGGTACAGTGCTTTTGTTGCGGGCCTTCTGGCCGAAAGCAACACCTCCATCACGTCTTCAGGGAGGACCCAATCCTTATATCTCAGCATGTCAGATACCAAGCATGAGGGCTTAGAGACTTGACCTCTGGATGGAGAACTCGACCCCCTTCCCGTGAGAGCAGATCGTCTCGGTAGGGAAGACAATGTGGAGGGCAGATGGACAGGTCTAGAAGGTCCGGGTACCATGCTCTCCTGGCCCATGCCGTAGCAGTGAGGATCATCCGTGAACCAAACCTCCGCAACAACTGCAGAATGACGGGGACTGGAGGAAACGCGTACACAGCAGTGGGAAGGACCACTCCACTACGAACATGTCCCCTAAGGCTCCTCTTGGAGGAAATTCCCGCAAGCAGAATCTTTCACACTTCCGGTTGACACTGGTGGCGAAGAGATCCACTTGCGGGGGTCCCCAAAGGGCAAATATCTCCAAAAGAACTTCCTGAGCCAACTCCCACTCGTGAAAGACCGTGCTCTGCTTGCTCAGAGCGTCCGCCACCGCATTTTCGTCTCCGGCCAGATGAACTGCCAAATTCGAAAATTTCCTGCTGGATGGCCCAGAACCAGAGCAGCATTGCCTCCCTGCACAGTGGGAGTGACCCCGCCCCCCTTTTTGTTGGAGGTAGTGCATGGTCACTGTATTGGTCGTCATGATCAGGACATTCTTCCCCCGCACAGACGGCAGAAAAGCCTTTAGGGCTAGCCTGACAGCCCGCAGCTCTAACATATTGATGTGGAGTCTGGACACCAGAGACCAACGACTGTCAGCTCGTTGGCATGAGCTCCCCAACCCGTGAGGGATGCGTCCGTCACTATCGTCACCTCTGGCCATTGTTGCCAAAACGGAGCCCCTTTGAACAGATTTCCTTCGACGGCCCACCACAGAAGGGCCTGGGCGACCGAGGGCGGAATGTGAACAGGGTCCGACATCCTGCCGGAGAACTGTGACCACTGCATCTTGAGTGCCCACTGCAGATCTCATCCACAGCCTGTCCTCTGGCACGAGTAAAATGCAGGATGCCATGAGGCCGAGCAACCTTAAGAACTCAAACGCCGGGAGAGTCTGGGCATGTTGAAACTTGTCCAACATCTGCAGAAGGTGATGAGCCCTCACCTGGGAGGGAAACACTGCCCAGGGGATGTGTCGAGCACTGCTCCGATGTACTGGAGCAGCTGGGTAGGTGTCAAATGGAACTTCTTTAAATTGAGGGATAAGCCCAGCCTGTGAAGGGAGCGGCAGGTGACGGACAGATGACCCAGGGATTGCTCGGGAGAGCGCGCCCTTATCAACCAATCGTCCAGGTAGAGGTAAACGTGAATCTCTCCTTTCCTGAGATACGCTGCCACCATCAGCATCAGCTTGGTGAAGACCCTCAGGGCGGAGGTCAATTCGAATGGCTGGACCCGAAACTGAAAATGCGAGTCGCCAACCGCAAACCTCAGGTACTTCTTGTGCTTGGGATGGATCGGCACATGAAATTAAGCATCCTTGAGGTCGAGACACCCCAACCAATCCTGAAGTTGAAGGGCCTGGAGGACTTGAGAAAGAGTGAGCATCTTGAACTCGTCCTTCCAGAGGAGCTTTTTCAAAACATGCAAGTCCATGATGGGCCTCAATCCTCCGTCTTTTTTCAGGATCAAAAAATATAGGGAATACCATCCCTTGTTTCTCTCCGCTACAGGCACCAGTTCTATGGCCCATTCTCCAGCAGTGATTTGATTTCCGGCACAAGGAGTGGACACGGACTCTTCAAAGAGAGCTTCCCTGGTGGATTGTCATGAGGCCTCTGCCAGAAAGGAAGACAGTAGCCGTGGGCTATGATCTCCAGAACCCACACATCTGAAGTAACGGCATGCCATTCTACAAGATGCTGCGCCAGCCTTCCCCCAACCAGCGAACCATGGGACATGGCCTCATGACTGAGCAGAAGCATCTGCGGTAGTGCCCGAGGGCAAGAGGCAACTGCCGGAGCGGCATTGGCACCTCGAGTACCTCGTTTTCCACCTCTGGTACTCCTGCGTTGGCCCCTTTGACTGGCAACCCCCCCCTCAATATACCAAAGGAAGAGTAGTATCAAAAGGTGCTTCCCCTCCATTGCTGTCCCCTAGGCCGAAAAGGCGGAGGTTGACAGACTGTAGCGCTCAAGGACTTTGCTGCAGCTTTGGAGGTCTGCAACCTCTCGAGGCTCTCGTCAGCCTTGCTGCCAAAAAGATGGACACCATCAAAGGACACGTTGAGAAGCCGGGACTGAACATCAGGAGCAAATCCGGACTTCCGCAGCCACGCAAACCTGCGCATCACGGTGCTCGCCGCCATGGACCGGCTGACAAAGTCTGCCACGTCCAGACCCGACTGAATGGTCTCACATGGCATCCTTGTCATCCTGAACGAGGCCAAGAAAACCACCCTGTTCCTCCCCTTCGGGAATATGTTCAGCCGCCAACGACAATTCCACAGAGTGTGCGTGAATCTTGCATAAATACCTTCTTTGCCAAGCCGTGGAAGCGTTTGCCGTCCCTATCGGAAGGGATCGTAGGGTACGCCGCCTGAACCACCAAACTCTCCGGATTAGGGTGCGTGGATAAGTAGCAGGGGTCACCACTGGCTGGACAGTATTTTTTAGGCAAAGACTTGTTCACGCCCGGGAGACTCTCCGGCGCAGTCCAAGCCGCTGCCACCCTTTGTAAGGCCATATGAAATGGCAACATCGGGTCAGTGGGTGGTCCTTGGTCAAGGATCTCTGTCAGGTCATCCTGCAGAAAATCCATAGGTGGAGCAGACCACCCCAGATACTCCGTCACCCTCGACATGAGGCACCTGTATGATGAGTCAGCATGCGTACCAGGCTCAGGCCTGCCAAACTCAACCTCCGGGGAGGTATCGATACCACTGGCGTTCGTGCAAAAACTGACGCAGGTCTTCCAGTTGGCTATGTCCAGACAACAAGTCATCAGGAACCACAGTAAGCACCTCATCCTCAGACCCTTCAACCTCTGAAATGTACTCCAAGGGTTGGAACGAGTCCACCCTGGGAGGAGGAACAGAGTATGGGTCGAGAATAGGCCACAGACTTGCTGAGCGCCTTCCTAGGAGCTTCTACAGCTCTCCAGGGTACCTCCGGCAAAAATTTCTCAAAAGACGTTGGGGGCGCCTATGGGAGTGGCGTCGACCAAGGCGCGGACGACTCGACAGCTGCTTCGAGGCCAGAGCCCCAAGTGTGTCCTTTGATGCCTTGGCGTCAATGGTTTCCTCGGAGCCCGAGCCTTGGGAAATTCCCTCGAGGGACAATGGCGCAGATGGCATCGATGCCTGGTTTCAAAGGCCTCACAGTCTCCAACGGTCATGACTGTGTCAAGGACCGGTACCTGGAGTAGGCACAATGGCGATCATCCTTGTCCGACTGGGACCTCGAAGGTTCCCGGTGATCGCACCGACTGCCCGAGCCCAAAGACGTGGGAGCGGTGGCCCTAGAGCGTTCCGTGCCGGCTTCTCTCGAAGGCGCGGCCAGAACGGTGCCCTGTGACTCAAAGATAGCCAACATCTCCTTACAGAAGGCGTCCCATTTCTCTGGGGATGAATGCTTGGTAGGACAAGCAACCCGCCGTCTGGCAGAGTCCTCAGACGAGGACGGGGAAGGTGACCGATGATGGCGCTTCCGTGCATTCCTCGAAGAGGCCGAAGAGTGACGGGACCCACTCCTGGAACGAGACCCCCCCCTGGACTTGCGCCAATGTGGAGAGTCACCCCTCGAATCGTCGGTTGAAAGTCCAGCGGACTTCGACTTGCAGGGTTTGGAAACCTTACCCGCCAACAGCTTCTTCTTCCGCTCCCGCAAGACCTTTGACGTCAACGACTGGCACTCGTTGCAGTCATCCGTGGCATGGCTCTCACCCAGACACCAGAGGCAGAGGTTGTGCGGGTCCGTCAGACATCTTGGAACCGCAGTCCCGACACTTCTTGAAGCCCGATTTCGGGGTAGCAGAAGACAAAGACATACTCTTGCAGATACGTACAACAATATTTGGAAGAACCGAGGTGCGCCGAGATTTCGAAGCGAACACGTTTGCGGAAAAAACAGAACTGAGGCTACGGGCGTCGTGTGTCCTACTTATAACATTTGATGATGTCAACCGTCAGAGGTGGTCTCGAGGGAGAGTATCGACATCATCGTAACAGGACGCCTAGGCCGAAAAAAGTTTCTGAAGCAGCACAGCTGTGGTAATTACCTGTCAAAGATGTGGAATACGTCGGAGGACGCAATCCCGCGAAGAGTAGTATTATAAGCAATTCTCATAGAATATGATGCTGACGTGGTGATGCGCATGCCAAAGGCTTAGAGTTTCTTGCAGTCTTTGTTGGGCGGGGCCTCTGGAGTAGACAGTGGCACCCCAGCCCTTTTCCTGGTGGTGGTAACTAGGGAGTCTGGTTTGGCATGCCCCCGAATGTACATTGGGTCAGATGGAGAGGGGTGAAACTTTCCCGACCCAAGGGTTGACAGCCCTTGTAAGGGAAGGGGACAGCAAGGAAGGTGCAAGGCGCTTCTTAATGGAATGTAGCAGGGGAATAGCTTGACTTGTGGGAGGTCTCTTTAGAATGTCCTCCACAAAATCAGAGTCCTGAACAGCTTCCTGAGTGGCGATTTGGAAGTGGTCTGAGGCACTCTCAGGGTGGCAGTGAAAGCCATTTGGTTGTCAATAGGCGATGGCTGCCTCTGTTGAGGCGAGGAGGGTGGGTCCAGGCAAATAACTTCTGGTTCAGGAGTGGGAGTGGGTGAGAGCCAAGGTGCTTCACCTGTTGGCTGATCTGGTCTCCAATCAGGACATTGGTCAGTTTCGACATGCCCAAAAGAATTGTCCTCATGAATATAAGGATCCTCATGTCTCCACAGGCTCTGAAAACTCAAATACTACTTCTTGGTGAATTTGAAATTGAAGCTTCTTCAGCTTTGGTAAAAATGGGGCAGGAATCCTCCCTAGGCCTCTTGGAGGTAATAAACCTTTCAGAAAAGTCTATAAACTGACTTTTTGTCAATGTAATTTTCGAACCCCTCTCTGGTCCACAGGGATGCAGCAGAGGTGTCTGGAGGAGGGAAAGGCTCACTAGAGGGAGGGGATTTATCAGATAAAGCCTTAGAGACGCTTGGCCCCTTCAGTGTACTCCTCTCGAAGAGAGGGGGTTCTTTTGCTTTTTGGTTGTTCCGCTGCCTAAACAATAGCTGCAAGACTGCTGCGTAACTCTGGCAGTTGTATGTGAGATCGACATACCTGCGGGGGATTTCGACATGCCTTTGAAGCCGACACGCTCTTAGAGTGTCAGCACTCGTGTGCCTTTTAGAAGAGATGCCCTTATGAATGGAATGCCCGGACGCATGCCGTGAAGAAAGATGCGTGGAGGGTGTTGGACTGTGAGGTTCGGTAGGCACCAAAGTTATCAGCTGGCCTGTTGGCGTCTGATGCTTCTTCGACATATCCGTTGAGGAAGGTCAGGGGGGTTGTATGTTTATCCTTGGGTGGTGCGTGTCTGCCACTGTCGCCGGGGTGTGATCGCCCCATAGCAGTACCGGTCGCCTGCCTGTCGGGGCTGGGAACCGGATGGTTACGGCGAAAGGTCTAGGGCCTCCACATCGGAGCCATGGCTGCCGCTAGAGTCCTCGTCACTCGAGGCGACGGCGCCAAAAGGGGGAATGACTTTCGGCCTGCATTGCTTGGGCCGCCCACCACTTTGTCCACCTATCTTTTAAAGTCTTAGGACGAAAGAGTTTGCAGGACTTACAGGATCACTCGTTGTGGTCACAAGGTAAGCGCCTATTGCATTTGCAATGGGTGTCCTTCCAGGGGTATTTTCCATTGCAAGACAGACAACTTAAATCGAGTCCTCTCCATAACAGAGGTAAAGGGCAGCAGCCAGACCAATAAAGAAAAGAGGGGAAGAGGAAATGCATTCTCAGAAAAGAATCAACCCAATACCCCACTCTCCCTACTGTAAGGGTCTGGCGGAGGACCGAGGCCACGTGGTCGACAGACGTCGATCAATGCACAGGTCGCCGAAACAGCAGTTGGGTGGCGTAGAGATCCACAAAGTGGTCATCAAGAAGTTAAATACTAAACGACCATCAGTCGTGGGACAACAAATTAATTAGCAATATTACCTCTGACGAGCTCCGCATAAGGCGACCAACTAGTTGGGGACGGAAAAACAATCTGAGGGACCTTAGCGCGTGAGGGATTTTGGGTACACGTCACATTAGGGGTAGTATTACAGTCATGACCATGTCGACATACCCTTTTGATCCTCGAAAGAAAGATGCAATACTCTGCGATTACCACTAGATGTCAGACTATGTACAGCATGGGATTCTAAGCAGATTAACACACATCAGAAACTAAGCTCATCATGCAAAACCCTACAAAAACCTAAAAGGATCATCATCTTTGGGTCGCATTGTGGGATGGGGACACTGTTTCCTAATCAATTTCTGCATAAATATATGGAAACCAATTCGGTCTGTTCCTTTGCTGCCTGGGTTGCTGATAGGATTGCTTGGTGATCGATTTGCTGCTTTCACAATCCTCTTCTATGCTTGTTCTATGTTAGTTAGGCTTTTTCCAAATATTGAGAAGAAAACTATGCATGTCTTACAAAAGTATGTCTGAATAGTGTTCTGCATTCTTTAAGTGATCTTGGTGTAGAAATAATAATATGGAGATGGGCCAATACTTCAAACATACATAGGATTTACATTTAAAGGCTTCAGTAGTAAGATACATTTTAATATTATCCACAGTGGCTTTGATCCTTAGTAATGTGGACCAGCAGCATATAACACAAAGTACTTGAAAGACCTCTTAAGACACCAAATGTTACAAAAGGATGTTACAATTCCTTTAGTAACCCAGTTTTTCCAACTTCAGCACCTAGGTAATTAATTTAATATTTCATTGTAGGGCAAACTAAATATTAAGAATGTCCAGGGCTTGTGAATGCATATGCAAAGCTGCCGTTTAGTGATTGGTCTGGAATAGTTTTTCACTGCAAAGTAAAAGATGTCGACAGGGGTCTTCCTGTCGTGCTATGCTTCATATCAGGTTGTTCTCCCAACCCCCATTAGATTCCTCAAGGAGTAGAAATGTGTAACAATCTAAATGAATTAAAAAATAAGGCCTTTGGCACTAAAAATGTGACCTGGTCCCCAAGCTTCGTTTTAGGGACAGGTTGCATGAAAACAAAATGTGTTTCAATTTGTGGGTGGAGTGGCCACACTGCAAAAGCTCCATTTGAATTATACTTTACTTGCAACACAAAGGGCTTGTGGCTCATTTTTTGGACCATGACCACATTGAGGACACCTGTACCGCTAAGCAAAAATGTAAGACATGCAGCTCTGGGATCATTCTGCACTGAAACGCACAACACTGGCACCCAACCACTAGGCATTTAGAAACCCTCATGGCACCAACTCATTTGATACCGAAGGACGACTCATGGAAAAGCAAATACTTATAAAGCGTGGCACCCATCATGACCTAGGCAGTGAGGCACGCTGCACAGAGAAGGTCATATCTAAGTAACAACAGATGTAATACCGCTAATGATAAAGGCAGCTGAAATTGCATCGAGACCAAGGTCACAAAATAGTACTGTCCAGGATACCTCACAAAAGCAGAAGATGAACAGAGCTCAATGCACAGCCACGGAAAGGAGAGTCCACTTTTCTAGTATGGCACTGCAGTGGTGTGTGATTAGGGAAGACCAATATTGTGAAGAGGATGCTGCTCATGTGAGGGATCCTTTCACTAACACAAGCTCCATGGCAGGATATTCGTTAGCATACTTCGGAACAGGGAAGAGCCATTCATTAAATGTTGATTAATGAGAGGGAGGCAGAACGAAGAAAGAAATCCCATGTGGGTTTAGGCAATATTAAAAACAGCTTTTCCTTTTGAATCAGGTTCATATGCGATGTGATTTAATGTAATATGGCATTTGTATAACGCCTTTTCCCATTGGTATGGTCTCAAAGTGATGTAGGTGATCGGAGGACCGAAGTTCAATGTGTGAGATTGGTCAGAGGAATTTAGAACGCATGTGTACATTTTAGACAGAACAAAGCTAGGTAGGGGTGGCTAAGTCCCTGTTAGCGACCCATGTAGAGCTGGCATGTGGTGCTGTGAAGCATGTCGGGAGAGTATGCAAGTCAAGTGGACTGAATGTGTCCAGCTAGACCACATTTCTGATCTGGGACTAGGCTGTATTCTAATGGCAGAGTTGGAACAAGTTACTTACCTGTAACTGTTCTCCAGGATGGGTCTGGCATGGATTCACATGCTCATGAATATTCCCCGTCAGGCCGGGAATCCTCGGTATAGAAAAAATCAGTATCAGTTTAGTTTCTGATCTGTCTTTCTCAGTAGTAACCAATCACTGGTCTCTGGGTCATACTGCCCCCAGCCAATGACTGCCCTCTCCCTAAGCCCCGCCCCTGGCAGCCATCCTCAGATTTGGTAGCATGTGAAGTGGCAGTATGACCAAGTGAAGAGCCGCAGAGGGGTAGGCGGGAGGGTTCGCATGTGAATCCATGCCAGACCCATGCTGGAGAAGAACAGTTACAGGTAAGTAACTTGTTCCTTCCCCAGCATGGGGTCTGGCATGGATTCACATGCTCATGAATAGATGAATACATAGCAGTATACACATGCATAACCACGGGAGGTGGCAAAAGGCTCAATATCAAGCAATACAACAACTCAACATTATGCAACTCTTACCTCCTCATCAGGCTCACCTTAGGCGAACAGGTTGCACAGCACTGCCTGGCCGACTCTGGATTCCTCCCTGGAATCCCGGTCAACGCAGTAGAATCTCGTGAAGGTGTGCGTCGACCTCCACGTAGCAGCCCTGCAGATGTCGAGCAAGGGCACACCAGACAGGAACGCCGTGGTAGCAGCGATCGCTCTGGTCGAATGGGCCGGACGGCCTGGAAGCAGTCGGTTTGCCAACCGGTGACAGTGCATGATGCAGCCGGAGAGCCATCTGGAAATGGAAGTCTTCGAGAGAGCCTTCCCTTGATTCACAGGTCTGTGATGTCTTCCGAAAACTCTTCGTGCGGTCCACGTAGAACTTCAGCGCTCTAGCTACATCCTGCGAGTGCAGAGTCCTCTCAGCCGGCGACGAAGGCGACGGGAAGAAAACTGGCAACACCAAGGGCTCGTTGAGGTGGAAGTCCGACGGCACCTTGGGCATGAAGGAGGGGTGCGTCCTCAGCACCACCCTCAGGTCGTGAAACGTCAAGTATGGAGGCTTGCAAGACAGGGCCTGGATCTCTCCCACTCGTCGTGCAGAGGTGATGGTCACGAGGAATGCTGTCTTCCACAACAGAAACTTCAAAGGCACTGAATGCATAGGCTCGAATGGGGCCCCCCCATGAGCCTAGTCAGCACCACATTGAGCTCCCACGCCGGGGCAGGGGCCTTCACCAGTGGGAATGAGCGGAACAGTCCTTTCATAAATTCCTTCACCAGTCGATGAGACCACAAGGACGCCCGTCCTGTAGTTCTGGTGTAACGTGAGACGGCAGCCAGATGTACCTTGATGGAAGCGTGAGATAGACCAGCCTTGGCCAAAGACAATAGGTACGGCAATACTTGAGGGGCCGTAATCCGCAGAGGGTTAATCTTCTGTGCACGGCACCAGACAGAGATCCTCTTCCATTTGTGTCCGTAGCACTTAGATGAGGATGCCCTGGCCTTCGCGAGAACCTCTCTGCAGTCGGCCGGGATGTCGTATCACCCAAACTCTAGTGCTGCAGGAGCCAGGCCTGCAAGTTCAGCGACTCTGGTTCGTGATGAAGAATGGCGCCTCCTTCTCTGGAGAGAAAATCCGCGTCCGTCGGTAGCTTGACTGGTGTGGACGCTGACAACTCCAGAAGGTCCGGGAACCAGATCTGCCTCGGCCACGCCGGTGCGACGAGGATCATCCTGCACCGGGACCTCTTGAGCTGGTTGACGAGCCTGAGTAGCAATGGCAACGGCGGGAATGCATAAAGGAACAGGCTGTCCCAGGGGAACGAGAAAGCATCGCCCATGCTCCTCGGTTGGGGAAACCTGCTGGCGAAGCTCCGGCTCTTGGTGTTCGCCGCCGTCGCTAAGAGATCGATCTGGTGTTTGCCCCATCGTCGGAAGAGTCGGTCCACTTGATCCTGTCGTAGTTCCCACTCGTGGCACGAGCACAGCTCTCTGCTGAGTGAGTCGGCGATGGTGTTTTCTATCCCCGCCAGATGAAAGGGTACCAGAAACATCCCTTGGGCGACTGCCCAATGCCACAGATCCTGGGCTTCCTTGGATAGGGCAGGGGATCTGTTACGCCCTGCTTCCGAATGTAAAACATCATGGTGGTGTTGTCGGTGAAGATCCTCACCACCTTGCCCGTGAGGGACGGAAGGAAGGACCTGAGTGCCCAGAACACTGCACGGAGCTCCAAGATGTTGATGTGGAGAGTCTTCTCCTCCGGGAGCCAAAGGCCTCTCGCGCGGAGACCCCCGGTGTGCGCTCCCCAACCTTCCAGGGAGGCAACCGTCGTCACCGTCACCTGGTGGGCCGGGGCTAGGAAACCTGTTCCCGCTGTCCGATGAGAGCGGACACCCCACCATCGTATCACCTGACGGAACGCTTCGTCGAGCGGGATCCTGTCCTCGAAGCTGCCTGTCGTCCAGATCCAGTGGGCGTCGAGGAATTCTTACAAGGGCCGCATCCGAAGTCTGCAGTGGCGCACCAGATAAATGCAGCACAACATCATTCCGAGGAGGGACTTGATAGACCTCACTCTGGCCACATCCAGCAGACTTTGCACCTTTCCTAGGATGGCCCTCATCCTTTCCTCCGACGGTGAGGCCCGCCGCGCCACTGTGTTGAGCTGTGCTCCCAGAAACAGGGCGACTTGCGATGGGACCAGGTGGGATTTTGGAAAGTTGATGGAGAACGCTAGGTCCGTGAGCAGCTGGACGGTCTTCGCAGTGTGTTCCACGGCGAGCTCCCTTGTCCTTGCCCGTATGAGCCAGTCGTCCAGGTAGGGGTAGACGTGGATCCCCTGCAGGCGCAGCCGTGCCGCCACCGTTGCTAGGCACTTGGTGAACACCCTGGGTGCCGATTTTAATCCAAACGTGAGGGCCTTGAACTGGTAGTGCCGCCCTTTGACCACGAACCTGAGGAACTTTTGCTGTGTCCCTTTAGAATAGGGATGTGGAAGTAGGCATCCTCCAAGTCCGACGACGACAGGAAATCGCCCTCCTACAGCTGTCCCAGCACGTGCTGGAGGGTGACCATCCGGAACTTCTGTGCCTTGATGTATTTGTTTAGTCGTCGCAGGTCCAGGATGGGACGCCATCCTCCTGTCTTCTTCACGAGGAAGTATCTTGAGTAAACGGAGCCCCGAAGCCTCTTCGGGACGAGCTCGATGGCACCTTTCCTGAACATCGCCCTTACTTCCAACAGCAGTTGAGGGACGTAATTTTCCTTCCTGGCCACGGGAGGAATGCGGGGACACCCCTTCTGGAACTCGAGGGCGTGCCCCAGGGCCAGGGCGTCCAGCACCCATCGGTCGGTGGAGATGGACTCCCACACTCAGACGAACTTCGTCAGCCGGCCTCCCACCAGGGTGCTTCGGCGGGGGCCCGACCCGACGGTCGGTTCAATCTTGCTTGGAGGCCGCTTTGCCTCCTTGACCACCTTGGCGACGACGGCAGGATCCACCTGACTTGCCGCGTCCCCTGTAGGCCTCCTGTGACGAAGACCTTGCCCCTTGACGGTACGTAGAGGAGCTGCTGCCGGCTCCCTTGGAGGCACCCTGTCTGCCTCCGGAGCTCCGAAAGGACGGCCGTTGCTGTTGGAGCACACCCAGTGCACGGGCCGTCTCCGTCTTGATCGCCTGAAGGGATTCATCAACCGCCTTGCCAAAAAGGTTGTTCCCATCGAAAGGTATGTCCAAAACCTTGGTCTGAACGTCCTGGCGGAAATCCGTCGCCTTGAGCCATCCTCGTCTTCTCAGGCAAACGCTGTTGCCCAACTGACGGAAACCGGTGTCAGCGATGTCCATAGCCACCGTAATGGCATGGTCCGAGGCAATCTCACCTTCCTGTAAGATTTCCAGGGCCTCGGCTCTCTTGGCGTCTGGAAGGAAGTCCAACAGAGGGGCGATCTTGAACCACAACTCCCTGTCGTAGCGGGCTACGATGGCCAGGGCGTTGGCCGCCTTGATGGTCGTCGCTGCAGATTAAATGACCCGTCGTCCCATCGCATCCAGCTTCCTACCCTCGCCGTCAGGAGGGGAGGTTGAAGTCGAGGCCGCTTTCTTCTTGGCTGCCGCCGAAACGACCGAGTCCGGGGTAGGTTGCGCCCTAAGGCACAAGGGGGCAGCGTCGGGGACCCGGTACTTCTTCTCGTACCGGTCCCTCTTCGCAGGAGCCGTGGCAGGGTTCTTGAGGAGGGCGAGCCCCTCATCCCAGATGTCATCAAGAAGCAGTACGGCGAGGACCGTCTTCCTTTTAGCCTTGCGCCGTGGGTAAAGGAACCCCTCCTTTTCTTCGGGGCAGAGCTGGAAGAGCTCGGATGCCCTGGAAATCATAGCATGGAAGGATCCAATCTCGTCGGGCGGGGACGCCCGGGCAGGGGGAGACGGGGGACACGTCCCGTCGTCGCCTCCATCGTCATCCGTACCCGTCGTAGTCGTGTCCATGCCTGTATCATCCCCGTGGGTAGTGGACCGGGGGGAAGGCAGAGAAGGCCGCAGAGGCGGGAGAGGAGGCCTAGAATGCGTCGTCCTCCTCTTAAGTGGTGGGCTCTCTGAAGGTCCTGGCTCCAGTTCCCCCGTCGGGTCTGGCTCAGATACCTCCGTCGGGGGAAGGGGCAACCTAGTCCTGATCTCCGAGCATAAGGATTGAATGGCTGACAAAATGGCCGCCGAGGTGTCCTGCGGCGCCGGAAACGACGGGAGCGAGGGCTCTTGAGGAGCCTCGTCTGCGTCACCGTCGCCCTCGTTGAGCTCCCTCCCGATGGGCTGGGCCTCCTCCACGACTTGGATGAGCTCCTCTTCAGAGGTCGTGTCCGTATCCACGACGGCCACCTACCCTTTCCAACGAGGACTTTGTGGGGGTCTTCTCGATGGGCCTGAAAGACGACTCCCTCCGCGGTGGCAGGGAGACTGAGTCCTGAGGGCGCCTCCACTGGTGTAGCCTCCACAGGCTGAGCCAGGGCCGCGGCGACATCCTCAATCGAGGTTTTAGCAGGGTGAATTAAGGCCAACGTCACCTTCTGTACGCCTGGGGCCTTCACCTTGGGGGAGGGTCCGAGCCTCGCTCCCCCTCTGCCGGAAACTTCGAGATCGACCGGGGCCTCTCCAGAAGCTTCGCCGGGTTCTCAGACTTCCTCTTACCCGAGCCAGAGCGTTGGCTTGTGGTTGATGGCGCCGGGGAGGATGCGCCCTGCCTGGCAGCCAAGGAGCCTGACCGTTGGGCACTCCCGGTGCCCGCGGACTCGCAGTGCTTAGCCTTTTGTTGGGCCCCCGTCGCCAGAGCACCCTCATAGGACTTAGAAGACCGCTCTGACTTTTTCTTCTTCTCACCTGGCGGGCTCTTACCTTCCAGCCAGTTGGCGAGAAGGAGGTGGCGATCCTTCATGGTCCGCTCCGACATGTTCCTGCAAAACGTTCCCACAAAACGCGCAGTTCTTTTCCTTGTGTGTCTTGTCCTCATGGAGACAGTAGAGGCATAACGAATGCTTGTCCTCCTTGAAAACGTTCCGAAGCTGGCATCCAGGGCTGGCGTCGAGCTCCCTTTCTCCTGGGCCATGTCCGGGGTAGGTCTCGGAACTTCTGGAATCCTCCAAAAGCATAACTCGACGAAATCTTCACCCTTGAGGGGCGTAGAAACTCCGAAACTGATCCCCGTTGATCGGAAGTAGAAACGGTGGAGCCTGAGGCTCTATTTAACCGAAAAAACGAGAAAATCTCCTGAAAAAATCACGAAAACAGCAAAAGCTCGAGAGCTAAGCACGAGGACTCCCAACACTTGAACGTGCAGTAAAAATCTGAGGATGGCGGCCAGGGGCGGGGCTTAGGGAGAGGGCAGTCATTGGCTGGGGGCAGTATGACCCAGAGACCAGTGATTGGTTACTACTGAGAAAGACAGATAAGAAACTAAACTGATACTGATTTTTTCTATACTGAGGATTCCCGGCCTGACGACGGGGAATATTCATGAGCATGTGAATCCATGCCAGACCCCATGCTGGAGAAAATGTGTGTTAGGCTGTCAAGTAGTGAAATGCTGCAGTAGTGTGCAGGTGGGTGGCCGTGCCCCAGGCGTGATACGGCTCTGTTCCATTGAGATGGAGTGCTACATGTACCAGAGTGTCCCTGTAGGTTTCGAAATGCAAGCATGAAGCACCATCCCTGTGGAAAAAGATGCAAGTAGTGGCACAAAACAGTAACTAGAAGCAAAATACAGCTAGCTTCAAAATACCATCCTACTGCATTATCCCTTTGTAAAAGGTGCCAGGTATCCCTGGGTGATATACAGATCAAAACCCTGTTCATTAATGCTCAGAATCTGGTCATAACCAGCAGTCAGGTTGACTTGCACTTTGCTGAAAGATCAAATATCAAAATGAACCTATTTTGATTTCAATCACAATCTATCTTTAAGGCTTAGTGCCCAGATCAGGTTGCAACCAATGGAATATTTTGCAAGAAATGTAAATTGATTTACACTATACATGCAGATCCATTCACTTGCTCAAGAACATTGTGATATCACCATCTTCCATATGAGTCTTCCTTTGATAGAAATGTATTTATACTTTTCAAAAAGAAAATAAAACCCAAGGAATTGAATACTGCCCTTATGGTGTACCTGAAGGAGGAATCCCTGAGACGTGAAGAGAACATAGCCTTCATTGAAAATAGAGGCAAGGCATAAAGAAATGTTTTAGAATCAATGGTGACTGATAAAAATGGAACATGAAAGATTAAGCAGTAGTACATGTGATATAGCTCATGGGCATATACAGGTATGAGTACATTTGGGCACATTCGAAAAACGAACTCTAGGATGAGATTCAAAGGGTATTATAGGGGGTGACAATCATCCTGAAATCCTACTACTTGGCTGGAGTATAACTGCTTTATAGAGACAGACCAAGAGAAATGCAGACCTTTTACCTTTATTTTAGGCAAAGTACACTCCCACTGGTAAGTACACCACCATAATTAACTGGAGTCTCCTTCCCAATTGCAAATTAAGCTGCTCTGAACCCGACAGCACTATTTGTTCCAAATATCCGAACCTCATAGCTGGTCCAGATTCTTGAAAGAAAACTGTGTAAACTCTATGATGCATGCACTCATGAGATTTCCAACTTCTTGGTGAGTTCCAAACACTGTTGTAAACTACATTTTTGGGTAGGGCAAATGAGACTGCAAGGTTCACCATGTTTTATGGTACTTGTTGCATCATAGTTTTAACATACTATGGAATGGTCCAGACTCTTAGTCTTTCTGTTCTCTCTCAAACAAATCTGCTTCCCATGAGTTTTGTCCTTCTTGCTTAAAGCACATTTTTTAATTTTTTTAAAAAAATGTACATAATGGTATTATAGTAATATAAGTGTGAATGCCTAGATGACTGCGAGTGACATGCATTCCTTATTAAGTTTGTTCTGGCTCACCTGGAAAATCAGGTTTTTATACATATATTTTGGTGCTGGCTGTCACATTACACTTAAACGATTCTTTCCCTGCAAGGGTTGACAATTTCCTTGGCTTTTGTACAGGCCCTGAATAATCTTTTTGAAAACCATACATGCATGTAATTTATGTTGGCGTATGTGGTGTCATAAGCAGTGCATCGCACTGTGATGGTAACACAGTTAAGGTTGCTTTAGAATCGTAATTGTCAAACGCTTTGTTTTTTCTGTGAATTTGATTTTTTAATGATATATTGTATCACAAGTACAATCCACAGCACATTCTGCGGTACTGTCACCGGCATCCCTAAACCACAAGTGGTAGCCACTGGGCCCCGGGACGTTGTCAAACTCAAAGAGGCCATGGCTGGCACTACTACCGCAAAGCCATTAGCCGAAGCAATGGACAATGGCCCACATGCCCAGGCATCGGTTTCAGCCGGTCCGGGTGATTTAAGTAGCTACAGGCCATGGCCCTGCAAAAATATTGCCTATTGAAAACCAAACCGATTTGCTGTCATGGACTAGTCACAGGTTTCCTTTTACTGCATGCACAAATCTGTGTACAATCAAAAAGACAGGCCATTTAGCAACTTTAAAAGGAGGTCAGTGGATCCACAGATTGTTGCGAGTAATCCTAGATATCACCAATTCAAATCTGGCAAAAAATAGCCAAAAGTCAAAGTAACCGGCAGACAGGGCAGAAGCACACATAGAACCAGACACCCATTCTTTGGGAACGATTAGCACAAATCCATCAGGTTGAGCAGTAGGTAAGAGCAAAACATTTGCTTATTGTAAATGAATGGGAAAATTATATTTTCCAACCACTCCTATATCAGCCATTTGCGAGCCGTATGGAAACCACCCAAAAATGTGAGCCAGATTTATATTTTACTTGTTAAGTTTAGTGCTGAGTCATTGAACGTGCTTAACTTCTGAGCATCTAAAGAAGTGCTCTGCTCATGGGGGTTTAAATTTAATAGTAATGAGAGTATTGTCAACCATGTGATGCCTGTACGTTCCAACTATTGTTTTATAGACAACCTGTCCCAAATAAACCTATTACATCACAAGTGTGTAGCTGCCTATTGCCAAACATACCGTCTCGCACTGAATTCGTCTTGATCGAATCTGATTTTTTTTTTTTTAAATAAAAGGATATAGTTTATACATAAACTTTTCAATTCTTAAACATTTCTTTCATTATTACATACATTTAGTGACTTTGTAGCAAAACCACTGATTGCCTTTTTAACCTTAGATTCCTGTTTAATGAATCAAGGAAATGCTGATTCATGATTTTACTCCCCAGAATGCTATTACGATGAATATCCGCTTTTTGTCCTGACCCAGCAGTATTTGTGCCCATCGCTCTTCCGGGGTGAGCGCTTCTTTGCTGATGATAAAATACGCTCTGCATAGTGCTCTGTCTTCCTGTTATTTCGGGCATAGCGATATGATGTGGTGCAGGATTTCAATAGATCCTTTCTGTTCACAGAACCTACAGCGTTGGTTTCCTTGCACTTGCTGTTTTAGTACCGCCAGTGTCGATCTAGTGGGGAGTAGGTTGAGGCAGAATCTCATGTAGAGCAACCTTATTCTTGGATCTGGAAAGATCTTCAGATACGCTTGTAGTTGTGTGATAGCCCTTGTTTCTAGGTCACATTTCAGATTTCTTTGTATGTATTTTTTCTTGCTATGGTCTTGAACCAGTCATTCCACCTCAATTTATTCTTTACATTTTGAGGCCGATATATAGCAGCATCTCTGCTGATGAGTCTTCTTGGTCCAGATAGCTCTTCTGTGCTCAAGTCCATTCTCTTGGAATTGTTGCACAGGTTGAATTAGGCGTTACTCATTATTCCTATAATTGGAATTTTTTCCACTTTGAAATCTTTCGATATAGGCACAGTTTTTTGCAGCTTACTATGGAGTTTATGGATTGTAGTGCCAGCTTGAAACGTATCTGTGCTATTGGAAAACATAGTGGTAGGTTCAGTATTTTCCTCCAGAATATGGCTTGTAGTTTGGCCCATATTGCTGGATCCAGTTTTATCAGTGTTTCAGCCTCATACACTAAAGCTGGAATACCTTTGCTTTTGTAAAAGGTTTGTTATTGGTACAAAAGAAAATTTGCCATATTTTGTGTGTAATAGGACTCCTTGCCTGGCAAGCGCACTTTTTCTTTTTGAGCATGTCAGCCCATTCTGTTTCATCGTGGTTCGGTTAATGGTGAGGCCCAAATACTTGAAGGACTGTACTACTTTTAGTTGATGACCATTTATTCTTAGAGTTGGGCTCCGTGCTTTTGCTTTCAGCTTTGTTATGGCCATGATTTTCATTTTAACAATGTTCATTTCTAGCTTGTTTTGGGCCATATATTTAGTCAGTAGGTCCATGCTGAGTTGGCGACCGCGTGGAGTTTTGTCTAGTAGTAAAAGGCCATCAGCATACATCATTATCGGCAGCGGTGTTGAGTTCATTTTAGGTGGATTGGTTTGTAAAGTGCTCATTTCTTGTTCAATCTCTGCAGTAAATATGTTAAAGTGGCCGCCAGTGGGCAACCCTGTTTAAGGCCATTCGATGTTTCTATCTCAGTTGTGTGGATACCATTGTTGCTCAGTCTCACTCGGATTTTGGTGTCAGAGTATAGAAGTTTATTCTGCTCTAAGATGTGGTCTGGACAGTTCCATTCTTCTAACTTGTTTCAGAGGATCTGAGGATTTATAGTGTCGAAGGCCAAATGGAGACCTACAAACTCCATACATACTGTTGATTTTGTCATCATGGCCTCCTGTTTTACCAAATTTAGCAGGAAAAGATTTACTTCTGTACTTAGTGGCCGAACGAAACCTGTTTGCAAAACGATTTGACAGTAGCCCATTTTGTTAGGTTTTTTAGCAAGATGGTTGCGAACATTTTTCCAAGACGATCTAACAATGCTATAGGCCTATAGTTAGCCGGGTTTCCTTTTGGAAATTTTCATTTTGGATTGATGGTTGCGCATCTCCATGTAGTTGGTATTAAGTTGTGGTCATTTATTATAGTTAAGAGCTGAACCATCAACGTTGCCCATACCTCTGGGGAGTTCATGGCTTTGTTTGACAGTCCATCGGGCCCAGGTGCTTGTGACGTGGTTGTTCATGTGTAGGATGTCCTCCTTTGTCGTCGAGATGAACCACTTAGTGGTACTAGATTGATCATTTAGTTCGGTAAAATACTCTATCCAATCTTTTTACAGCACATTTTGTGTGGGGTGGTGTTGTATCGAATATGCTGAATTAAGGAGAGCCCAAAGGTGTCTGGTATTTTGATTTTTGAGGCAGTGTAGCATACGTTCTGCGTCTGCCTGTACTAGTGCACTTTGGTGTGTTTTTATCCAGTTTCGGTATCTGTTTTTTTCTTTTGTACCACTTTCTTGGTGATTGGATTGTTAGTTTTCTGTAGTAGTCTACATTCCATCCTCGTCTTTTTCCCCTGATTAGTGGATCAATTTGATGTTTGTGCAGCTTATTGACTGGTGTATTGAATCAGATTTAAAGTAGGACTATTTCCAAATGCTTATTTCCCCAATGCTAAAGCATCAACTGTCTGCGACGCCTATTACGGAAAGAAAGGCGAGTCGATAATGAAACTACAAATCCCCACTGTGAGCAATACAAGCTTCAAGGAGTCGCTGGAACATGTGTCCTACATGCCCATGTTAGTCAGACATCCTTAAAGCCTATATAGTACTAGTGGACATGTCAGCACTGTGTTAAGACACACTAGAAATGCAGAAGACACTGAGGCTGTCACAAATTAAGAGTGAAGGCTTACTATTTTTGCCTGTGAAAAAGTTACTCACTGTAGTCACTACTTTAAGTCTAGTCCTTTCCTCCATAAGATCACTTTACCAGCAACAAATTTACAATTCCTTTGACCTTACATATTGGACAGCATGCATTGGCTGAGCTGGGTTTTTGTTCACTGGGGAGAATCTGTGCCTGGCAGGCCCAGTAATTCCTTGACACCCTTTTCCAATCACTTAGGAACCTGGTTGTGAGTTCATGATGCCCTCTGTACCTAAAGCCACACTAAAGCATGTGTCCAAGATGTCTGGTTTAGACAATGCTGCCTGTTCGGGGTACGGTTCCTCCAGTTGAGTTTCAGAGTGAAGTAGGTCTAAGTCCCACAGTGCTGTGGAGGTCGAGTGAGAACCCACTGCTAGCAGCCAATTCTCCTGTAAAGGTAGAATCCCTGCATGCCCTCTGTGCATTCGCAGAGCTGTGGCTCTGTAGGGTTAGCCTATAATCCAGTCTATGAAATAAACCCCCGGGCATGGTGAGGCCTACAGCAATAGAATGGTTACATGTGATTATAACAAATAGAAAATAACCAACAACTATTTTATCTAAACGTTAACGAAAGAAATGGTTTCGGTTCCCCTCAGAGGCCGCCATTTACCTTCATTTAATAATCCCACCCCAAACCCCCCCCCAGACCTTTTTAACCCCTTACCCAACCCCATATACATTTTTTAAAATTTGTTATTGCTTTCGTTATAAATGTTTAGATAAAATTGTTGTTTGCTATTTTCCATTCGTTTTAATCACATCATACCCAATAGAATAACCCCATTACTCAAAAAGCCTATCCTTGATCTTCAAGTTCTTTAAAGTTACCAACCCAATCGAAGATTACCATGGGTTGATACAAACTTCCAATTGTCACTAAAACAGCTTCATGGTCATTTAAAAAGCAACAGGCCAATAGATAGGGGTCAGTGTTTTTTTTACCCAAACAGTACTTAATGTCCGGGATGAAATCCTAGCCCCAGCAGGCGACAGCACCCTCACCACGCCCATCCTGCTAGATCCTTTGGTTGCCTTCAACACAGCTAATCACTGAGGCCTCCTGGAACAGCTACAGCAGGTCACCGCTTTATCTAGTCTTGCCCTTTTATAGCTTCACGATTTACTAATAAATTGGCAGTGAGTCAGACTAAGCGACTGCTCAACTTGCTCCCTATCGCTTATGGTGTTCCTCAGAGCACTCCCCACCAGTTACATGAAACCACCCACAGACATACTCAGCAACCACTGCATCAAACCCCTCCTGCGTAGATGAAATGCAACTCTACCTGCAAGTAAGCAGCAATGAAAACCTCTATCTTCACTTGTCAAGAGTGGTATGTGTCCTTCAAGACTGGATAGCCTTAAACAGCCTGAAGCTCAAAGGGGACAACACACACTTCTAGTTGACCTATCTTCACAGCAGGCCTGGCAAAAAGATGTTGCAAAAATTCTGCAAGAAGCAAAAGAAAGTAAAACACAGAATCTTGGTAGGCAAGCCCTTCATTATGGGCCTGGGTATGTGTGTTCATGCACAGTGACCCCAGACTCCAGTTCTACATTTTGCATGCCAAGAAGTAGTCAGCAGTGACTTTTGCACAAGAACAACAAGGATAATTGGAGAGTGGGGGGAAGGGGGGGAGGGGAGTTGTCTTCTGTAGGCAATTCATTTCTTACTCATGTAGTTCTCCTTCCCGCCAAATGTTTTGAAAACAAAATTATACAGCAAAATATTTTCAGCGATTGAAGTGCACCATTTGCCAGGAGATCTGAGGTGAACAGTATGCAACACTTCTGGCCAAAAGAAGGGTCTAGCCTTAAGGAAATATCTAGGAAATGGACCAGATGGATACCCAAAAGATCAATATCAGAAAAGGAAAACTAATGAAGCCTTAGAACTGGTTTAACATTCATATAGTCTGTCAGGGACAGAATGACGATGCGCAGAAGATATAAGCCTTTGAGACGCACAGCAATTAATTTGGCAATAGTGGCCTTGGAGGCATCCAATGAAAATACAGCCATAAAAGAGCATGGCAGCCATGAGCAAACGCCTAGAAAACCAGGACACAACAAAATTGTGAAGAGCTTGCTCAGCCAGATAACCATGAGATAGAGGATTAAAGACGACTACGTACATTAAATGCGATTAAAGTCAGACATACTGGAAGTTTCCTTTGCCTTTCAAACTTTCACCCACCTGACAAGAGATGCCTAAAACCAAGCTGGCAGTATTAAAGGAGAGGTAGTTATTACCAGCTCTAACAGCTAAGGTGTGTATCGGTCACTTTTACTCTAAAAATTGGCAAATACTCTCAAATAATAAAAATTGAGAGTAAAAAACTTCCAACAAAAAATAGGAAAGAGACATGTAGAATTGTGAACCACTGCTTTGACCCTCACAGCTCCATGCATGTGTTTGAACCAGTAGTGCACATAGTACCACAAGAAACTATTGTAACTGCCTGATTGAATTATTGAAATAAATATGCATCTTAATGTGCAAATAAATATTACAAAAATGTGTTTCAGTTAAAACATTTTTACTCGCAACTTTAAAAACTAGGGAGTAAAATACTCACATTGCAAAGTCTTAGCTGGAGCACTGGTTACTGCACAGAAAGCCATAGGCTCACAAGTTTTCCTTATTAAGGATTCCAGAACTAAACCAAAATCCCATCGAGGTGGGATGCTTTGACACTAAGGTACAAATGAAGCAGATAAGGAACATTACTTACCTCCAACTCCTGTTCTCCAGCATGGGTAGCTTACATGGATTCACATGCTCATGAATATTCCCAGCCAGGCTGGGAATCCTCGGTCATACTAAAAGCAGTTTTGCTTTAAAACTAAAACTGCTCACAACTTGTGCAGCCTTTGGGTCATACTGCCAAGCCAATGGCATTTGTCCTCCTCAGCTCTACCCCAGTGGCCATTTTCAAATGTAGAGGTGCATGTGAAGTGGCAGTAGGAACCAAGAGCAGCCATACACCGGTAAGAGGAATGAGAGGGCCGCATGTGAATCCATTTGAGATACCCATGCTGGAGAATAGGAGTTACAGGTAAGTCACTTGTTCCGTCTCCAGGATGGGATCTTATTATGGATTCACATGCTCATGAATACAATTAAACAGCAGCACATACACAACCACGGGGGGTGGCACAGGCTCAACAGAAGCAATACAATTCTGGAACACACTCACCCCAATTAAACAGGCTGTAAAGCACTACCTGGCTAACAGTACTCAACCCTGGAATCCCTGTCAATACAGTAGAACCATGTGAAGGTTGGAGTCGACTTCCACGTAACAGCCCTGCAAACGTCTAGCAGGAAAACACCAGACAGGAACACTGTAGTGGCAGCCACAGCTCTGGTGTAATGAGCTCTTGGTGTTACTGGCAGTGACCAGTTTGCAAGCTGGTGGTAATATGTGTTACAATCAGAGAGCCACCTGGAAATGGAAGCCTTGGACATGGCTTTCCCTTGCACCACAGGTACAAATGTCTTAAACACCTGAGACGTTGCGCGAAAAGGTTTACTGTGTGCGACATAGAACTTCTAAGCACACACCACGTCCAGTGAACGCAAAGTCCGTTCTGCAGGATTGGGGAAGAAGACCGTCAGAACTAAAGGCTTGTCCAAATTAAGGTCTGACAAACTTTGGCATGGAGGAGAACGTAGCACCACCCTGGACTGATGGAGGATAAATAAGGTTCTTTACAAGAGAGCCTGTAACTCTCCAAAACGTCTGACCAAAGTGAAAGCCACCAGAAAAGCAGTCTTCCAAAACAAAAAGTTTAGCAAAACACTGAAGAGGTTCAAAAGGAGTACTCATCAATTTTGATAGAACAGCGTTGAGCTCCCATGCGGGGGCTAGAACCTTAACAGAAGATAATGTTCCGAACAGTCCTTTTAGGAATTCTTTAACATCTGTGAGCCACCCAGGAAGGCCTGCCAGGTGTTCTAGTGTATCGGGAGTTAGCTGCAATGTGTACTAGGGATGCATGAGCAAGGCCTGTCTTCGCTAGGGAGAGCAGGTACAGCAGGATTTGAGGAGCCATTATGTGAAGGGGGGGGCCCTGTGACTTACACCACACAGAAAAGTGTTTCCATTTGTGCTTATAGCATGGAAGGGCAGACAGACCGCACTCTAGCTTTAGCCAGAATATATATATATCTTTGTTTTCTGCAGGCCATGAAAAATGCCCAAACTCTAGGTTGGCAGGAGAGAAGCTGACAATAACACGGATGCTGGCTTGTGGTGGTGGACAGACCCTCCCTCTCTGGATAACCGATCTGGAAGAAGAGGAAACTTGATGAAAGGAGCCACAGACAAGTGGAGAAGATCCGAGTATCAGACCTGCCTGGGCCATGCTATAGCAATGAGTATCATCTTGCAATGGGTCTGTCATCACTCGCATCAGGGGAATTGAACCTCCGACTAGAAAGCATCCCCTTGACTCCTTGGTTGCAGGCACTGGAAGGCAAGTCTGAGGAACTTTGCGTTTGCTTCCCTGGTGAATAGGTCGATTTGAGAGTGACCGCACATGGAGAAAAGCAGAAGAACCTGAGTCTGATGAAGTTCCCACTCATGGCAGGATCGTAGTTCCCTGCTCAGTGAAACTGCAATGGTATTGTGAATGCCTGCAAGATGGAATGGAATGAGAAAATCTTCTGATCTAGCAGCCATTTCCACATTGCCTGTGTTTTTTCGGATAGAATGGGAGAGCGCCCCCCCCCCCCCCAGTTTCCTGATGTAGAACATGGTGGTCATGATGTCCGTGAATATGCAACCCACCTTGTCTTGGAGTTGTGGTTTGAATGGCTTGAGAGCCCAGAACACTGTTTGCATTTCCAAGCTGTTGATGTGCATCTCCTCCTCTAGGTGCCAATATGCCGCTGGCATGAGGTTTACCTCTGTGTGCTCCCCGCCCTTCCAGGGATGCGCTGGAAGGTGAAAAGGAGCACCTTGCGCAAGATGCTGATGAACGGACCACCACTGCAGGGTCTTCCAGAAAACTGGAATGAGGGTGATCTTGACATTCCAGAAGCCGGATACTTGCTTCCACCTGGCATCTTGGAACTGTTGTAGAGGCATCATGTGCAGCCTACAATGAGGGAGTAGGGCTATGCATGAAGATCTCATCCCTTACAGAGATTTGATGGAGCAGACGGTTGTCACTTGACGAATTGGGAGCTGTTGCACTTTTCTCAAGATGGCCTTGACTGTCTCCTCCAGTGAAGAAGGCAGATACGTCAGTGTGCTGAAATGTGGGCCTAGAAAGTGTCTCCTGCGATGGCACTACGCAGGACTTGGGAAAGTTGATCGAGAATCCCAGAGAAGTCAGGCAACTGATTGTCTCTTCGGTGTGCTTAAGGTCAGTGGACGAGAGGGGGCGCAAGTCAGCCAGTCATCTAGGAATTGATAGACAGATCCCTGAACGCTGTAGATGGGCTGCCAATGGAGCCAGACTCTTTGTGAAGACCCTCGAAGCGGACTTGAGGCCGAAGAGAATTACCTTGAATTGGTAATGTCTGCCATTTACTACAAACCAGAGGATGGGTCGATGCCTACGATGAATGGGATGTGAAAGTAGGCATCCTCTAGGTCTAGTAAAGCCAGTAAGTCTCTGTGGTCCAGTTGTTTGAGCATGTGCTGCAATGTGACCATTCAGAACTTCGGAGACTTGAGCAATGTGTTGAGTTGCCTCAGGTTAAGGATGGGACTCCATCCACCTGACTTTTCTCTCACCAGAAAGTATCTGGAGAATACTAGGGAGCCCAGGTGGTGTTTTGGCATCATCTCTATTGCCCCCCCCCTTTTTTATTTTTTAAAAACAGTGCTTGGGTCCCTTGCAAGAACAGAGACATGTGTTGCTCCTATCTTATGATGGGAGGAATGGAAGGGCATTTGTCCAGTAACAAGAGGGTGGGACCCTGCTGGACAGTGTTGAGAACTCACCTATTGGTGGAGATGATGTGCCACTCACTGAAACTGTGATAGACTTCCTCCCACTGGGGTGCTGAAGTGGGGTCCAGGCCATGGAAGTGGTCAGGCCTGTTTGGATGTTTGCATCCTGAAAGATGTTCCCTGCAGACGATGCTTTCCCCTTCTTTAGGACTGAACATCCTCTGTACGCCTCTTGGATGCTGGAGCATGAAGGGTGGTGATATACTGGCCTGTACTCTTTCATGCACCTGGAGAAACAGCCCTTGGATGAACGAAAGGACTGCCTTCATTTCTGAAGAGTACCCAGTGAGCGTGCCGTATCTCGGTCTGTATTTATGGACTGCAGGGACTCATACAGCCTTACCAAAAAGGTCCACGCCTTTAAAAGGCATATCAATAACTCTCGATTGGACCAGTGGGCAAAGGTTAGAGGCCTTCAACCAGCCTTGCATGCAGAGCACTGCCACATTGCCCATTTGTCAGAAATTTGAAATCGCAATGTCCAAAGCGACCGTAATCCTGTCAAAGGCACCTTTATCCTCATGAAATATAATGAGGAAGTCCAAGATGGGTGTCAGCTAGAGGGACCAGCCTGGGGAGCTGTTGGAAACAGGCGCTGTTGCCGCTCAGAAACCAAGGTTTGCAGAGTATACACGATGTTTAAGGACAAGTCTCTTGGCGCTGTTCCGATTGGAGCTGCAGGCAAGGGCACCGTTGGCAGAGTTAATCGTGGCTGCGGAGAGCGAGGAGACGGTGGTGGCTGCGGAGTGTGATTAGGTTTAGGAAGAATGGGGCAAACTGGTGGATGGTTATCTTAGTTATTGACAGGACAGTCAAAGTAGTCAAAGCCGTTGATACAACGGTAGACGGAGGGGCCGATGATGTAGTGGTAGAAGATTTCAGTCGGTGGACTGATGACCATGACTTAGTCGTGGACTCCAACTGACACGAGTTTTGATGAGTGAATACATGGGGCTTCAAGTTCTTTTTAGGCCTCAACTGATCTTGATCTCTTAGAGGTAGTAAGCTCAATTTAACTACTGACCCAGGCAGCAGCATGACTTCGCACTGAGGCTGTGACAGAGGCGTTGGCGCCCTCCTCGAGCCAAGTCACCAACCTTCTGCAACGATCACGTAGAGTTTTGGAGAAGGACATGCAGATGGAACAGTTGTCCACATCATGGTCCAGGTGCTGCTATTAGAGGCATTTGTCATGCAAACCATCCACAAAGACATTCTTCAGGTTACACTTTGAACAAGCCCTGAAGAGACTCATCTTGTTGGCGTCTGCCATGCCACGTAGTGAAGGCCCAAGTCTAAGGAAAAGGCCTCACACGAAGATGATGGTAAGTATCTTAACCGGCAACAAGCTGCTGCCGCTGGAGGCCACCAATGTGACCCGAGATGAAAAACGATGGAGACATTTTACAAAAATAATCTCAAGATGGCCATTGGGGGTGGAGCAGAGGACGAATGCCATTGGCTTTGGTAGTATGACCCAAAGTAACAGCAATAGGTTGTAGGAGAGCAGTTTTCATTTTAAAGTGAAACTGTGTTTAATTTTACTGAGGATTCCTAGTCCAACAATGGGAAAAATTCATGAGCATGTTAATCCATCTAAGATCGCATGCTTAGAGAATCAAAGTGACCATTCCTTCTTCATTTTGAAAAAATGAAAGGTTTGCATTTGTCAACTAGGCTGCAATAACCAAAAGAATTAAACATTTTGAGGATTGTAATGGCTAAATTAGACTTGCGACATGTCTATGGATGTTTGCAGTGGGTAAATGTTCTTCTCTCAAGAGCCAATGACAGATGTGTATCCACTTGCTTGTGTATGGTTTCTTGGTTGAATCCTTCCTAGCCACACAATGTCTGAATGTTGGGCCCAGGAATAGTCTCCGTAGGGTCTTCTTGTCCAAAGACCTCAAACTGAGCAATGGTAGGGAGCGGTGAAGCATCAGCACTTTCGCCAGGGACAGAAGGTCTTTCATCAACGGAAGATCTAGGACGACCGCCCAATAACAACAAATGTGTCCAGTTCAGAGTAATCAAAACTAAGTTTGTGCTCACACTGTGTCCTGAACATCTAACAACTTTGGATGGAAGGTTTAGATGTACTTGCCCAACCAATCCTGAAGAAAGGTTTCCCCTAGGGATGCCGAATATTCTCCATCCAGGAAGCATAGGACTGACCTTGTTGGGTCTTGCAGAAAATAAAACACTGAGGGAGAGCCCCCGCTGGAAAATTCGGCAAACTGTGTTCTAGTGCATCTCCCAAACACTGGACAAGCGGCAGAACTAACAGAACTGGACTGCCTTCAAGTTTTCAGCACTCAGGACATGCACTGCCTCTAGAAAAATGCTGTTTGCCGAAGCTCAGAACCAAAGCTAGACTGCCATCATGCACAGTCGGAATGAGTGCATAAAACATTGCCATTGTTTGTGTGAATCTGAACCACATTCCCCGAAAAACAGGAAGAATGGCTCTCAAGGCCAACATAATCACCTTCTATTTCAAAAGACTTATCTGCTTTTGCCATTTCTGAGAAGACCAAAGGATATGCCTCTGCACAGTAGTGTAGTAGCCCCCAACCCCTCAACCGAACAATGGAATTATTCAACTGAGAAATTTGGAGGTGGAAGGCTCTGGAAGGGAACTCTTAAGGAGGTGGTCTTGAGTCTACCCAAGTAGAGGCTATAACAACTATGCAGCAGTTTATGGTGAAAGACGTAATATTGATCCCATTAAATGGACAGCTGAAAATGGACCACTCATCCTGAGCCTCCAAAAGGTATATCACAAATGCAAAAGGCTACAACCTTCTGAAACCAGATAGACCCAATTATCGTCCTTTATTGAAAATCTTGATATCCTTGAAGTCACCAATTCTTTAGAGCGTGAGGGAATACAACCCCCCCAATGCAGTTGAGACTTGTCCAGAGCAATTACATTTTTGGTACTGGAAGACATTTGGGGGAATTATGGTTCACAGAAAACTTGACCGGACATTTCCAGACGTCACATGTGCCATCACTTTGGCTAGGACCCTTGGGGCCAACCTTACAATGTTGTTCATACCAATGGAAAGACATTTGTACCGAAAATGTCAACCTCCCATTGTGAACCTCAAGAACTTTCAATGGTCCTTCCTTGGAACGATGTTAAAGTACATGTCCTGAAGGTCAAGAGACACCAGAAAATTCCCTTCTTGAGGAGCCTCCAAGATATACAGAATCTTTAACATGTGGAAAGAAACCAACAGTTTGAGAACATTTAGAAATGACAAGTACAGGATGGTTCCCAAGCCCTTTGAGTTTCTGGAGATGAAGTAATACCGGAAATAACATACCTGGCCTTTATAAATGGTACAGAACCACCTGAATAGCAGGTAGACAGTTTTTAGGATCTCAAAGACGAGTTTGGAGGCGTCAACCTGTGATTACACAGGGATGACGCCTGTGGAACTGGTGGAAGTTTCAACAGTACCCTTTTGACACAACCAAAGCACAACAGTCTTTTGTAACCATTGATGAAAAATTGGCTTAACCCTCTGACAAATCTAGGGTATTTGTCCCTTCTCCCCGGGGGGAGCCACCCTCTTTGAGGCCAGTGCAGTGAGCCCGGTAAACAAGGCCCTCCTTAGGGTTCTGGGCAAGTGCAACCTCACTTGGAGTGATTCCCCTCTTGGGGACAAGGACTCTCCTTCCGATAAGAAACTCTCAGTCCAGGGGACAATACCGCTTTTGAATACTTTTGTTCTGAATCAATTAAGTAGTGACATTTCCTCAATCTTTTTGGGTTCACGTAATGATGGGTCTCACCTGAACTACATGGTCAAAAAGAAGAAAACCATTCCTTTAGATTCAGCCCAGATAAACTTTGAATCAAAAGTGAACCTTACACAGGGTAGGGCCAGTTAGGAGTAGGTTTTGGACAGATTCGTTGGACTTTGACGGACGAGCACCCTTAGTCTAGTTTTGTTAGGTAGGGAATATCCCTGTAGCAATAGGGAGAGGTATGCCCTTCTTTCATTATTATTTAATACAAAAATTCTTAAAAATGTAAATGCATCAGACTTCCTATGATCCATCACACCTCCCCCACTAGGAGTGGAAAAATAACTAATCTTATGTATAACACTTCTGTTCAGCCGAAGCAACCATATCCATCTTGTTTTTGGCATGAAAATTTTTTATCAGAAACATTAACCATCGAATTGTAGGCTTTAAAGGATGTGAAAAGCAGGAGGGATCTTGGCTGGGGAGGAGACGGGGAACACAATTCACAATCTGGAGGTCCAATTTGCAATGTTTCAAAACCTCATTCTTAGGAGAAAGTCTTACCAAAGAGTAACTCCAGTAGTTTCTCTTTGATAGACATTACATTTGACACTTTCAAGTAGGCATGCCGTCTCTACAAAAAACCTGGGTCATGCCCCAGACAGTATTGGTCATATCCCTACTTACTGTCTAACTGCAAGGAGGTCTAGTTTGCCAAAATGAGGAACATTACCTTTTTTTTTAATAGTTTATTACAAATGTTTTAAAAAAGTTGAAATTGCTAACCGTTTAAAATCCCCATTTACATATTCCAGATTAGTCCTTTGATTAAAAAAAAAATCAAGTACATAGCTCCGGACTATCATGACTCCTCTTAGATGACCCTCTGTAGATTCATCTTGTCCAAAAAAAAAAAAAGGTTAGTAAAAAGATCTTATTGTTAGTGCCTTCATGTGTTATCAACCACCAATCTTCTGCACATTGAGATGGATATTTGTCCAATTCTCTGCCCATATATCTTGTTCTTTCATCTCCCATCTTGGGGCAGAAAAGAATCAGATTTTTCAAAGATACTTCTTGGCAATTACAGAGCCTACAGATAGTAGTTTTTTCTGGACATCCTTCATATCATGACAGACATTCCTTGCGCTGAGTGTATTCAATCTGAACTTTAGAAATGTTGCCCTTATCAACTTACAAGGGAACTTCGCCATGTATTCCGGCTACACATTCATTTTTTTGGCTTCCTACACATTCAGTTTTTTGGCTTCCACCGGCGCGTTTATCATTCTTGTATGTTGGATTGTTTGATCATTCGTTTCAATACAATCTTGCTCATTTATTTTTTAACTGCATTTGGATCATTCATTACAAGTTCTTTATCCATATTCGGCTGCTCTGGGATAACTGCACAGGCAGTTTTCCACTTATTTAGAAGGCTATCCGCATCAGCATTTACAAATTATGTTTAGGAATATAAATTGCGGGATGTTGTCGCCTCATATCGCCTTTCTATAGAAAACCAGGGAATTCCATGTCACTGACGAAGATATAGAGGATAAACTGATCTCATGTCTCAGACACATTAGGAAAACCTTTTGGAAGTTGTAGAATCCTCCTCAGAATGTTTCTATGGTGCGTCCTTGGGCTGCAGCTGCAAAAATGTCAATCTCCGGGATCTGTCACTTATAACAGGATAAAACAGATTCACTATTGACTCTCTGAGTTAGGCCTGATATCTGCTACACTTTGCCAGCTACATCCCAAGCCTTTCTCTCCATATCAAGTGAGTGAGATCTGGGAAGCATTGGCCTTCCCAATTACCATGCCACAATGACAATGGCTAACTAAGCCAATATGGTGCCGGAACCACCAATGTCATCCTTTGACAGTCTATACTTATTGTACAAACTCTTCTAAAGGGCAGTCTCAGAAAAAGCCTTTCCAAAGACTGAGTTGCAAAGTCAAGAGCCTAAGCATCCAAAAGGACAAAAGAGGGAGATTCCTTAGGTGTAATCTTTGCAAAGACACCATCCTAACTGCTTCTCCTGGTGGGGCTAAATACAGAGCAACAATAATTTCCACAATCATGCTACAACTGCCTCTTTGGCAGGCAACGATGCTGCTCCGCCACAGGTATCCACTACATCAACTCCTTTGAATGGAGTGTTAACCACATTTGGCACCAAAGTTGCAGGGTGAAGGCCAGGCAGCGAATCCCTTGGGACAGGTTCTTTAGGTGGAACATGGCTTGGAAGGACCCAGTCTAAGCTTCTTGGCCAAAAGGTGCAAGAATTTGTCTGAGAACACCACATCTAGTACCCGTGCTAATTCTGACCAGGATGTTGATACTCTTCCCCTCTTCCTCAGATGAGCAATGGAAGGAAACTGGTGGATGAGGATTTAGCGAGACCACAGGAGGATCAACCAGTAGCAAAACCATTGGCATCAGCTGCTGTATGTTAAACTTCATAGGCCAGGCATATTGTACGTTTGGCAAAAACGACCTAGAAAGCCTGCTGCTGAACGAACAAAAAAGCTGAGAGATGGGTTGTCCAAGTGGTCCCCTGAAGTTACCCATCCCCAGATCAGGAGAAATTATCCTGAAATGCTCTAGATCATGGAATAAACCTCCTCTGGTGTGAAAAAGCAGGACCAAATGAGGAGGAGGAGCAGTAGCAGTACTTCCTGCACTCACTAGTCTGTGGTGCTTTGTATTCAGGGCCAAGCAATACAGCAGGCCTGGTACTATCCTTCCTCTGGTTATTTCCCCAGTGAGCATCTAAAGCCTTAGCCAGGGATGATGCTGCTCTCAGCCTGCACTGTAGGAAGCTTGAAAGGCAAGGACACCAAGCTCCTCTGTCTGCCCAGAACCATAGAAAGGGGAAAGGGACAAAGTTCCTTTTCCATATGGTGGTGGCCATCTTTTTGTAGCAAAATATAAAGGTGATGGCTGGAAGGTTTTGAATTAATCATAACCACATGCACAGCTCAGGGCAACCCTCCAAACCATCGTTCTTCAGCCTGCCAAACAGTTACAGAAGGGGAAAAACCATATGCATATCACGCTTGGTCTTACCCCAAAGGGGGCAAGTCCAGGCCGAACTACTAGGTCACATCCCTTCTGCACAAGACCGTAACCATCCCCAGGTATTTTTCATTTTAGATTGGGAGATCCGCGCTACATGCTCAGCCGATCTCCCAAGGCAAAATTGAGAAAGCCATTTGCATCCCGAGCGAACTCCATGGTGGGCTGTAAAAGGCAGGGCATGAAAGCTAAAGAGTTCATCACCTAGCTTGATCGACTCCAGTGCTAGCGTAACTTGTGCTAATCCGATCAAAGATCTTAATGCCAAGATTCCTCACTGTAATGAACTTATCCTGGTGGAAAAGCTGTGCAGACACCAAAGAACTGGTGATCACTACACCAAGCACATGTAGAAAAGACATTCCCTGGGTGCCAGAAGGCCTGGAACAGTCAGTCATAAAACAGCCTGAAGTCCAAGCACTGGGGAATCAGCTTTCTGACCACCATAGACCGACTCTTAGACCCACATCAAGCCCTGTATGAACATCTCCCTTACCTACATCCTACGGACAGCAGTTGAGAACAAATTCCACAGGTGTCCAGCACTGCGACTATTTGATTAGACTCCATGTGCTGTAAGACGCTCAGTAGAAATCTTGGCAAAATCCTACACAGACGCAGAAGTGCACTGTAAGGTTTCCAGGCAGAGTGTGCAGCCTTAGTGCAGGTCAGCTATTAAGTGGCATACATACATTGAACACAAACCATACTTAACAGGAAGGTACATTTTGAAAGCTTTACTAAATGTGGTCTAAAAAAAAAAAAAATCAGAACAAATTAGCTTTAAATTTTTTTAAAAAAATTACACCTGCAGGGCAGGGCCTCACACTCAGGACTACAAGACAAGAATCGCTGCTAAAATGTGCAAAGAAATTGAGGAACATTATCCAAAAATGTAAGTATATGAGAGCAGTTCTCAGACCCGGCCGATAGATGGAAAACCAGTAAATGGCTGTTCGGGCTTGGTACACACATAGGAATCCAAGGTTCTTGTGCATGTAATGAATTGTAAATTGTATTGCTGCTTTATGCAACATCTGTGGAGCAGTTTTTCAGTCAGTTTCTGCGAGTGCGAGCACTCCAATGTCCATCTCCTCACATCACCCCTTCTTTACTTATGTCAGTCAATAAAAAAGGTCAGCTGGTGTGTGCAGAAAGGGGAGGCGTTTCCACTAAACTCTCCCTGCCCACAGAAATGTCTTTGGCAGAATCCCTGACATGGGGACAGATTATTTTTTAAATACAGACTTCATCCCCCTCCACAGCCACCTAAACATGTAAGGCATACAATTGCAACATTAGGGTATTCTGTAGACCTCTCAGAGCAAGTGAAGGGTTGAAATGAAGCAGGTCTTTGACATAGCCACAGTACAGCAATCTAGTAACATGTTATAAAATTGTGTCAAGCGGGATTCAGAAATGTTAAATGGGACATGTAGATCCAACTTTTTTGAAAGAACAAAACTAAAAAAGTGAATCCAAATAGGCCTTGTAATTTAAACAAATGAAATGAATAGTTTCACTTCACATTGGTTATTAATCTTTTACAACGCATTTATAGCCAGAGACCAGTCTACAGGCGAAGGACCGGGATTCGACCCTGCGTTGCCTCGCTTCCAAGACAAGCGCGCTGCCCCAGAGCTATCCTCCCAGCGCCGGTTATCTCTCAGAATTCTTTCATTTCTCATAGCTGGGACCAGATGTATGTAAGAAATAACATATGCACTTCAGCTAACAAGCTGCCAAGGCAATTACATGAATTTATATGGTCTTCGACAGATCATACTAGAAAACCCTGAATACATTTACATGTGCAAGACATGCAGGACAATGGTATCTACCTGCTAACACTCTTCCTCCCCATATTTCCACCTCCTTTCATCTCTTTTCATCTCTTTTCCTCCTTCGACGCTCCCAATCTTATCCATAGCTCGTTATCTTGGTCTCTGACTTTAATCTCTCTACTCTGATCACATTTCTCTAACATCTTGTTCTTGTTTTCATATTCAGATCCGTAAGGCCCGCCTGCTTCTCACATTCCAATCTTCAAAAATGTTAATTTCCTTAATCATTCCTCGACTTTTCTACTGCTCCGTCTGGTCTCCCCAATTCTTGTATTGCTCCTTTTATATTAGTCTCTAATTATTCTATTTGCCTACTGTGTTTTCCCACATTTTGGGATTGAATTTCTTCTTCTCTTGCTGCACTTGGTTGGCTGCCCTTTTATTCTCAAGTGTAATTAAATTTTCTCTTTGTCTTCAAGTCTCTCTATGGTCTTGCCCCTAGCTACCTTGCTGAACTAATATCCTTTTATACTCCCTCTTGCTCTCTTCGATCTTCCTCTCAATGCAGACTTGATTCCTCGTGCCGCTGTGCTCAGTCTCGTTTTCGATCATTTGAACTTCTTGCTTTCCTTCATTGGACTGTTCTTCCACTTTACCTTTGCTCTATCACTGTCTACTCTCTTTACATGGTTCGTTAAAATCTCATCTACTACAACATTCCTGAGTGATCGTTTCCTGGAATGAACTGCTCATTTACTTGCATCATACCGTGTTTCATTTATATGTTCAGCACTTTGGCTTAAGGTGCTTACTAAAACCAATAAAATACAAAATAAATACTTATTTCCTCCTTGATTTGTCAGGTATGTGCAATCACTAAACGCACCTTGACAAGCACATGCTGGACACTGAAAAGCTTCATATTTTAAAGGGAACTAGTCCTAAATAGATAGCATGCTAACTGAAGAAATTAATTTTATTGTATCTAAAGGTTTTTATTGTTGTATTATTTTTGTTGGTTCTTTGATGGAAATTTATATTTCCCAATAAAGTTGTACCACTCACTGGATGAACATAAAAAAAAACATACTATTGCGAGATATCCTTACCCCGGCTTTCAGCAAGTTCCACGTGTAGTCTATAGCACAGATTGCTCCCGTTCGTCCACATCCTGCACTGCAGACACAAAACAATTATTTCAAAGGTTGTTTTGTTCATAGCTTTCTCAAGTACGACATGCCTGATAAGCAAGTAAATTACTGTTTAATTTAAAATATAAAGTGCTGTGGACAAAAAAAGGGTGAAGGCATAAGAAAATAAAATTAAGATTTGGAAATATTCTGCGAGAATTACATTTGTAAACCATAGCTCTCAAGCATTAATCCTGAACATTTTGTTCTGTTTGTTTCCCCGATTTCCTGAACCCCTCAACAATAAGTGAAATAATGATCCGCTTCGAGGTCAGGACACACCATGTAATCAAAGGACAGCTCCGATGATTGGTGTCCGTCTGACCATTACTGATGGTACAGCCTTAACATAACAGGCGTATTTGTAGAACACAAGGACACCCATAGAGGGGCATCTTGGCGCTATTGACAGATAACATTTGTTTATTATTACCCAACTTAATGGTACTTATTTTAGGACCTCGGAAGGATGAAAGGCTAAGTGGATCTGCCGGGTTTGGAACCTATAACCATGAGGTCCAACCAAGGCCCCTGTACTAGATGTATTAGTCCACTGAGCCACAGACCAGACTTGCTGCACTCAAGAAATGAGGCTACTGGATATAACCAGAACTTGTTTTTTGCAAGAAGGTATGCAGATGTGGCCCCATGTAGCATTATTCTCCCAGCCCAGAAATTACAAGGCTACAGAGGCGAACATAAAATAAGGACAGTATCAAACGGGATGCCTGGATTCCAATGAATTTAAAGGAAATTTTGCGAGTTTGCCAGAAAAGAAACCCTTGTTGCTCGTGTGCAGCAACCCACGGTAACTGGATGGCCTGAATTAATAAACCTAATCATGTGGGGTTGTGGCCTGCTATGCTCTAGTTACTTGGAGAATTGGAATCGTATAAAGATGCCGACCTCAGGACTGGACGCTAGTAAGCCTTGCTGCAACCATGTAAACTGTGTCCAACACTTGTGTTGAAGACACCCAGCTACCAGGGTGATGCTAAGACTCTGGCTTGCCTGCCTTTTGCTTGCACAGCAAACCTTTAAGCCAAACCTCTAAAAGATGCCTTTCAGAAACCCTGCTGAACCCAGTTACAACGCTAAACACAACCTCGAAGATGAGACTATTAGAAGTGGTATACACAGACAGTTGACAGAGCTTAAAGACAAAGCATCCAGTGACGTTGATCCTTGAAACAGAGAACTCATCTCTAATGTCCACACACTGGAGTGCCTCCAACATGTTTAAACACTTGTGCCCCCATTCAGGAAATTGAGTCGTCTCATACAAACAGACCAGTCTGCACAGTAACCCCGCTTCATAGGTCTCAATTGCCAGTTCAGCCCCCTATGTCAACACTCAACCATCAGCTGATACCAAAGTCACGGAGAAAGTTACCCAGGCAGTTCCTAACTCGAACCAAAGCACAATTGGGCCAAAAGAGCAAAGTAATATCAATGAAAAGTACCTAAATGATTGATAGCTTCTCGGGATTACCGACTACTGGCTAGCCAAACAGTGGACACTTTTTTCAGAGGGTACTATGAAATCTAATTGCATCCTTCTGCTGACTGGAATTGGTTGAAGAATACATTCTTACAAGGAGACTGAGAAACTAACCACAAGACTCCAGGCACATGAGAGTTGAGTCATTCAGAAACCAGACTATGTAACCTGCCCATTTCCCTCATTGTTAGCTGCTCAGCATCCAAATCCTCTCACATGCCAATCACAGCACACTTGAGCTACTAGGGCGCACTGCTCAGTAACCCTACATTATCATATAGCCACGTTGTCCAACACCCACCGTCAGCCCCACAGATAAGGGGTGAGTCAGCCACTTTTACTCCCTAAAAAAAAGGCAAATACTCCCAAAAAAAGAAGCGTAAAAATACTCCCAACAAAACATGGGAAACAAATGCATATGAATAAGTACCCCTTCACTCACACAGCTCCATGGATATGTTTGGACTAGGATTGCACGTAGTACCAATGGAAGATATTGCTATTGTTACTGTCTGATCAAAAGTAGTAAACATATATCTTAATGTGTATGAATATCTAGATGCAAAGAAATAATTACTAAAACTGTTAAGTTTCCCAGTTAAAACATTTTTACTTTATAAAATAATCCCATTGGGAATTGGACTTCCATTTGAACTCCCTAAAAAATCATTTTCACTTTAATAGGGAGTAAAATACTCACACTTCAAAATCTTATCTGGAGCACTGGCCCCCATTCATGACACTAACGAGCAACCAGTAAGCCCTAAACCGACAGTTGGCACTTACCTGGTTGTTGAGAAAAATGATATACCTCATGCCTACATGGCACCCTAGCATCAACTGGTTCAGTAATATAATTTAACTAAGGAAGTTCTCCTATGGTACAAAGTATTTAAGCAAATAGTTTGTGCGACTGACAATTTTTGAAGACCGGTTTGACCAAGATCGGAAACAAATGTACAAAAATATGATCAAATTGTTTGTAGGATTTAGAAAAGTCTATATTGTTAGGCATGTATTGTAGACTAAAATGCATGTAGTGCTTAACTGGTATGGTTAAGACCTCAAAGCTCTGTTGGTTGCATGGAAATTTGGCAGATTAAAGTCTGGACATCACATGATACGACTGTACATTACATTGCATAAAACAATTGATTTGCCAGAGATCACCAGTACTGCAGCATTATCTTTAACAGTTGTGTTGGATGGGAGTACTGTGTAGGACTACAGAGACGGAATTATCCACAAGCAGAGTGCAGTAAATGACAGCTGTCGATGGTGTCATTTCACAGTGCCTGTCCAAGAGTGCAGTCTCTACATGGGAAGGAGCTTCAGTATAGGGAGGTCCACCTCACAGCACCTCCCGTATCTTCAACACATTTCTTTTTTTAAAGTAAGCTACCCGAAAGCAACATTTGTCCATAATGCTATTTTTATAGAGCAACTCTGCAATCTAAGACGTTTTTGTACTATTTTGGACCCACATTTTGGCAGATATATGCCAGCCTTTCCAAGACGAACATCTTTCACCACTAGATGCCTCTGTCATTTGACATGGGAATAAGTACCGAAACACTAGTCCGGGCCACAAAAGAACTGAAAAAAAGGAGGCGTGACTTCGACATACCTTCTAACACAGAGGCATTCAGGAGCCTGGCATTCTCAAACATTAATGTGCATCTGGTTAATGACCTGACTGGTCTACCCTTAATAGATGGGGACCAGGGCTCCAAACACTGGTGAACGCTCATCAACTTGGCATATCTACACCACCAATGTTATTTGAAAATCATTCAGTAAACTGAGC